>NC_085070.1:6295900-6610842 GCF_963662255.1 Cinclus cinclus | reverse complement strand
GGACCGGCCCGTGCTCTTCGTGGTGAGACAGAAGGAGGCGGTGGTCTCCTTCCAGGTGCCGCTCATCCTCCGGGGCCTGTGAGTACCGGGAGTGTGCAGGGATGCCCCATCCAGGAGTTCCCCATGCAGGGGTGCCCCATCCAGGAGTTCCCCAGGCTGGGATGCCCTGTGCAGGGGTCCCTGGAGGGGTCAGTGGGCACACACGGCTCTCCCTGCCCAGGTACCAGCGGAAATACGCGTACCAGGAGGTGAGCCGCACGCTCTGCCAGCCGCAGACCAAGGCTGAGGTGGAGACCCAGCACTTCTACGTGGATGTCTCCACGCTCTCCCTCAACGCTTCCTACCAGCTGCGTGTCACCCGCGTGGAGAACTTCGTGCTGCGGTGAGGGGAGCCCTGTGCCCTTATCCCCTTCCCTGCTTGCTGCCCATGGGGGCTGCAGGGCCTGTGGACTCCCCTCACCACCCATCACCTTGTCCGTGCTCTTGCAGGACCAATGAAAGGTTCAGCTTCAATGCCACGGCCGCCCAGCCACAGGTGAGGGCAGCTAGCACGGCGTGGCACGGGAGGGGTCTGTGCCCAGGAGGGGAGCGTGGCCACCGTGGCAGCAACTGGCCCTTTCTTCCCGCAGTACTTCAAGTACGAGTTCCCTGAGGAAGTGGACTCGGTGATCGTGAAGGTGACCTCAGCCATGGCCTTCCCCTGCTCTGTCATCTCCATCCAGGACATCCTGGTAGGTCTTGCCAGTGGGTCTCCTCTCTGGGTGACCCGTGGTGCCCGGTGGGGCTGATGGCGCCTGTGGCCCCTCAGTGCCCCGTCTACGACCTGGACAACAACGTGGCCTTCATCGGGATGTACCAGACCATGACGAAGAAGGCGGCCATCACGGTGCAGGTGGGCACAGGCTGTGCTGTGGGGCTGTGCCATGGGGCTGAGCTGCTCCTGGTCCCTGCTTGGTGCTGCCAGGCACCACTGGCTACCGGAGCCACCCTCTGGCATGGGCGATGCCCTGCTGGGCTCTGCTGACCCCCGTCTCTTGCTGCAGAAGAAGGATTTCCCCAGCCATAGCTTCTATGTGGTGGTGGTGGTGAAGACGGAGGACGAGGCGTGCGGGGGGCCTCTTCCCTACTACCCCCTCTCCAAGGATGCCTCTCCAGGTTTGCGGTGCACCGTGGGCTGTGTGTGGGGACAAGCTGGGGACAGGGCAGAGAGCTGAGCCCTGTCCCTGCCTTCTTCCAGATGAACCCGTGGATCAGCACAACCGGCAGAAGAGACTGGAAGTGATGGTGTCACCTGCCATAACCTGTGAGTCTGGGAGGGGCGGGGGGTGCTGGGCTCTGTGGGACCCATGGCAGGTCCCCTGAGGTGCCACCCCCACTTGAGGGCCTGTCCTGGCTCTTCACAGCCGAGGCCTACGTGCGCAGTGTTCTCTTCTGCCTCGGCATCTTCCTCTCCTTCTACATCCTCACTCTGCTCATCGCCTGCTGGGAGAGTTGTCGGTGAGTGCCCCGTGTTGCTGCCCCTCTGGGTGCTGAGCCCGTGGGCACAATCCTGATGGGGGCCCTGGGGCTGTGTCCCCTCTCCCCAGCAGTGGCACAAATGGGCTGACAGCTGCTTCCCTCAGCAGGCAGCACAAGAGGAAGGGACTCCTGGCAGCCATGGATTCGCCCAGCCTGGATACAGGTGAGGGCTGGAGGCAGCAGCCAGCAGCGTGGAGGGGTCTTCCTGGGGAATTCCTCCTTATTCTGCCCTCTTGAGCCTGTGGCAAAGCCTCTGCCTCTGCAGGAGTATACCCTGGATTCCTGGGGATAAATCCCAGCGTCAGGGGGACAGGGAGGTCCCAGACTTCTCTGCTGTGGGGCTGGCAGGGCTGTGCTGGGGCTTTGCATCTCACCAGGTCTATCTTTTTCTTCTCGTGGCTTTCCGGGGACTCCCAGCGTCGCTCCTGGGTAGGTGCCAGCTCTGTCCTTGGCTCTGAGCTCGCCCTGTGCCCAGGGCAGGGCTGGTGGAAGCTGCTTTGTGCCCAATGGGACAGGGGTGACAGGGGCTCTCCTGCCCACAGGTCACTCTCGCAGCATCCCTGACTCCTTTCTGAACCATGGCCCCTATGACAGCTATGGTTATGGCTCCTTTGGTGAGTGCCATGTGCTGTCCCCATCCTTCACTCCCTGCCTGTGGGCTGTACCCATCTTCTGCCTGTCCTTGTCCTTGCAGGGAATGGCTCCTCCAGCAGCACTGAGGGCATCACAGACAGCCTGGCCTCAGCAGAAGTCTCCTACAGTTACGTGGGTGAGTTGTTGGGCCACTGGAGTGGCCACAGCCCTGCGGAGCCTCGTGCCCAGTGGCATCCTGGCTCTGCCCCCTCCATCTCTGGGAACGGTCCTGGGGCTGCTGGCCCCTCCGTGCAGCCCCCAGCGGGGTCTCTGTCGGTGACACACCTCAGGGAGCTCTGCTCCAGTAACTCTGGCTTTCCTTTGAAGGGCAGGAGCAGTTCAAGCGGCGCACGCCCTCCGCCCCGACGAGGCCACTGAGCATTGCCATGGGTAGATGCTGGTACCGGGCAGGGTCGAGCCAATCAGGGCGAAATCTGCCCAGCCCCAAGCTGTGCCCAGGGCACAGAACCCCTGCTCCCCTCCCTCAGAGCAAGGGCAGCACCTGAGGGGCTGCAGAGCAGGTTGTTGTCTGCCAGGCCCTCGGTGTTCCCCAGCGTGGCAGAACCCTGGGAACAGGCACGGAGCAGTGCTTGCCCCCATGGGCACAGCCACCACCTGTCCCCAGGGCAGGGCTTAGGGAGCTGCAAGCTGTCCCCAGTGTGAGTTGGCAGGGAGGCAGCCCAGTGGTTAATTGGGGCTGATTGGGGTTCTGCGGGGTGGGCACCGAAGCAGGCTAGCCCAGGGGCTCTGCTGATGGCCCCGGGCCGGCCACAGGGGAGCGGTCACTGGAGAACGTGGCCAGCCGGCCACGCCTGGACTCGCTCAGCTCTGTTGAGGAGGATGACTACGACACGCTGGCCGACATCGACTATGACAAGAATGTCATCCGCACCAAGGTGCGTGTCCCCCCCAGCCCTGCCCCCTGCCAGCTGCTCCCCGCTGGCCAGGCAAGCCCCTGACCCCCCTCTCCTTACAGCAATACCTGTGCGTGGCCGACCTGGCCCGCAAGGACAAGCGGGTGCTGCGGAAGAAGTACCAGATTTATTTCTGGTGAGTGGGAGGCAGTGGGGAGGGGGACACCAAGCAGTGTCCCAGCCTAGGGTGTACAGCAGGGACCCCCTGACAGCCCCACCCTCTCCCAGGAACATCGCCACCATTGCTGTCTTCTATGCCCTCCCCGTCATCCAGCTCGTCATCACCTACCAGACGGTGAGTGTGGCCAGGGCAACAGTGAGAGGTTTTTGGGAGTTTTGGGGGCAGCAGTCCCAAACTGTGCTGCCAGCATGAAGGGGACGTCCCTGGGAGCCCCCCTTGTCCCTCACCCTGCTTGTGCCCACAGGTGGTGAATGTCACTGGCAACCAGGACATCTGCTACTACAACTTCTTGTGCGCCCACCCACTGGGGAACCTCAGGTGGGTTGGGGGAACGGAGGAGGGTGGCTGGGGGGGGTCCTCTGTGCCCAGGGCTGGGCTGCAGCAGGACCCCGGGGAGGGAGGGGGGTCCACAGTACCCACACCTGGACTGGCCCCTTGTAGCGCCTTCAACAACATCCTCAGCAACCTGGGCTATGTCCTGCTGGGTTTGCTGTTCCTGCTGATCATCCTGCAGCGTGAGATCAACTACAACCGCGCTCTCCTGCGCAACGACGCCCACGCCCTGGTGAGGGACAGGGCTGCCTGGGGGGGGCTTGGCTGCCTGGTGGGGCTCAGCCTCCTGAGACCCCCCATTTCTCCTCCCTCCCTCTCCTCTGCCCCGCAGGAGTGTGGCATCCCCAAGCACTTTGGGCTCTTCTATGCCATGGGCACTGCCCTCATGATGGAGGGGCTGCTCAGCGCTTGCTACCACGTCTGCCCCAACTACACCAACTTCCAGTTCGGTGAGTTCCCCCCCCCTCCCCCCCGGTACCTTCCCCACCCACACTGAGGGCACCCACACCCCTCTCACTGCTGTGCCCCCCAGACACCTCTTTCATGTACATGATTGCGGGGCTCTGCATGCTGAAGCTCTACCAGAAGCGTCACCCGGACATCAACGCCAGCGCCTACAGCGCCTACGCCTGCCTGGCCCTCGTCATCTTCTTCTCCGTGGTGGGCGTGGTGAGTATGGTGGGCACTGAGGGACGAAGGGCTGGTTGTCCCCACAGCTCACTGACGGCCCCCCGCTCACCCTGCAGGTCTTCGGGAAGGGGAACACGGCCTTCTGGATCGTGTTCTCTGTCATCCACATCGTGGCCACGCTGCTGCTGAGCACCCAGCTGTACTACATGGGGCGCTGGAAGCTGGGTGAGGAGGGCACCGGGAGTGAGGTGGGTGGGGACAATATGGTGGCCCCCCGGTGTCACCTCCTGTCTCTCCACAGACTCAGGCATCCTGCGCAGGATCCTGCACGTGCTGTACACGGACTGCGTCCGGCAGTGCAGCGGGCCCATGTACGTGGTGAGTGCTGGCACCGGGGCCCCTGGCTCTGTGGACACCCTCCCTGGCAGCCCTCCCAGAGCAGCCACCACTGCCCCTCACAGCCCCCTCTTCTTTTGCAGGACCGAATGGTGCTCCTGGTCATGGGGAACATCATCAACTGGTCACTGTGAGTGCAGAGCTGGGCACGTGCCAGATCCCACCCTGCTTCTCCCCATCCCTGCTGCCGCCCTCACCCTGCTCCTGCAGTGTTGCCGTCCCTCTGTGGGGCTGGGCCAAGGACAGGCAGCCCATGGCAGCTGTGAGCCCGGCATGACAGGTCCCCCTGCAGCTGTGGCACCCCAGATTCCCCAGTGCCTTATCTCCCAGGGGCTGCAGACATGCTTTGGGGACAGTGGGTATGGCAGAGGGACCCCCAGGCTGATCCCACTGCCTGTCCCTGCCTCCCCAGCGCTGCCTACGGCCTCATTGTCCGCCCCAATGACTTCGCTTCCTACCTGCTGGCCATCGGCATCTGCAACCTCCTCCTCTACTTCGCCTTCTACATTATCATGAAGGTGGGAGTTGAGCCCTGGGCCCCCACAGGCCCAGCAGGGAGGGCAGGGCAGGGATGGGCACTGCTGCCAGCTCCTGCCCACGTGGTGACCCCGGCCTCTCCCACAGCTCCGCAGTGGCGAGCGCATCAAGCTCATCCCCCTGCTCTGCATCATCAGCACCTCTGTGGTCTGGGGCTTCGCCCTCTTCTTCTTCTTCCAGGGGCTCAGCACCTGGCAGGTGAGCAGGAGGGTGGCACAAGCAGTGGGGTGGGCAGGGTGGCCATGGGCAGGCACAGTGATGCTGGCCCTGTGCCCGGCAGAAAACGCCAGCTGAATCCCGGGAGCACAACCGTGACTGCATCCTGCTCGACTTCTTTGACGACCACGACATCTGGCATTTCCTCTCTTCCATCGCCATGTTCGGCTCCTTCCTGGTAGGTGCTGGTTCCAGCGGCATAGCAGCCGCTGTCCCCACTTCCCCAGGTCACCATGCCCTGGTCCCCTCACTCCCCTCTTTCCACAGGTGCTGCTGACGCTGGACGATGACCTGGACTGTGTCCAGCGGGACAAGATCTACGTCTTCTAGGATCCTGCAGCCACCGGCTGCTCTGGGACTGTGCCAAACGCCCGGCTGCAGCCCCGGGAGGGGGACCAACCCTTGGGGAGGGATGTCTGTGCTGCAGGTCCTGCCAGCCACTCTGTCCCCCTCCCCACACAGCCCGGGGACCCTGGTTTGCCTCCTCCCCATCAGCCGGGTCCTTCCAGGCACTTTGTGCCCATCTCTGGGCCCGTCACAGCCAAAAATGGGGCTGGGGGGCCACCAGAGCATCCGTCCTTGGTGGCAAGTGACACTGGAAAAGGTGCTGCTGCTGCTGCTGCTCCGTGTCTGTGTGCCCGTGGGCACAGTGGGGGGATTGGGGCAAGCGCCGTGCCAGCAGCCCCATGGCCCCCCGAGCACGTGGGTGTGGGTCTCTCTTCAGTGCCTGAGTCGAGTGGGTGGGAGGTGGGGGTGCGTGGGGCCAGCACAGTGGTGGCAGTGGCTGGAGAGGCCCAGCTCGTGTCTCCTCCAGGGTCCCAGGAGGAGGTGGCCACAGTGGCCCCCGTCACCACTCCCCATCGAGGTGCTGCGCGCCCCGGCGCGTGGATCTGCTGGAAAGGGACTCTCATTAAAGTGTCTGCACTTTCCCCGTGCCTGCTGCTGCCTGCCAGGGGTCCCATGGGGCAGCTGCCACCACCCGGTGTCAGCCAGGCCCTGCTGTGGTGCTGGCTCCTTCTCCCCGCGGGATTTTGGGAGAGGGGAGATGCAGCAGGGGCTGGGAAATGCTGCACTGGAGAGCACGTGTGGGGAGGGTGGGGGTGGTTTGTGGGTCAGGGGAGGACTGGCAGCCCTGCGGGTGGGTAGAGGTGCCCAGAGGGGTCCCACTTCAGGGGCAGCAAAATTCCCTGGGGGCTGGGATCCCCTGTGGCATCCTCGCAGTGCAATACCAGCGCTGCTGCGTGCCCCGTGTGCCCTGACCCGCTCCAGCTGGTGCCAGCGGGGCAGAGGGAATCCCGGGGTGTGCGGGATGCCGCAGCCTCGCTGCCGGCCGCGGCAGCCTTGAGCGGACACCGTGGGTGTCACCCGTGTCCCCGCAGCAGCCCCACGGCGGGACTCCCGGCGGTGAGCACACGGGAAAACCAGCCACGAAGTCAGGGCAGGAGCCCTCGGCGCTGCCGCCTGGCTATAAAAGGATTTACTCCATCAGCCCCCGGCCCGGTTCCGCCCTGGCCCCGGCCCCGCTGGGGCGGAGGCACGCGGGGAATGCTCGAGCACGGGCTTTCGTCGCTGGTTTTCGGAGTCTTTCCCCAAATATGGTGCCTGGGATGGAGTCACGGAGCGCTGCGGGGCCGGGCGCCCCGGGAGGGAGGGTTTGGGGGGCCGGGCTCCGCGCCCCGCTGACATCACCGTCCCGCCGGCCGCCTTTTAGCACAGGGTCGGGGTCCCCGCGGGGCAGTGCGCTGGTCCCTCGCAGAGCATCGCCCTCGCTCCGTCCGCAGCCGCTCGTAAGTCCTGCCCCGGGGGGAGGGGGGGGCACGGGGAGGGTCCCCGAGGTGGGCACGCCAGCCCCCGGCACGGGGGTGCTGCTCTCCGAGATGGGGACCCTGTACCGGGATAGCGGAGCCGCTCCCGGGACTGCGACCTGCTGCTCCCGGGATGATGGGGATTCTCCTGCTCCGGGTGGAATGCGGCTCCCCGGGATGGGGATGCTGCTCCTCGGACTGCGCGGCTGCTCCCAGGAGGAGGCTCAGGCTCCCCTGTTCGGGCTGGGGTCACTGCCAGGGTTCTGTCCTGCCCCTCAGCACCGCGTTCCCGGCGGGGCTGTGCAGCTGCGGGTCCCTGCGGTGGCCAGAGGGGCCGTGGGGGCTCAGGGCAGCGACGGAGCGGCAACGCCAGTCCCCAGTGCCCGTTTCTGCCCCGGTGTCGGGCACGGGGCTGGCGGACCCGGGGACAGCTGGCAGGCAAAGCTATGTGGCCGAGGGAGCCGTGTGTGATCCCTGTGAGCCAGGTCGGGCCAGGGCATGGAGCAGGACTGGCTGTGGCATCTGTAGCATCCCTGTATGTGCCCAGCAGTGCTCGGGGTCCGGGCACAGATTGCCAGTAGGGCTCGTGGGGAATCCCCACATAAATCACGGGGCTTGTGGAGCACCCCTGCATTCCTGGCAGCAAGCAGGGTCAGTGCCCTCTCCCACACTGAGCCGTGCCAGGTCTCAGCCCACCCCGCAGGAGCTGGGGTTCCCAGAGGTCAGGATGAGCCCACTGCAGGCAGGGTGTGGATGTGGGACACCCCCACGGCTCCTGGAGGTACCCGGAGGTTTTGTGCCAACCAAGGAGCCGGGAAGGGAGGAGCGATGCCAGCTCCTCCAAAGGCTTGGCTGCCACTCCTAGAGCCTCTCCCTGTTGGCATCTTCCCTGGCATCCTCCCTGGCACCCTCGGGCCCTGCCTGCAGCCGGCTACCTGCCATCACTGCCCGCAGCATGTCCTTACAAGGGCACGGGCACAGCTCCCACCGCTCCTGCCTCAGCCGTGCTCCTCCCTGGCTCCCGGTCCTGCTGCGCCAAGGCCACCCCGCCGCCACCCTGCTGTGCCACGGCCGCTGTGCCATGGCCACCGTAGCAAGCCACAGCCAGCCAGCCTTGACGTGGTCACCCTGCCACCTGGATGCTGGCATGAGTCTCACCAGGGACAGCCATGCCCACCAAGAGCTGCCAAGGGACAGGGATGAGGCTGCTCCTGTGCACAGTCTGAGCTGGGCATGAGGCATCTCTGCCAGGACATGAGCTGTCTCTCTGGGAAGATTTTAGAGGTCATGGTGGTGAATTTTCCTCCAAACACATCTGGATGGAGCTGAAGGGCTGTTACCTGGCGAGGGAAGAGTCAGAAGGGCTTGTCCCCACTGCAGCAGAGTGGCAGGCAAATGACACAATGGCGTCTTTGGGGTCCCTGGATAGGAGGCAGCATTTCCACACCCTGACTGTCCTTGTCGTGCCACCAGGTATCCCACCACCGCAGCCATGGCAAACAAAGGGCCAGCCTATGGCATGAGCAGGGACGTGCAGTCCAAGATCGAGAAGAAGTACGATGACGAGCTGGAGGACCGGCTGGTGGAGTGGATCGTGGCACAGTGCGGGGCTGCCGTGGGACGTCCTGAGCGGGGCCGCCTGGGCTTCCAAGTCTGGCTGAAGAATGGCATTGTAAGTGGGGCCCCGGGGGTGGGCAGCTAGTGGGGGGCTCTGAGGGCAGCACAGGGAGCTCCAAGGGCAGCACAGCAAACCCAGGCTCCCCTCTGTGGCAGGTGCTCAGCAGGCTGGTGAACAGCCTCTACCCCGACGGCTCCAAGCCCGTCAAGATCCCCGATGCGCCGCCCACCATGGTCTTCAAGCAGATGGAACAGATTGCCCAGTTCCTGAAGGCAGCCGAGGACTATGGTGTGGTCAAGACAGACATATTCCAGACCGTGGACCTGTTTGAAGGTGCAGGAGGGGGCAGTTGCGGTTGGGGGTCCCCGGGTTGCTGTGCTGTGCCTGTCCTCACGCCCCTCTCTCTCCCCCTGGGCAGCCAAGGACATGGCAGCGGTGCAGAGGACGCTGATGGCCCTGGGGAGCCTGGCAGTCACCAAGAACGACGGGAACTACCACGGGGACCCCAACTGGTTCATGAAGTAAGTGGGGGAGTGCAGAGCTGGGCATAAGGACTCCGTTGTCCTGCGGCTGCTCAGAGCTGGCTCTTTACCCCGGTGCACATGGAATTGGGATGCCAAATTTCCAGCTGGGGAGGGAGGGTGGCTGGGACATCCCTGGGGATCGCGGGGCGGGCTTCTTGGCAGCCGGGGGTGCGGGTTCCCCACAACCTCTCCCCGTGCCCCGCAGGAAAGCGCAGGAGCACAAGCGGGAGTTCACCGAGAGCCAGCTGAAGGAGGGCAAGAACATCATCGGGTTACAGATGGGCACCAACAAGGGAGCGTCACAGGCGGGGATGAGCTACGGCCGGCCCCGGCAGATCATCAGCTAGGCAAACCCCGCCGCCCCCAGCCCTCCCCAGCCGGGACCTCCGTCTCCGCTCCCCCCCGGCCCAGCGCCGCCGCCAGTCCATTGGTATTTATTGAGGAGCATCCGCCCGCCAGCCCCATCGCCCCGCCAGCGGCCGCACGAGCCCCGCCGCAGCCCCCGCCCCGGGGCCGCAGCCCCCAGCGCCGTGCCCCGGGCAGCCCCTGCCCCCGGGCAGCCCCTGCCCCCCCGGCCTCGCACCCCCGCCTCCGGCCGGTCCTGCCCTCGCCGGCACCCTCGGGTGGGACGGGCAAGCGCCCCGGCCCCCGGGGCCACCGCCCTGCCCGCCGCCCGCACGCCACTGCCGCAGAGATCCCTGCGAACGGGGAGAAGGGAGAATTGGCCTCGGTTTTGTACTTCGTTTTTGTCAGAATTAAAAGGTTATATTCATCTAGCGTGGCCTGATGAGGTTTCATCCCGCCTGCCCTGTTGCAGCTGGCCGGTGGCACCTTGGAAGCCGAAGTCCCTCTCCCTAAAAAGGCTAAAGCTGCTCCTTCTGAAACCCCCAAACCTGGGGGGGGTGGGATGTGTGGAATCCAAGGCTAGAGCTTGGATTTTCCCTGCCCGGCTTGGAAAACTCTACCCTCTTCCCCCTGAACCATGACACCCACTTTGGTGCTTGCTCCTTCCACTGCTCTGGCCCAGCCCTGGCCTCCCTTCTTTTATCCCAGGGCACAGAGGGCACACAGCCCCAACAGATGCAGCACCCGGGGCTGGGAGGTGCTGTGTGACACATTTTTCCACGGTGAGGAAGTTCTGGGGAGGCAGATGAGTGATGGATTGGGGGAGAGGGGGGTTTTTCAGGCTTTATTTGGAAAGCTACACAAAAGGGCTTTGCTGATTATAAAACAAACCCCAGCTTTAAAAAAATAAACCACTGAACCCAAAGACATGTGAACAAGCCAACCCCGCTCAGATGAGCCACTGCCAGAGCAACTCAGCCTCCTCTCCTCAGCCCAAACCAGGCCTAGCTGCTACCAGAGATGCTGCTGCGCCCAGTGACACAGGGACAGCCCCATCCTGCCCCCAAACAGGCTGGTTCCTGCCTCCCCCACCCCACAGATGCTCTGTGCCCACAGGAGAGGAGGAATCAGCAGGATTGGAGCATGGGGGACAGGGAGAAGTGCTGGTTGGAGATGAGTGAAATAACTCCCTGCTTCTAAACTGGGATAACTGGTGGGTAAGGGCCGGCTGCCAGCCCAGGAAAATGCCAGTGCTGCGGGGTCCCTGCCTGCAGAGGTGGCTGCCGGGGCTTTGTCTCGTTTTCTCAGCAGAAATCAAGGACAAAGTGACATGTCTTGGCCCTTCTGCAGTGGCAGGAAGGGACTCGTGTGGAGCTGCCTGGCTCTGTGTGAACGGCACTCCACACACAGAGGGGAGCCCTGAGCATTGGGCAGGGCAGGCTCTGTCAGGAAAGGGTTTAAGGCTTGCTTTGTTTTCCAGAAGGAGGGGAGGGAGGCTCCGTTTCCAGTACCAGCCCTCTCTCCTTGTTTCTGAGCCACTTCCAACACCACCTCCTGCAGGACACAGTGGCAATGGTCCATGGAGGCTCAGGAACGAGTCTGTCCTGCCGAGCCCTGGAAGGTCGTACCAAGGGAGGGCCCCAGTCCCAGTCAGCAGGGCTGGTGCTCCCTGTCCCCCCCAAGGAGTTCAGTCGATGCCTCCCGGCCCAGGAATCCTGTTCCAGTGGGGGCTGTCTCATGGAAGCTCACAGTTCTGCCATTGCTGGAAAGTTTGGGGTGGGTGGGGGTCCAGGACCCCTCCTCTCTGTGATGGGCAGGCTCCAGGTGCTCACACTCCATCTCAGCCTCCTCAATGTCCTTCTCCTGGTACAGTGGCACTGACTCCATCTCCAGGCCGCTCTCCAGGGCTCGGTGCTTCCCACCCTGCTGGTACCACCTGCAGCTGGTGGAGCTGGAGCAGGCCAGGTCCAGCCCCACCTCGTTCCTCGTCAGGCAAACCTCCAGCATGTAGTAGAAAGTCCAGAATACGGCAAAGCATCCCAAGAGAAGGAGGGTCTGCAGAGGGAAACCCTTTGAAAAACACAGCTCTCAACCCCCCATGGCCCTGCCCACTGCCCAGCAGAGAGGGCACAGAGTACTGAGCAGGGTCCTGCTCTTCCAGCTCATCCTGGGGGATGCAGGGCTCCCAGCCAGGCAGGCTCACCTTGAGGGTGTTGGCTGTGATGGTGTAACGCTGCTCCTCGGGGATGTCCAGCCCTGGGGGACAGGGCAGGGAGAAGTCACCGCTCAGGTATCTCCCACTCATGGCTTCCTCCAGCAGCCTGGGGACAGAGACACCCCGTGAGGGTCCCATGGGTAGGGGAGCTCCAGGGAGGCTCCAAAACGCCCACAAAAGGTCTGGAGTGTCTCCTTCAGCACACAGAGATACGTTCTGCAGCCCTGTGAGGTGCGAGGGCAACCCCAGCCTCACCTGGCTCTTAACCACTGCTCACAAGCAGGGATAAACCCTTTGGCCTCCCTCTCCTGGCTCCCACCAAGCTGGGGACGTGGTGTCCTACCTCTGCCGTTCCTTCATCTCTGCTGGGGACCAGGAGGAGCCATACAGGGTCAGCTGCCACTGCTTCAAGGTGCCAGGCCTCAGGCTCTCGTCTCCTGGGGAGGAAGCAGGTTGGTCCAGTGGGGACCCTGGGACATGGCACAGAGCTGCCACCACTCGTGAGGAAGGCAGGACTCACCGATGTCCCTGATGAGCAGCCTGTAGGTGCCCCGTGCCTCCTCGCCCCAGCACCGCACCGTGGAGAAGGTCCAGTCAGAGAAACCATTGGGGTCCCTGCCAAGGGGTGAGGGGAAACAGCCCATGAGGGGTCACAGAGCCTGAGCCACCAGTGGACGTGGCCCCAGTGTCCTGCCCTCCACACTGTGCCCTCGGTGCTTACGAGTCCATGCTCCGGGTGGTGCCGATCAGGGACATCATCCCGCTGGGGCAGAAGAGCCGGATCTCCAGGTTGCCACGGCGAGGGTGGGTTATGGTGACAGTGACTGCCACATGCTCCAGGGTCCTCATGCCAGAGAGCTCCAGGTCGGCAGGGGTGACTGGGAAAGGGAAGGGGGACTGGTCAAGGCTGGTGGTTTTGGGATGGAGTCCCCACTCCCAGCCAGACACACTGGTGGTGCCACTTAACAGGACACACAGGTTGTCTCTGCCTCTTCCCAGCTGCACTGTGTGGGACTTGGAACAGCAGCCAGGTGTCCAGGCTGGTCCATCCCATCTCAAACTGTTCCCAGCTCCAGGAATGCTCACAGCCCCAGAGCTGCTGACCACAGCCCACCTCTGCATGGGTGAGTGGGTGCTCCCAGTGCCTGCTGAGGGGGCACATGGGCACATGCCAGGACAGGCAGCTCACAGAGCCAGCAGAGTCCCCTGTGTGCAGGCCCTGCTGGGGGCTGGGGCTGAGCTCTCCTTCCCACTGGTAGCAGCCAGAGCTGTTCCCTGCTCCGGACAGGCCTGGCCAAGTCAGGAGCTGCAGCATTGCCTAAAATGGTCAAAGCCAGCCGAGCAGCCTCTGGCTGCTGCCCAGCCCAGCCCTGCTCCTGAGCCCGGCCTGCCTCCCCAAACACATCAGTGCAGCCATGGGGCTGTGGGGAGGGGATTCCCTGGGGATGGGCAGCGGAAAAAGCCCAGGCAGCCCAGCACTTAACCCCTTCCTGGCCTCCTGCATCCCAGGGCTCCTCTTGCCCTGCATGCCAGGCTGGCTCAGCACGTGCTCTCCTCTCTGTGGCACACCTGCTCTTACCGTTCCAGGCCACCTCCAGCTCCTGTGGGAGCACTGGGATGCTCCTGCCCTCCTTCAGCACGGGGCTCACGTACGAGGCCAGGTATGGCACAGACTCCCAGATCTGCCAGGGGAAGGAGAGGGTTCAGCACGGGTTCCCTGCACATCCATCCCTCCATCTCCCATAGCTCTCACAAGCTGCTCCTGTCCGTGCCAAGAGGCCTCTCCCGATGATGCTCTGGGACACACAGGCTGCTGTGACACTCCAGGGATAGCAGCAGTGCCCACATGCCCAGGAAAGGAGGGAAAGTCACTGCCTGAAAGCCAGAAGGGCTGATCGAGGTTTGGGACTCCCCAGCTCTGCGTTTGTCACAGTGGCATTGAGTGGTGTCTTGAGGTTGGTCCACTCCAACCCCCGCTACAGTGGGACAGGGAACAGCAGAACCCAACTGCCTGCAGGAAGAGGGAGCAGCCTGGAAGTCCCTGTGACCCCGGGGGGCACGGCTGGCAGTGGCAGTGACCCAGCACAGCTGTACTGAGCTCCACACAGGAGTAGGGATCAAGTGCCAAAGGGACGTGCCCCGGGCTCCGTGTGACCAGAGCAGGAAGAGATGGGGATGCCACTGCCTGCAGTGACCACTCCCCTGGAGCTGCCAGCTGAGAACAGCCTGTTGTTGGGGGCAGGACACCCTCCCTGCAGCCACTGAGAGGGAGGAAGGTGCTGGGGCTGCTGACGAAGCTCCCGTCGCCATGAATCAAGGCCCTCGCCATGGCTATATATAGTGCTGGAGAGCAGCAGCTCAGGGCAGCTTTCAGGCACTGCTGGGAGCCTCATGATGTCATACCAAAAGCAGCCTCAGAGCCAGGGCCAGCAGGACGGTGGCCAAAATGCTGGCCCTGAACGGCAGATGTCACCTCACGGCGGCACCAGGACAGGACTTGTCCCTGCCACGGGGCTGGGCTGCTCTGCCTGCCCACGGGGCAGGTGTGGGAGGGCAGGGAATTACCTTGGCAGCATTCACCAGCCTCCAGGCGTTGAGCAGGCCAAAGCCATGCTGGTGGCTGTGGCTGAAGCCCGCCTGGTTCGTGTCCCACCTGGCGTGACGGTCCTCATACTGCAAAGACACACAGGGTGCTCTGCTTACCTGGAGGATAGCAGCAGCCTGAAACCCCCAGGCCTGAAGGGAAGGATGCCCAGACACATCCCACAGTGGTGGGGATGCAAACCCACACGGCCGTATTAGAAAGGAACTGGTTGACCTCTGCTTGAAACAAATCCCAGGACAAAGTGGCTTCCCCACTCCTCAGAAAGGAAATGCAGCAGCACGGAAGGGCACAAATGTCTCTGCTATGAAACATCCCAGCTGCTCCCTGCTGCCCAAACCACTGCCTATGGCATGGCAGAAGCCTTGGAGAGAAGGAACAGAGTCCTTTAAATTACCAAGAGCTGGGGCAGGACAGATCTGGGACTCATCACTTATTGGGTTGTACTGCTCTGGCAACATTGGCTTGGAAGTTATGGAAAACACTGTCCCATGCCAAAGAGAGCACAGCATCAGCTGGACACAGACTCCTGCTCCCCAGAGGGGTGTGGAAGAAGCCCTATCCCCCCAGTGAGTTCCCACTCCTGCTCTAGGTGAAGGAAAGGGCTGTGTTTGCTGCCCAGCTCTCTGTTGTGTCTGTTTTCAGGAGCCCAGTTGTCTGGAGAGCACAGGAAAGGCCAGAGCTCCTCATTTTCCCACTGCTGGGACCATGAAGTGACATTGCAGAGCTGTCAGCCCTTGGACTGGGCCAGCCCCATCACACACACAGGGCTGAACCCTGGAACCTGCTGAGCCCCTGGAACCTGCTGAGCTCTGGAACCTGCTGAGCTCTGGAACCTGCTGAGTCCTGGAACCTGCTGAGCCCCTGGAACCTGCTGAGCTCTGGAACTGCTGAGTTCTGGAACCTGCTGAGCTCTGGAACTTCTGAGTTCTGGAACCTGCTGAGCCCCTGGAACCTGCTGAGCTCTGGAACTGCTGAGTTCTGGAACCTGCTGAGCCCCTGGAACCTGCTGAGCTCTGGAACCTGCTGAGCTCTGGAACCTGCTGAGTCCTGGAACCTGCTGAGCCCCTGGAACCTGCTGAGCTCTGGAACTGCTGAGTTCTGGAACCTGCTGAGCTCTGGAACCTGCTGAGCTCTGGAACCTGCTGAGCCCCTGGAACCTGCTGAGCTCTGGAACCTGCTGAGCTCTGGAACCTGCTGAGTTCTGGAACCTGCTGAGCCCCTGGAACCTGCTGAGCTCTGGAACCTGCTGAGCCCTGGAACTGCTGAGCTCTGGAACTGCTGATCTTGGGAACCTGCTGAGCTCCAGGAACCTGCTGAGCCCCTGGAACCTGCTGAGCCCCTGGAACCTGCTGAGCTCTGGAACCTGCTGAGCTCCAGGAACCTGCTGAGCCCTACATTGGCAGACAGAAGCATTCCTGAGGCAAATAACCCATTTATTATCATGACAGAGGAAAAATGCCTCAGCCACATTCCTGGAAGGAACACAGGGTGAGGGGAAAACACAATCCCCGTGTTGGGAGCCAGACGAGGGAGAGATTTATGGAGGGGCAGCAGACATAAACAAGGATGTGCACAGCAGGGCCATGCTGCAGTAACCCTGAGGGGAGTGCTGGGAAGGAGGGAAGCAGGAGGGGAGTGCCACCAGCTCACCTTGGTGGCAGTGAAGACGATGACGTGCTGCACGTCCCGCCAGGTGAGGCACGGCCTCACCTGCAGCATCAGAGCGATCATTCCTGCGGCCAGGGGAGCAGCAGCCGATGTCCCTGTGTGACCCTCCGTGCAGCCCGTGCCCTTCTGCAAGTCCCAGTCTGTTGTCACCTGCCCAGGGAGAGGAGACAGGCCTCTGTCAGACCACTGTGTTATGCTGGGGTGCCTGGACAGGTACATGTGGTACCCTGAGCTGCACCCTTGCCAGCCCAAGCTCAGCCTGTGACACAACTGTCCCTGGGACAGCCTCACTGCAGGGACAGATCCCAGCTGGGAAATGATGCATGGAGACAGCTCCCTTTGGAGGGAGAGAGAGAGAAGCTAACCCTAACTCAGTAACTTTGTGGGAAATTCCTGGCAGATACAGTTTGGGTTCTTCCTCACCTCCACTGCTGAGCCCAGTGTCACAACCAGACTGCAGGGGGGCCACATGGGACTGTGCAGAGCACATAGAGCCTCTGAAGAGGCATCAGGAGGCTCCCAAATGATGCCACCTCACTGCAAAGCAAGTGCATCCATCTCACTCTGCTCCCCATGGGGAGTAAGCCCAAAATATGAAGGGTTTCTCCTGTTTTTGCTTGACTCCATCCCATTTTTCCAGCTGTAAGTGGCTCCAGCTCATGCTGGGACACTGAGCACAGAGCACCCTGAGAGCACAAACTTTCAGTAGGAAGCACATCCAGTGCCAGAAGTTGTATTAAATTCTTCCCATTAAGGAAACCACACAAAGTTTATGGTCTGGTAAAAGAAAAAAAAAAGAAAAAAAATAGCTGGAGCAGATGGCTGCAGGGAAGTTAACTCTGGCACCATTGCAGCAAGCTCCAGGGTGTCCAGGAGCAGAAAAAGGGCTGTGTGAGGTTTAGCAAGGCACAGGCTGGCTGAAGGATCCACTGAAGGCTGCTCCCAGGCTATGTGTGGAGCTCGCCTTGGCTGCCCCATGGAATGCCAGCTCCCCTGTCAGTGTCCCATAAAGCCAGTGTTTCAAATGAATGTGCATCTGTGACCTCCCAGGCACTCACACCGTGCTGGGGGAAGCCACACCAAGCCATGAGCCTCTAGCTCCTGATGGAATGCAGCAGAGCCCTCGCTGGTTCCCTTTTTTCCCAGTGTCACTACTTCCCAAACCAGCCTGGGAAAACTGCAGAGATTTCTGAAAGCAAAAATCAGCCCTGTTCTGGGTTTTACTCTCCCTATGGAAGACTGTGCCATGCCCTGGCTGGGCACAGATCCCTGCCCTGGCTCTGGGCTGCAGGAGGAGCCTGCTGAGTCCCAGCCAGGTGCCCGAGGATCCCAGGCTCTCCCTGTTCCTCTGGTTTACCCAGCATGTGGGGAAGCCTGTTTGACAGGCCTGGATTCAGCTGCTCTGTGGCAGGCACAGGAAAGTGCTTTTGGGAAGTACCTGTCCTGGTGGGAGATCCTCCAAACAGGGACAATGCAGCCCTAAACATCAGGAGCAGTGATGGTTCCCCCAAGCTGCCTTGGGGTGGGTGGGCTCTACAGCCCCTGTTGGCCCCACAGGACAGGAAGGGGTCACATCACTGTGGTGGGGGCAGCCTGGCACCAAGGGAGGGACAGGCTGGGCCAGGCCTGCAGGAGGGAAAACAGCCCTGGCTGTTTGGCTCAGGCAGAAAGGATGTGTTGTTGACAAGAAGTCGTTTTTTTGGCAAAAGAAGGGAAAAGCTGATAAAAATATTCTAAAATATTCGACTGGGAGAGGCCCATGTGCCAGAAGAGAGAAGCTGGGGCCAAGTGGTTTTAAGAGCCTGATGCTCTCCCTGCCCTCTGTGCTCCAGCACCCCTTGGGAGCAGAGAGAGGCGGGGAGTGAGGGGGGCTGGGAAGCAGGACCCTCCCTCTGGGGGATAAAAGGCACATTCACCCCCTGGCTCACACAGGAACTGTGTGGGAATCAGAGGGGATGGTGCCACGTCCTGGCTGTCCCCGGGGTGGCCAGGAGGGCACAGGGGCCACAGGTACTCACAATGCTCCTCATCATCTTGTCCCCGCCGCTGAAGGTCACGGCCAGCATGGAGGCACACTCCTCAGCATAGAAGGGCATGGAGCCTGTCTCATCCACAGCTCCTGGGAAAAGGGGAAAGGAAACCTGGCTGTGTGAAACCTGCTCTGCCTCAACTGCTGCCATTTCAAGGTGTTGATCCCCTAAGAGCCTCGCCTGCCAGATGTGCTCCTCCAGGGCCTGGGAGCTGGGCAGGGAAAGCAGAACCAAACCTGTATTTTCCCCACCTGAAGATCTAGAGGAAGGGCAGCCACGATAAATAATCCCTCACTGTGCTCAATACCACACAGATCTTCTGCCCCTCATGCAGCTTCTGCTCTGGAGAGCGTGGATTATGCATTTCTCCTCTAACACAAGTGATGGGAATGCTGCATTCCAGGTCATTCCCTGAACATGGCAGTGTCTGTTACAGCTTTGGGAGGGAGACCTGGACACAGGCAGGAATTTCTCTGGCCTCCTCTTGCTCTTTAGGTCAGAAGCAAACTGCAGGCCTGGGGGCTGAAGCCCAGCACACCCTAGACACTGCCAAGCTTGCTCCCAGACACTTTCCCACAGATTCCCACCATCCAGCCCGCTCCCAGCTGGGGGGGGGTTCTGTGCTTTTGGCATGACCTCACTGCTGCAGGCTGGGAAGGGAGGAGACAGAAGAGCCAGGCTCACCTATGGTGACAGTGTAGATGGAGTTGGCATATCCATCGTAGTTGCAGTTGTCACTGTGCTGGCCCCCGTTGCCGCTGGCCACCACGAAGATGCTCCCGAAGCCCCGGCGACCCGCGATCACCCCGTGCTGCAGGGCAGCCTGTGGAGAGGGACAGGGCAGGGGGGCTCTTCCCAGGTCCTTCCAGACTGGTGCCAGTGGTTTCTGACAGCAGCCAGCCCAGCACGTGTGATCAGGGCTCCCCGCACAGAGCTACTGCCCCTCTGTGAGGGCCCAGCCCCACAGACACTGGGGCTTTGCCCTTGCTAAGACACAGCACACCATGGGGAAGCACATCTCAGCCCAGACCCCATTCCCACCTAGGGAAAGGATACGTCTGATGGATGAGCAAGAACACAACCCCACTGGAAGTGACTGCCCTGCTCTCCCTCCCCCTGGCAGATGAAGGCACATTCTGCCCTCCTGAGTGCTGTGGCACACTGAGCTCTGCCCGTGCTCTGTGTCCTGGAGCTTGTTCCAGCTGTCTCTGCAGGCAGGAAGAGAATAAATTTACTTGCAGAATTGGAAACCATTTGTTATGGTGAACAAACAGCTCGGTTGTCAGCGCTGCTCTGAAGAGCACAGGAACTGCTGAGTTGTGGTTGGAAAAGCACAGCAGAAGAGCACTGGAGCAGAACCACACCCCACTGCTGGTCTGGGGGCCCTCAGTGACCCCTTGCTTCATCACGGGCAGGCTGGGTGTGTTCTGCAGCAGTTCTGCAGCACAGGAGCTCTGAGAAAATCTTAATGGCCTGGGAAGGAGCAGCCTCAGCTCTGACTCTTCCTCCCACTGCAATCCCACTCCCCTTATTTAATTCCAGGATCCAAAGGCACCATCCCTGATCCGAGAACCACCCTGAGCACAGGGAAAGCTCCTCCTGAGCAGGCAACGTCCTGCAGGCTGCTCGAGTTGTCAGTGCAACACCACAGGTTGCCAAAGAGCCTTTTCCTGCTGGAACCAGCCTCTCCTTGGAAAGCTCATCCTGCCCTGCCTGAGCGCAGCCTCTCCCAACTGCACAGGGACAGGGAAACCTCCACTGGCACCGAGGGACACACACAGACGTGCAGAGTGTCACAGCAATGTCCCTCCGTGCCTGAACAGGCAGGCAAGAAGCCATAAGCCCCGGAGGCTCCCCCAGGGCTGTTGGGGCTGGGTTTTACCTTGCCCAGTTGATGGGGGCCATCCACAGTCTTCCCATCATCATCAGGACCCCAGCTGCAAAGAGAGACACTGTGAGGTGACAGCTCCAGAGTCCCAGGCGGCTCTTCCTGCCATTACAGCAAGCTCCCAGCAGCCACCAGCTGCTCCCAGAGCCACGACTGGGACTGCAGAGCACTTCACTTTCCCACCCATCATGATGGCCCCTTGCTGCTGGGACATCGCTGTCATGTTTGCACTGTGCCCCTGGGTCAGATTCCAGTGGACAAAATGTTTGATTTTTATTTAAAAAGCAGCTTCTCACACATTCCAGTTCCCGTCACATGGCTCAGCCGGGGCTGCCTGACCACAGTGGGGAGCACAGTGTCCCCTCCAGCACAGCCAGCCCAGGGGACATGCTACAGCAGCACACAGAGGGAGATCTCACAACTGTAGGTGCTGTGCACAGCCTGGGACAGGTCTCCAGGAACAGGATTTTGGTGCCTCAGGGCTAACTGCAGCCACAGGAGGATGGGAGCTAGTGCCAGCTGTGACCCTGTCTCCAAGAAGAGCAGGGCCCACAGCTGGGAGCCAGCTCAGGGTCCCCTGGGGGCTCACCTGCAGCTGTAGATGTCGTTGATCTGATAGTGCTTGTTGAAGGCAATGGCCTCCATGCTGTCCGTGAGGGGCCCGTCCAGCACTCGGATGCCTGCAGGACAGAGGACAAGGAACGTGACTAACACGGGTCACATGAGCTGCAGAAACTGCAAACAAACTCCTGGCTCGAGGCTGCCCCGCTGTGCTCAGCTCAGCTTTGGAGGGCTGAGGCCTGAGGCAGAGCCAGGTCCCGCCTGGATCCAGGCAAAGCCTCCTGTACCCTGTGCTGTGGGCACACAATGAGCTCATCCCTGCTTCTGCCAGCTGGGAGCCTCTGCCTGCTGTGCCCTGGGCAAGCCCTGGGCACCCCAGGGACTGTGGTGTCACCAGGTATGGACAGAATCATGTAATAGTGTTGCTGTCCTCGGCCCTGCCAGGGACACATCCTGCAGGGCACAGCCTCCCTCTGCAGAGCAGCTCAGGAGCTCTGGAGACAGCTGGGGCACAGCACACATTCCCTGGCCTTGCAGGAGAGAGACACAGCACTGGCCTTTCACCCCTGTCCATCCCACAAGGCAAAGCTGAAACCAGGGGCCAGGGCAGAGAGAGGGGCTGGCCAAGATTTGCTGCCCCAGTGTCTCCAGACACAGCCTGGGCATGTCGTGACACAACTGCCTGGCTCAACCAGCATGGCACAGCTGCTCTGCCAAATGCCTGGCAGCCAGGGAGGCCAGGAACACTGTGGAAAAGCTGCCAGGAGCCAGCTCCTCTAGAGAGGAGCTCAAGCAGGCGCCAGGCCCTCCCTGCAGCAGCCCAACCGGCCCGAGCAGAGCAGCGCTGACTCAGAGCTGCTCCAGCCCATGGAGGGTGTCCCAGCCCAGGGATCGAGGTGAGGCACGCCGGGCTCCTGGCAGCCTGTGCCTGGCAGCCCGCACGTACCCGCGATGCGGCTCCCGTAGGCGACTCCCACCGTGCAGAAGCTGTTGTTCGGCACAGCCGCGATCTCCCCGGCGCAGCGGGTCCCGTGGTGGTTCCCGTTCTCCTCGTCGGGGTGAGGCATAGGGTCAGGGTCGTTGGAGTTCAAGTCATAGCTGCCTTCTGGGCTCTGGGAATAAAGCCACAGTCAGGACTGGGGCTCAGCTCTCCTCAGTTTGGGGAAAATAAGAGTTAAGAGAATGCAACATGGGCTGAAACACAGACTGGAAGTGACGGGAACTTGGAGGCTGCTTCCTCACAGGGCTGCAGCTCAACACTGCTACCTGCTGCTGTGGGGAAGGGACCAACCAAGGCAGCTCCAGGCACTGCTGCGGTCAGCTGCCTCCCACAAAGGTAGGTAACCCCGAAACCGGGGTGCAAAATCTCCCAGGGAAGCTTTGCTGCTGGCACTTTCTGCCCTGGCTGAGCCCAAGGCGACGGCGCAGGCTGGACTCTGAGCTCTCTGTCACGCTGCCCAGCCTCCAGCCTGCAGGCACTCACGTAGTTTGGCTGGATGTCCTTGATGGTGTGCTCCACGCCGTCGTCCACCACCACCACAGTCACCCCGCGCCCCGTGACGTTCCGCTCCCACACGCCCGTGACATTGATGTCCTTCCCGGGGCTCTTGCGGTTGTTCTAAGCACCAGAAAGGACAGTGAGGGGAGAGGTCAGCGCTGAAGGGACCACCTGGGTGCAATGAGTATGACGTGTGGGGCTGGGGTCAGAAGGGGAAGGACTCACAGGACAGTCAGGGGAGATGGTTTGAGGCTGACAGTGAGGTTGCTCGAGCCATGATGTGGAGAGCACAGGGTGCTCCAGCCAAACCCCTCTGCCCACCTCAGAGCACAACCAGCTGCAGGAGCTGCTTCCTCCTGTTAGCACAGCCAGCATGTGGCAGGCAGGGCGAGCTCTCAGTGAGCTCCTTCCTCACCAAAGAACAGAAAGAGGCTGGTCTGCCTCCCGCACGACAGCTCGCCCGTGGCCACACACACAGCCCAAGCCTGCGAGCATAGCAGGAGCCAGGAAACCACTCACCAGATGCCACTGCTGGGGGTATTTGGGATCGTTAAAGTGCAGGCTGCGCTTGGAGCGCTTCAGCAGCTTCTGTTCCGAGTGCCACCGCACGCTGTCGTGCTGTGCAAACAAAGTGTCCACCGACCTCCTTATTGCTTCATGCTCAGTCGCTGCGTGGCCATCGGGCTGGTAGGCAAAGAGGTAATGGCCCTTGAGCTCCCCAACACGGCCCATGTTCACCAGCCCCGCAGTCCGGGCCAGCTCCTCTGCCTGCCGCTCCAGCTCCTCCTCGGGTGCATCCAAGCTGACTGCCCACGTCAGCTTCCCGTGGCGGCCCTCAGTGTCTGGAGCGTGCTGTCCACTGCAGGCTGGTCCGGCCGGAGAGGCCAGGGGGATCCAGGCAGCGCTCAGCCAAAGGCACGTGTGGATGCAGAGCGTGGCCTCCATCCCTGCACTCCATAGCGGCGCTCCCCGCCTCCAATGCAGCATCAGACAGGCGGGCTGCAACAGCACGGGTGAAACTGGTGAGAACCCTTCCTGATGAAGAACACGGTGGCCAGGGTCTCACCTGAAAGTCCCACAGAGCCCCACGGTGCTTGCCACCAACCCGCTGCCCAGAAGATCCCCGTCCCGGGAAACCCAAGCCGAGGCGGCTTCTTCCCAGCGGTTCAGAACTGGAGGCACACCCAGGCTGGGCAGGGATCGATCCCAACCCTGCCCTGCCTGCTGGGTGGCAGCCCCGGGCCAGGAAACACCGCGCTGGGCTGGCAAGAGGAGCCGCTTCCCCCTCTCGCCTCTGAGAAGGAACCGATAAGGAACTCTTGATGCGCGGCTCCCCAGAACAAACACCACGGGCAACGCCATGGTCCGTGGGCAGCCCAGAGCCGGTTCCTCTCTTGCAGGAGC
Source organism: Cinclus cinclus (assembly GCF_963662255.1). Lineage (NCBI taxonomy): Eukaryota > Metazoa > Chordata > Aves > Passeriformes > Cinclidae > Cinclus > Cinclus cinclus. The sequence continues at coordinate 6,587,323 of NC_085070.1, read as the reverse complement.
CCCACCGAACTCGTTCCTCACCTGTTCCACGGCCGGAGGAACCTGCTTTTCCCTGGCATAGGCGGAAATCGCCACCGAGCCCTGGGTTCAACCCGAGGTTCAACCCGCATTCCACAAGCCACGGCAGCGCCGAGCGGGGCAAACCCCTCCCGAGATCCCGCTCCCTTGGACGTGCCCGGAGCTCGGCCCTTTTCCTCCCTCGATTCGGTCCATTTCCCTGTGATACAACTCATCATCTGCGGCTGCTGCTGGACACCGAGCTCCAGCTTCCTCTCCCTAAAAGTCGGGCTTTAAGCGCCCCTCGATGCACCCGGGGAGCGGCACCGCGCAGCGCCCCGGGGCAGCCCCGGCTCTCCCCGCTCCGTGCTGGGCACCGGCACCAGCGACACTGCGGAGGTCACCCACGGGCAAAGCACCCCCGCTGCCCTCCGCCAGCCCAGCCTGGGCCCGCGGGGAGCCGGCGACAGCGGGGCCGGTGCTCCGCCGCCCGGTGCGCATCCCGCCGCCCGCACCCCGCCGCCCGCCGGTGCCGCCCCGCAGCGCTCACCGGGCATGAGCCGCCGCCGCCGCCGGAACCCCGGTGCCGCTGACAGCGGCGTCACATCCGCCGGGGAGCGGGGCGGAAGGGGCGGCGCGGCGGGGGCGCGGGTCGTGCGCTCCGCCCGGTGCCGCTCCGTGCCCCCCCCCCCCGGTGCCGCTCGGCCGGCCCGGCCCAGCCCCGCAGCCGCCCCCATGGCTCTGGAACAGGCGCAGGTCGATGGCCCCGATCCGCCGCGCCTCTGCGAGCCCGGCCCCGCCGCGCCGCCCGGCAGGTAAAGGGGGGGGGGTGCAGGGGGGTCGGCAGGGCGGCAGCGGGGTGGAGACGGGATGGAGACGGGATGGAGCGGGGATGGAGCGGGGATGGAGCGGGGATGGAGCCGGGATGCGGACGCTGACCGATGTCTCCGTTCCTCGCAGCGGGAGCCCGCTCTCCGCCCCGGAGAGCCCCAGCGAGGCCGGGCCCGGTGGGGATGCGGAGCCCGCGGCCGCCCCCGGCCCCGGCGGCGATGCGGAGCCCGGGGCTGGAGGTGCGGAGGCCGCGGGGCAGAACGGAGCGGCGGCCGAGGAGCCCGACGAGGATGCGGCCCCGGCCAGGCCGTCGCAGAACATCGCGGTGCAGGTGGGTGCAGCTGCCCCGGGGCTCGTGGGGTTCGTGGTGTGCGGGGCGAGGGCCCTGAAAGGCGCTCGCACAATCTGGAGGACAAAGAACTGAGTAAGTCGTGTCTGAAGGGTGAAACACATCCATACTTGCAGCTTTGCAGTCGCTGCTATGTGCCCGGTTCTCCGCTTTGAACAGTCTTCAATTAATCTTTAATTAAAACTCGATCCTAATGAGGCCACACTTGGAGTGCTGTGTCCACTTCTGGGCTCCTCAGTACAAGAAAGAGAAGGAGCTACTGGAAAAGGGTCCAGCAGAGACTGTGAAGATGATGAGGGGTTTGGAGCGTCTCTCTTATAAGGAGACACTGCAGGAGCTGGACCTGGTTGGTCTAGACAAGACTGAGAGGGGATCCCATTAATGCATATAACTATCTCCAAGGGGTGTCAGAGGATGGTGCCAGATTCTTACTGTTGGTGCCCAGCTGTAGGATGAGGAACAATGGCCATAAACTAAAGTGATAAGTTTCATCTCAGTTAAGACAGAGAGCTCCTTTGCAGAGCACTGGAACAGGTGCCCAGGGAGGGCTTGGAGTCCCTCTCTGGTCACTGCAGGGGCTGATCTCAATCATCTCCCTTCACAGACTGACTTCAAGGCGGCCGATGTGAATGTGAACACAGACCAGGACATTGAGAAGAACTTGGTGGGTATCGAAGCCCCGTGCTCAGATCTGGGCTCTGCCACTCACATCCCCAGGCAAAGGAGCTGGAGCTGTTCTTCCCACTTTTTTCCTGTCAAAATAGAATCATAGAATCATTACAGTTGAAAAAGACCTCCAAGACCATCAAATACCAGCCTTGAAGTCCTTAAGCTGTCCTTGTTACAGAGGAATTTTGCTCTCCACTGCAGGACAAGATGATGTCCGAGCGGGCCTTGCTGAAGGAGCGCTACCAGGAGGTGTTGGACAAACAGAGGCAGGTGGAGAATCAGCTGCAGGTCCAACTTAAGCAGCTCCAGCAGCGGAGGGAAGAGGAGATGAAAAATCACCAGGTATTTGGTGAAGAATTTTTTGTTTAACCTGCCCTGTAATTAATTTTAAAGTCCTTATGAGGAGGCAGGAGAACCTGCGGTCCAGAGCATCAGTCTCCTGAGTTTCCTCATAATAACCAATTTATATCTTGACTGGATCTATTAAAAATAAAGAATTTGCTGTGTAATGTCATTAACCAATTAATCAGAAAGATAACGGATTTTAAATCAAAACCATTACTTGGTAATTTTTCTCTGTCTCTGTGTGATGCTTCTTTTATTCCAGGAGATCCTGAAAGCAATTCAGGATGTTACGATCAAGCGAGAAGAGACAAAGAAAAAGATGGAAAAAGAAAAGAAAGAATTCCTGCAGAAAGAGCAGGATCTCAAAGCTGAAATTGAGAAACTCTGTGAGAAGGGCAGAAGGTATTTGTATAAAAAAGAAAGTGTTTATTTTTGGGGAAGAAGACTTTGCTTACCCGTGATATAAACCTGATGGAGCAAAGAGCTTTAAACTTTTAGGAAGCAGTGAGTATTTAGGTCAGTATATGGATGAATTTAGGATAGGCCCTGTATTTGAACTAGCACTTTCATGGAGCCATTCTGTCATGTCACAGAGGTCTGTTTTTTATTCTGAGAGCTCGGTGATGTTTGTGGGTAAAACTCCTCCAGTGATGGCTCTGAGTGCTCAGCCCTTCTCCCCCAAGTGACCATGGCAGAGCACGTGCTGGGGGAGCAGCACAGCTGCCTGCAGCGAGCCTGGTTCTGTGCCACAGCCTTTGTTCAGTGTCATGAGACAGCAGGATTTGTGCTCCAGAGGCTGTTGGCAGCCCACACACATTGCAGGGAGCCATCTCCAGCCCGTGGTGTGTGGCTGGGCCTGGGGATGTGCTGGGAGGGGGTTTGGTTTGAATGTGGGCCCTGCCCCATTGGGATTCCAGGTGTGCTGCCCCTTTTCTCCCTTGCAGGTTGCTGAAGGAGCAGGAGGAGAAGGAAAACAAGATTGCCTCTCTGATTGCAGAGCAGTCTGATGAGAAGTAAGGCTCTTAACCTACACCTGATTAATGCTGCCTAGTGCACCGTTCCTTCCTGTCGTTTTGCCTCAGAGTGAATCTGATGCTCTTGCTTGGGACAGAGTAGAGACAATGATCCAGCAGTGCTGGCCAGTTACGTGCTCTAAAGGTTTTATCTCCTCTTTCAGCATCAGGCCTCTGGATTAAATCTTTGATCCCACTCACAAGCAGACTCCTAGATACTTGTGACATAAAGATCCCATAAGATTAGAGTTTATGCTTGGTGGTTTGCCTCAGCTTGTAACTGCTACTTCTGCTTGAATTCAGCTCCCTGGAATTAGGGCAGACTGATTTCCCTGTCTGTTCCCCCCAGCTGTCCAGCTCCACTAAATTCTGGCATGCTCAGGTATTCAAAGCTGGGCAGGGATGCTCCAGACCCAGGTGTTCCGAAAGCACAGGTGGAAATGCCCAGCTTTAAACTTGTCCAGGATCAGAACAGTATAGCTCTGCCTGCTGCTCATGTTGATTCCTGGTTCAGATCTTCCCTGGGATTGGGCTGAATTTTGCCAGGGGGAATTCCCCTCATTTGGCCCAGCGTGTTTGCACACTGCTTGTTTGTGTGCTCTGGAATAGCTCACTGCTGGGATAGTGACTCACACAGCCCAGGGAGCTGGGGCTGGTGTCACATTCTGGAGGCTGCTGGTCTTGCATGGTTCCAGCCCATCCAGAGCTCCTGGGATCTATCCCTCTGCAGCCATTCCAGTGCCTGAGCCTAAGGGGACTTGTTCTGTTCTGTGTGCAGGCAGCTGTGGGAGATGGAGCTGGACAAGCTGAAGAATCAGCACAATGAAATCAACAGGAACATTCTTGAAGAGACAGAACGGGCCTGGAAAGCAGAGGTGAGCAGCTGGCTTCTTCCCTGCAAAGTGGTTGGTTTGAGATGCCAGATAGTTTAATGGACAGTTCTGTGAAATTAGGAGCAGTTGAGGACAAGGTCAAGTCCCACTTTGTGGGATAAGAGGAAAGATGGACAAGTGTCAGTGCAGTGAGCATTAGTGGGGAGCAGTGCTCAGTGCCTGATCTGACAGCAAGAAACAGGGGAGTGCAAAAACTGAGCCTCTCTCCATAGATCCTGTCCCTGGAGAGCCGCAAAGAGCTGCTGGTGTTGAAACTAGAAGAAGCAGAAAAAGAAGCAGAGCTACACCTCACCTACCTCAAGTAAGTCTGTGTCATGTCAGAAGTGGCAGGGAGAGTCACTCAGGTGTCCCTGTGTCCCATCTCCTCTTCCTGTGCTAACGCTGGAGCTTGGACTGGAATAGTTCAGGGTTTCCTGTGGTTTTCTTACTGGATCAGTGGGATTCCATAATGTCACAAAGCAAGGGTGTGTGCGGCTGTGCTTATTCCCTGTCAATGTTCATCTACCAGGCTCAGTCAGTGCTGTTGTCTGTGGTGTCCCTGTGTGTCCCCCAGATCAGTCCCGCTCCCATTGTGGGGTGCCTCACCTATCACCTAGGGGTGAGCCTTCCCACCCCACTGGAAGAGGGGAATTCAGGAGGGTGTGGGGGGTTGCTTGCTCCCACTTTGCTGCCAGTGAGAGCACAGTTGCAAATGGGAAAGTTCAGCTGTGCTTGCAGGTCTGCACCGCCCACGCTGGAGACCATGAGGCCAAAGCAAGAGTGGGAGATGAGGCTGAACAGGATACGAATGACCAAGCAAAGTGTCCGAGTAAGTTCCTGCTGACCTCTCCCAGCCTAGCAGTGAGCAGTTCACACACACAGTGAACAGTTCTTCACACACACACTGTTTCTTCCTTAAGCTCCTCTTCCATTCTTTTGTGGAACCAAACTTCTGCCACTTCAGGGCCTGCCACCCCCTGGTTTAGAGTGCCCCAAACTTGCTCAGGTTTGACAAATGTGCCTGTTTCCTTCCCTCTCTGCTAGGATCAGTTCAACGACCACATCCAGATGGTGAGGAATGGCACAAAGCTGAGCAGCCTCCCCCAGATCCCGACGCCGACGCTGCCTCCTCCGCCTTCAGAAGTGAGTGCCTCTCCAGCCCCACAGCACGGGCATTCCATGCTGCCAGGCCCTGGCACAGCCTGCCTGGTGCTGTGCATCTGTGGGATTGCCCATTCCCTGTCTGGGCTTTCTAGAGAGGAGGGGAAGGGTCTCCTTCCCTTTCCAGCTGCCAGTGCCTGCAGTTCCCACCTGGCTGGCTGGAGAAGAGGGCACTCAGCTCTGCTTCCAGGTGGTCTTACTCTAACCAGGCTTTCCCCCTTGCCCTGTTTTTCTTTCTCAGACAGATTTCATGCTGACGGCATTCCAGCCCAGCCCATCCCTGACTCCCCGGCTCCCCTTCCCCATCGGGCCCGTCCCCGTGCCCATGGTCATGCCGAGCGCCGATCCCCGGGCGCTCTCCTTCCCTCTGCTCAACCCCGCCATGTCCAGGCCCAACCAGCCCTCCCCGCCCCTTCCCGCTTCCCAAGGGAGGAACAGCCCGGTGGTGGCATCGCTCATGGGCACACACAGCCCCCACATGGCCCCCGCTGCCTCCATCCCTCCTCCGCCCGGCCTGGGCGGGGTGAACGTCGCTCCCGAGTTCCACAGGCCCCAGCCGGCCGACAAGCTGGAGAAGCTGCTGGAGAAGCTGCTGACTCGGTTCCCACAGTGCAACAAGTGAGGGGATGGTGGTGCTTTTTTGGGAGGAATGGGAGCTGGGGTCAGGGGAAGGGGGCTCCTGGTGTGAGCGGGGTCTGTGGGAAGTGAGGCAGGCAAAGGTGGTGGTCTCCATCAGGTTTGCCATTGAGCTGGGGACGGAGATCGCTGGGAGCTTTGCAGGACAGCAGGGATATCTGGGCACAGCCAGGAGCCCCCCAGCCCGTCTCTGGGGGTTCCCTGCTTTTTCCCCAGTGTTTTGGGGGGAGAAACTCCTCAGCAGGTGACTCAGCTCACTTGGAGGGTGACCACACGGCTTCCCTCAGGCAGTGGTGGCTGAGGGATCCCAGTCTGTGAGGACTTGGAACTCCTAGCAGTCTGCTGTCCACGCAGGGCCCAGCTGACCAACATCCTGCAGCAGATCAAGACTGCCCGCAGGACCATGGCCGGCCTGACCATGGAGGAGCTGAACCAGCTGGTGGCAGCCAAGCTGGCAGAGCAGCAGGAGCGGGCAGCAGCTGGTGCTCAGGTGGGACAGCATGGGAGCTGCTGAACGGGGGCCTGGGGGGCTGGGAGAGCTGTCTCTGCTCTCTGGTCCCCCACAGAGTTTGGGCTGCACGTCAGGGCTGTCCCCTGGGTTCCCTTTCCTGCTGACTGCAGCGTAACCAGGGAACGCTCTTCCCCGAGGTGACTCGGGGTGACTCCTCTCTCTTTCCCTCCGGGGCTGTTCTCATGGATGTGCCTCTGCCTTTCTGCAGCCTCTGGGCCGGATCAGGGCCCCCATGTTCTCTGCTCCCCTGCCTCAGATCAACACACCCATGTTCCTGCCCCCGGCCCAGGTCGCTTACCCAGGAGCAGCGTCACACGTAAGGACTTGGCTTCCCTGGGGAGTGGGGAGAGAGGGGGAGCCTGCCTGGGACGTGCTTGAAGGGATGAGTCTTCATCCCTGCAGCTGGGAACTGTCTCCTCACACAGCTCCCTGGGCTGCTGATGTGAAGGGGAGCATTGGGGGCACAGATCACATTGGAACAGAGAGACACAAGATGTGATGGTGGCTCTCAGGGTGTGCTGGCTGTGGGCAGAGGGGACTGGGCAGCCTGTGGCCTCAGGCTGCCCCTGAATCTGTGTTCAGAGCTGTGTGTCTGACTTCCTGCCTGCTCCTTTCTTTCCCTCACTGCCCATCCCAGACCCCAGCTGCCTGTAAGCTGTGTCTGATGTGTCAGAAGCTCGTGCAGCCTGGTGACCTTCACCCTATGGCCTGCTCACATGTGCTGCACAAGGAGGTGAGTGTGTTCTGCTGCTCGGGGCCTCCTCCTGGTCCTTCCAAGTGACCCTTCTCGAGTCCTTGTTGTTCTGACACCTTGCCAGGAGAAGGGTATGATCAATAAACGGCTTCCCTGCATCCTGTCATCCCATCCTTTCTGTACTCTTGGCTGGGCCACCCTGCGTGGTTGGTGGGTGGTGCCTTTAGGAGCAGGCTGTCCTTGTGTCCGTGAGCCTGTGCTGTTTCTGTGAGGGTTAGATGTTGGAGCAGGACAGTCTGGAAGGATCTGGAACACAGGGTGAGGGGAGAGCTGCCCATGCTGCCCAGGTGTCTGGGCTGGGGGAGACTTTCCTATCCCATGGGTCTGTGGCAGTGTGGGCAACCACGCCATCCCAGCAGCTCTGGGGCCTCCAGCAGTGGCCCCTCTAGGAAATGGAAACTCATGTTGAGGAGAGCCTGACAATCCTGCAAGGGTGATAAGGGCTCCTTCCTCATGGTGACCTTGAGGTGGAGGCTGCAAGGAACAAAGGAAACCATCCCTGAAGCAAGTGCTGTGGACAATGGTGGCACCTTTGGGTTGGGGCAGTGGCTCTTGACTAATTCTCTCTCTTCCAGTGCATCAAATTCTGGGCACAAACCAACACGAATGACACTTGCCCCTTTTGCCCAAGCCTCAAATGACAGCTGCTAGGACAACGTGGGCCCCCGGGAGGAGTTGCTGTGAATAGACAGGATCAGTTCTAAGATTTCTACAGTTCTATATTTATACGATCATGTATACACATGTACATTTTTATTATATAGGTAATGTGTGTATAGAAAGTCTGTAAACATACAAATTCATAAATAAAGTGTGTATATTATGCAGTGATTTGCTGCAGCTCCTCATTTCTTAGTCCACAGCCGTCTTCTTCCAAATGAGGGTCAGTGTTCCCTCCTTGCTGGGAACTGCCTCAGCCACCTCTTCCAACTTGGATCCCATCAGCTTCTTTCCTAGGGCCATTCCTCACCACCCCCACATCCCTGCCAGTCATCACCTGTTCTTTCCCCTCTTGCCAATGAACAAGTTGCAGACAAAGAGCAAATTCCTTGTGGTCATTTTTTTTTAATGTCGTAATAATTTACCATGTTAACATTCATTGTTCTTACATAGACACTGGGTTACAGAGTACTGGAGCCTCCAGCGACAGCCCATGGTCCCATCCCATCTCTTCCCATCCCATCCCCTGCTGCTGTCACCGGGCCCTGGGGAGGGAGCGGATGGACACGGCTGCGCTGCAGCTCAGGATAAACCAACCTGTCCAAGTTCCTGTGTCCCCCTCTCCTGTACTTCCTCCTAAAGCACGGGCTGACACACCAACCCTTTCTCCATGGATTTTGGTGGGATTGCGAGGTGCTCAGCACCACTTGCAATGACTCTCTAAAAATCTCCCCCCCCGTTCCTGGCGGTCTGCGGCAGGAATTGGGCACTGCTGGCAGCCCCTCAGCCCCGCGAGGGCAGGGGAGCAGCCCTGGGTGCTGAGCCCGCCGCAGGCCGGCTCCTCCGGCGCGCACGCACACGCTCGGGGCGTGTTTTAAGGCAGTGGTCCACAACAGAGTCTCTGGGGTCCTGGGGGTCCTGGGCAGGCACGAGGGTGGGGGGAGAACGTTGCCCTCTTGCAGGGAGTGGCTGGGTGCGGGTTTGGAGCGAGGCTGGGGCCGGGGGGCTCTGTGTGAGTGAGCAGGGGCAGTGTGGGGGCTGTCGTGGCAGTGCCCCATGCGAGGGCTGGCTGGTCTCCTGTGCTGCCTGCCTTTCCCGGCTCCCTCGCTGCTCTTCTTTCCCAAAGAAACGTGTGGCTGCAGGATTTAGTTAACAAGCTTTACGGCACCGTGATTGCTGTGGGTCCTCAGTCTGTCCCTACCTGACCCGGTGGCTCTGCAGGGCAGCCACCAGCTTGGCCCTGGCACTGCAGGTATCCCCTCTTTGTTCATGGAGGAGCGATGCCTTTTTATAGTGGAATCTCCATGTTTGAGCTCTTTCCTGTCCTGGCTGGAGGCAGAGAAGCAAGGGAATACAGCACTACCACTGCCTGCAAAGTCACATGTGTCTGCTCTGGGGAGGGGATGGTGATCCTGCAGCACGGGGAGGAGGGGTTGTCCTCACCCACTGGAAAATCCTCCCCGTGCTGCAGGAACACCACAGAGACAGAGGTACCTCCTGCGCTCAGGGTCCTTTGGGCTTGTGAGCCACTGCACTAAATGCTCCAGCCCTGCACCCCCTCCTCAAGCCAGCTGGGACCCCCTCACCGTCACGTGCTCCCACCAAACGCGCGGCTGCAGCGCAAGCCCTGGCCCTGCGTGGTGCCCACAGTGGCCAAGGACTGAGCAGAAGGCTACAAAGATTAAAAAAAACCCCAAAACAAAACAGGACCGACCCCTAATGTTGGAACAGTGGCTTTCAGGGCTAGAATTAAAAATAGAGATATATGGACATATTGTACAGGTGAGAGGCAGCCATGGTCTGTACACATGGGACCAGCTCTGTACACGCTCTCAACACGCAGCTGCACTACCAGTGACACGCTTTGTAAAAAAAAAAAAAAATTAAATAAATACAACCATGTATTTAAAAAACAATAAATGCTGCAGATCCCACAGCTGCTGCCTGTCCCCAGGATGCCAGGGTGTCCCACAGCCACATCTGGACGTGTGGAGTGAGCAGAGAGGAGCTGTGCTCTGGGATGTGCTGGCAGGGAGGTGGGGGGGCTGCAGAGGGGGCCCAGGCTCCCCTATGGCTTTTGAAGGGCTGGGTGGACTGGGGAGCAGCCAGTGCCAGGGCTGGGAACTTCACTCCTGGCACTGGCTCCTGCGTGGCAGATGCTGCTGATGCTGGAAGCGAGGGCAGGGAGTTTCCCCATCCCATGTGATGTGGGGAGAGGGTGGGTACCTGCTCCTGCCTGTCCCAGGAGAGGGTGGGTACCTGCTCCTGCCTGCCCTGGGAGAGGATGAGTACCTGCTCCTGCCTGTCCCAGAAGGGCACAGGGAGTTCTGGGGCCAGAGGCAGCAGGAGCACAGCTCAGGAAGGCAGGAAAATGCAGGGGAAATGTCAGAGTGAGCGATGTACGGGCAGCAGGGTAGGAGGGAAAGTCTTGTCTGGGCAGCCCAGGCTGGCCCTGCAGGGCTGTCTCTGAAAAGTCTGAGGCTGGATGGCTCCAGGATGACCCTGGAGTCTGGCTCAATGCAGGGAGTCACAGGGGAGGCACAGCTGCAGCACAGCTCCCTACAAGAGAGGCTCCCGGCGGGGTGAGCTGCAAAGGAATGCACAGGGATGGAAAGGGACAGGCAGGGGACGGCTCATCAGCGTCGCTCCATCAAGCTAGGCAAGGCTGGGTGGGAGAGCTTGGTCCTGTCCTGGTGCTGGAGCAGAGAAGCCTCCCCCAGCTCCCGGGATGGGGTTGCTGCACTCTCCCCAGCTGCCATGCTCTTGCTGCAGGTCCCAGATGGATGGAGACTGGACCTGGGGTTGCTCTGGCTGCTGGCCCTGACGAACACCGAGTCCCCAGGCCCCGGGCACAGGGTCTGAGCTCCCCACGCTGCTGCCACACTCCAACCCCTGGAGCGAGGCCCCTGCCCTGCTGCCTCACCTGCGGCGCCGGGGCTGCGCCAGGCTCTGCCATCACTTCAGCAAGGAGATGTCGTCGGCAAAATCGTCGTGGTCGCGCCGCAGGCAGCGGAAGCAGCGCCACTGGAACACCATGAGGCAGAGGGGCAGCATGAAGAGGGCGCAGATGGCCGCCATGACGTAGGCGATGGTCATCAGGGTGGACTCGTCCGTCTGCGGGATGTTGTAGCCGCAGTCCTCCATGTTGGAGTGCAGGTGGGGCCCGTCCACCGCGGCTGTCCTGAACTCGTCGTGCACTGTGGGGAGGGAGGCAGGGTCTGGTCACTGCCCACCCACATTCCCTCAACCCCCCATCCCCGCGGGCCCAGCTCACCGTGGCAGGCGCTGACGGCAAAGCCGATGCGCTTGCGGGCGCGGTCGAACACCACGTAGAAACCCTCCATGATCACGGCGCCCATGACGGTGCCGGTGGAGGACTGGGAGATGGCGAACTTGTAGCAGTCGTCCTGAGAGGTGGCCACGTCCTCCACCGGGCGCAGGTATTGCTGCAGGGGGAGAGGAGCCGTCAGGGAAGGGGCAGGGGAGGCAGCTGTGGCCACCCTGTGTGGTCCTGCCTCTCCAGCCCACGCTCCCGGGGAAGGCTCTGGCCAGGCCCACGCTCACCTGGGGCAGGATGGTGATCCGGAAGGACTGGTTAGTGGCCTCCCCCATCAGGTAGAGGGACAGGACCGGGAAGATGTGCCAGGGGGTGGTGCCGACCTGCCAGCAAACCAGCTGCTCCCCCAGCCAGAAGCCGTCTGGGAACTTCTCGGTCTACCAGAGGGAAAGGGAAGGTGAGCAGAGCCAAGCTGGGCAGGCAGCACAGATGCCAGGCTGGTGAGGGGCAGTCACACTGCCCACAGCCTCGTCCTGGGCCGTGCCTGTGGGGAAGGGATGGTTTCCACTGACCGAAGACGCTGTTTTGATGGATTTCACTGCAGCCTCAAACACCTTCTTTGGCAGCCTGAGGTTGGTGGTCCCGCTGTCCACAATGCTCTTGTCATAGTTGTACTGGGGGGCCAGAAGAGGACGAGTGACTGAGGTGCAGAACCCCAGCCCACTCCCCTCCCAGCCTCCTCTGACTGGTGGTGTGTGTCTCCAGTGCCCATGGGGCACGTCCACCACTGCCCCCTCACCTCTTTGCAGTCCATGTTCAGGTCCTGCCCGTTGACCTCCAGCTTGACGATGATGACCTCGTAGTACCACTCCTTGCGGATGGGGGTGTACCAGATGTCACCCACGTACAGCGAGCGGTCGATGCCACCAATGATCTGCAGAGGAGACAGAACGGCGCTGCCACCACACGCTGGCAGTGCCACGAGGGAGCCCCCCAGCCACCTGTGGAGTGCTCACCATGCTGCCTCCCACCGAGGCCACGGCCTCTGTCTCGTTGGGAGAGAAGCCTGTCCCGCACAGCTGCAGGGAGAAGATGTTGGGTACCCGTGTCTGCTTCACCAGGGAGTCAAAGAAGGGCTCCAGGCTGTCGTCGGGCTGGTGGCAGGAGAAAGCAGAGGTGGGACAGGGATGTGTCAGGGATGTCACTTCTCCAGGAACTCTCTGTGCCCAGGGTAGCTCCCCTTGCCAGCACTGCTGTGCCCCAGGGGACAAACTGGGACAAGCAGAAAGACAACTAAAGAGTTTTGGTGCTCACATCCAGGACCGTCAGTCAGGACTCACCCGGGCAATCTCGGCATACGCCAGTCCCAGGATCCCTTCCCAGTTGGAGCCGTTGATGAAGAATTTGTCTGACTCCGTGATGGCAGCGATGTTGGCTCTGACAGTGACGTTGGGGCCATGGGGAATGGTGACAAGGTCAGTGCCCAGCTCCCCTTCCCACTTGCCCTGGGTGTAGGGCACGTACACCCCTTTCCGCAGGTCATGATACGTGCTGGACCTGCAACGGTGGCAGAGGGAATGGGTCAGACAGGGTTTATGTGGATCCAGCCATTCCAGAGGCCAGGCCGTACCTGGCAGGGTCTGGCCAGACCTCCAGCAAGGAGAAGCAGTGTGCCTGAGCGGCTGTGCTCTGTGTCCCCCCAGAATACTCACAGCTGCCGCTGGTAGTATCTCCGGAGGAAGGGGTGTGGTGCAGCTCCCACAGCAAAGTTACTGCTCCCTGTGTCCACCAGGATGTTCAGCTGGAAAAGGAAGAAAAGACAGGAAGGCTCATGAGCGCAGTGGGACCCTCTTTTGTTGTGGCCAGACAAGAGAGAAGGAGGTGGTGCAGCAGGAGGCAGCAGCATCAGGGAGTTGCACAAAAAGCAAACACCATCCAGCACTGTGCAAACAGAGCATGAGCTCCTCGCCCAGCACGGCCCAGCCTCAGCCCCCAAATCCACAGGCAGGTGTCATGGGGCTGGAGAGCAGCAGCACAGGGTGCACAGGTTCCCACTGCCAGGACAGCAGATTTGCTGGCACAGCCGGTGGGAAGGATCGGACAGCCCCCACGGATCCCTGCGCCCGCTAATCGCCATCCATATGCCGAGCCCTGCCCCCGATTCATTCCTGCCTGGGCAGGATTACACGGTTTGGCAAACATCCCACTGGCAGGGCCAGGAGTGGGCCAGCCGGATCCTGCCCTAAACTGACCCGTGCCTACAGCAGCGGTGGGGAGTGGGGCCGGGGTGGGACTGCCCAGGTGGGATTGCCCAGGTGGGACTTCCCGGGTGGGAGCAGGGTTGTCTGACCCTCCTGGCTGTGCTGGGGTGAGGTCTCACCCCAGACCCAGGAGCTGCTTCACAGCACCACCCCGGGCAGCAGCACTAGGGCTTCAGCCCTTAATCTGTGGAGTCAGAGGAAGGAGGTTAATGCGCTTGTGTTAATCGCAGGAGCACCGGCTGCAGCTGCTGAGTGCTGTCCCTGACAGGGGCTGGCATGTCCTGAGTGTCCCCGGCTCCACTTTCCTGCCAAGGGGAATGTTTCAGGCCGTGAGCAAATATCAGAGCAGCATTTTCATCCTCCCAGTACCCGCCCTGGGCGGGTTCCAGCTCAGCACCCACCACACAGCCCGACCTTCTCCTGGCAACCTGTGCCATTCCCAGAGCTGTTCCCAGTTCTCTGGGTAGGTCATTAGGGGCCACCTGCTCCACACAGCTCATCTTCAATCCCCAGAGCACCCAGAGCTCTGGTTTCCCTGGAGAAGGACCTGCTGAGCTGACGCTGCAGGGAGAGGAGGCAGGGAAGGCTTTTACTGCCTCAGGCTCTGTCCTGCTGAAGGGGTCACGCACAGGACCCACGTGGAGAGGACCCAGATCCTTGAGACTCAGCCCAGCCATCCATTCAGGCCAGGACATAGCACGTGAACTGGCGAGGCCAAGACATGTGTGGCAGGGACACTGCCTGAAACCTGTCCCTGCAAGTGACAGCCCCTCCAGGCACCACAGCAGCAGCACTGGCTCTGTGCCATGCGTGTCCCTAGAGCTGTGTGCTGCTCCTGGGGCACCAAGCCTGTGCCATCTGTCCCAAAACACCGGCTCCTGCTGCTCTGCTCACCCCTCTCCCCTGTGTGTTTATGAATCAGCCCATTCTGGGAAGCCAGGGAAACCAACATGCTTGGACACATGGAATGTGTGAGCAATCAGCTGCTGACGGTGACTTGGCAGTGCAGCACAGCTCAGAACCAAAATTAAAGCACAAGGAGATACAGAAACTTCCTTGTCAGCATTGGGAAGGTGAAAAGAAAGGTGAGGAGATGGATCAGCATCTCCCTGCTGCGTGTGAGCCTTTGGGAAGGACGCATGCCACTCCCCAGGGCAAACATGCTCCCAGTTTCCTGCAGAGGCACAGCCAAACTCTTTCATATGAATCCTCTCATTCCATTGCAACGCCTGGAGGGATTTTGCACACACACACATACACAGACACACAGAGACGCAGGCACCACGTTCGCATTTGGAAGCAATCCAAGGCTGGAAGATGCTGCCCAAAAGGGTGGCTGGCTCCGGAATTCACGAGTGCCTGGGAACAGGTGGTTCACACGGAAATTATCTGGCAGCCGCGACACGTGGCAGGCAGGAGATGATGAAATCACATTTAAAACTAGACTTTAGAAATAATCTCCTCCCTTTTTTTATTCCCTTAAACACACCCTGCCAGAGCAGGCAATAAGTCGTAGGCACACAGGGACAACATAACAGTGCTCCCAGAGATCCAATTTCCATGGCAGTGGTATTGTTCCTCCATCTACATCTTGCTCCCGTTGCTCTCTCTCACCATGCACACAGAGCACAACCAGCTCGCGGGAGAAAGCCGGCCTTTATTTCAGAGCCCGTGTGGGTTCTGGCTGTTCTGGCAGTGCCCAAAAAGTGGTGATGGCCGGCATGAGGGAATGTGGCCCTGTGCTGGGAGGAACCTGGAGCCTGGATCAGCGAGCTCGACCCCAAGGCCGGACTTGTCGCTGGTGACAGCGGAGATCAGGATGGGCACAAAAGGATTTAGCAGCTGGAACCTCTGTAAAACAGGGGAGGAGCTGGTTGCCCCGTGCTGTGTGACTGGCACCTGGCCCTCAGCATTCACCCTGTCCCCAGTGTGCAGGCACACGGTGCCACACGGGCTGGGCAGCATGTGAGGGATGCTGACAAAAAGATAGAGAAGGATCAGAGCCTGGTGATGCACCAATGCCTGCTATGCCTCCCCTGTGGGCTCCCTTTCCATCCAGGCCATCCCATTTTCCTGCACTTTTCCTCCACACGCTTCCCCAACTCCTGCACAGCGACAAAAATCACAAGGTCCCTGGGAAAACCAAGCCCTTCAGGATTTCTGGAGTATTTCCCCCGGTTGGGAGCAGCACGAGGAGCCAGGCAGCAGCTGAGCCCGGGGCTGTGCTGGCAGGAGCTGCCAAGCACGGCTTGGCCGTGGGCTCCTCCGTGCCTGCATGTGCCGCTCCAGGCGGGCACGGGGCTGCGCAGCCACATCCCACTCCCCTGCCGCCCACAGCCCGCGCCAGCTCCAGCGGCATCCTTCGGCTCGGGAGCGGGGATGGAGGCAGGGAGGGAGGGATGCAGCCTGGCTCGCCCGCACAGAGGCACACGCAGCACCGTCCACCCCGCCCGGAGCGCCCGGGCAGCCCCGGGAGCGCTGGGGTCACCTTCGGCGGGCGCCTGCGGCCAGTTTTAGCCCAAAGCCAGCAGGAAAAGCATCACCGGAGCGATCAGAAGCAGGAATGCCGCCCGGGCCGTGAGGCGAGAGCCACGCGAAGCCATGGTGGCATCCGCAGCGCCTCTGCTCGGCGCCCCGCAGCCCCGCAGCGGGCCAGAGGGGCACCCGCAGCCCCTGGGAATGCAGGGCATGAGGAAGATGCGGGGGATGCGAGAGATGCGGGGACCGGCTCCCACCTCACCTTCTGCGGGGGGCTGCCCACCGTCATCTCCACGTAGTACCCCTGCCCGGACTTGCCCCGCAGGTTGTCGATCATCTCCACGAAGCTGCCGGTGCTGTCGGGCTCGATGTCCAGCGGCGCCCGGCGCTGCCGGAGTCCCGACGGCGGGGCCGCGCCGCCCCGCAGCGGCAGCCGGATGCGCGGCGGGGCCGGGAGGGCGCGCAGAACCCCCAGCCACAGCAGCAGCCAGGGCCAGGCGGGCGCCATGGCCGCGGGGAAGCCCTCGGGGGACGCGGTCAGCGGGCCCGCAGCGCCCCGCGCCTCGGCGGGGCGGCCGCGCCGGGGCGGGCGGGCGGCGCGGCGGCGGCGGGCATGGCGGCGCGCACGGACCCGCCCCGGAAAGCCCGCCCGCCGGCGGAAGCGCTCACCGAGAGACCCGCCCCGGCCCTCCCCGGTGCCCCCGGCCCTTTCCCGGTCTCCCTCCCCGTCCCCGTCCCGCCGTCCCGCCGTCCCGCCCGGCCGGGATGCTCCGGGACGCTCCGCGGGCGGTACCCACGCGTCGCCATGGCAACCGCAGCCCCCGGCGGCCCCGCCGCGGTGATGTCATTCATCCCGCCTCCCCGGCGGCCAATCGGATGTCGCGCATCGCGCCGCCGGCCAATGGCGGGGAGGGGGCGGGCCCTGGCGCAGCGGCCGCGGCGGATCCC
Source organism: Cinclus cinclus (assembly GCF_963662255.1). Classification (NCBI taxonomy): domain Eukaryota; kingdom Metazoa; phylum Chordata; class Aves; order Passeriformes; family Cinclidae; genus Cinclus; species Cinclus cinclus. Next base: position 6,570,561 of record NC_085070.1, on the reverse strand, counting down.
GCGCTCCCGGCAACCGGCGGCGCCCGCGGAACGGCGGCAGCGGCGCGGGGCCCGGTGAGCGGCGGCCGGGAACGGTCCCCACAGCGGCGCTGGGCCGGGGCCGGGGCCCGGGGAGGCTCCCCTCGGTGAGCGGAGGCTGCGGGGAGCGGCCCCGCGCCGCGCGGTTCCGGCCTCCCGCCCCACGCGGGGTCTGCCGGCTCCTGGCTGTGCTCGGGTCGCGTGGGTGCTGTCGTGGTAAGGGTGGAAACGTTTTTTTTCCCTGTTTTTAAAAATGCCCCATTAAAGCTTTTTTGTCCTCCTTGCCAGCCGCTCTTTCTCCGTGGCTCGAGGCTGGCGCGGTGGCGGCTGCGCTGAGGCTTCGATTCTCTTTGCGTAGAGCTATAGAACGGTTTTTTGCGTTGGAATGGACCTGAAAATCGTCCAGTTCCACCCCCATGCGATGGGCAGGGACACCTTCCGCTATCCCAGCTTGCTCCAAGCCCTGTCCAACCTGGCCTTGAACGCTTTCAGGGACGGGGCAGCCACACCTTCTCTGGGTACACTGTGCCAGGGTCTCGCCATCCTCACAGGGAAGAATTCCCTCCACAGATCTCATCTAAATCCTGCTCTTCCACTTTAAAGGCGTTTCCCCTTGTCCCCATCTATTACAGCTGCCCCTCAAGCACTGAAAGGTCGCACTAAGGTCTCCCCATGGGTGGGGAGGCAGAGTTTCCAAGGGAGGAGTGAGCCCATAATTCATCCCTGAGTGCCAACGCCAGGGATGGGAGATGGGCCTGAGAAAGTTTTGCGGGAGGAAAATAGAAACAGAAGGCCCCGAGCGAGTTGCCCACATCCAAATGCTCTAACTGGGGACATTTGGGAGGGGGAGTGGTGTGAGCTCCGTGATTCTGGTTTGGTATGGCCATCCTGAGAATATCTTTGCCTGGAAACTGCCAGGATTAGCTGGTGCTTCTGAGACTTACTTTACATAAGAGTTATAAAACAGAGTGGGCTGAGGACACAGGGAGACGAAGAGGGCAGTGATGGCTGTGTCACAGGTGGTGATCCTGCTCTGGGTGGTTATCACTGGGGGTACCTGGCAGGTACTGCAACCCCCTGGGTCTCACGAGGAAAGCAGAGGAATGCATTTGCACGGAGAATTTGGGGGGGGATTATGCTGAAGTGCTTAACCTTGGCATTCAATTGTGTGTTTGAGCAGCAGTTGTCGTCCCCCAGTGCTTGTGCTGGGCAAATGTGGCCACACAGAGCCACAACTGAGGATGTTTGGGGTGAGGTGGGTAAATTCCAACAGTGTAAACTGGTGCTGGATGGGTTTTAAGGGCCCAGCTGTGGTGTGGTCTGTGAGTTAAATCATGAAGCATTGCTTTGGGAAAGTTCTCTTTCTTCCCTTTCTCATTCCAGCTAATTTTTTACTGGGTTAAAAAGTACCTGAAGCATCTTTCCTGTAGAAACTGGAAGGCCTGGGGGATCTGATTATAACTTTGTGCCACTTCAGCTCTGCTCCCTGTTTCCCCAGTCCTTGGAAGTGTGTGTGGAAGCTCTTTGATTAGGTTTTGCTGTGTGTGCTGCTGTGGAAAGGCCCTGCCGTGTGCTGGGGGTGAGGAGTTTGCTTTTCTGAGGGCAGTTGTGACTGTGTGCTGGTTCCTCCCCGCTGCCAGGTGTGGGATCCATGGCAGGAGCCGTGCGCATTGGGGACCAGCTCATTCTGGAAGAAGAGTATAATGAATCCTATGTTCCTAAGGAGCAAGGTGAGTGTGGCCCATCTTCCCAGGAGCTGGGAGAAGGGATTCAAGCATGCAGGTCACTTCTAGGTCTATTCAGAAAACAGGAATTGATTTCTGAAGTGGCTGCAGAGGGTAGAATACACAGGATTTTAGGAGAGGCAGAGCTGAATGTCACTTTGCAGTGTCACTCCCTGTGTCCCCGGGCAGGATGGGCTCTACAGGCACGCAGGACTTTACTGGTGGTTTTGGGCAGCTTTGTTTTGGGCTCAGGATTTCCCAGTGTGCCCACAGCTTTAGCTGAGGAGGGTGGCTCTGTTGGGTAGGCCAACTTCACAGATTTCCTCTTCTGTTTCCCCAGAAATCCGGGATTTTGCACCAACAATCGGGATTGACCCCGACAAGGAGTCGGAGCTGCTGTGGCTGGCCAGGGAGTGCCTGGTGACCCCGATGCCTCCAGAGTGGAAGGCCTGGTGAGAGCTCTGGCTGCAGCTGTGCTGGGGCATTCCCAGTGACAGGACAAGGGGAGTGGCTTCCAACTGGCAGAGAATTGGGTTAGATGGGGTATCAGGAGCTCAGGGCTTTTTGGGGTGGCAGAAGAAGGGGAAGAACTTCTTGGGAAGCTGGATATGAGCATCCTGGGAGAGCTGCTTCCCCACACTGGTACATTTTTGCCCTCCTGGAGACATCACACTCCTCTTCCCTGAGCTTCAGGTGCTCACACCATCAGCAAAGATATTCTGGCCTGTGCAGTTGTATTTTTAGCATGCTCATTCATCTATTCCTGCTGTTTTTGCTGTGCAGCCAAGATATCGCAGGTGGTGACATCTATTTCTTCAACTTTGAAAATGGCCTCTCCACGTGGGAGCATCCCTGTGATGAGCACTACAAGCAGCTGGTCATCCGGGAGAGGGAGAAGCTGCTGGCACGGGGCAGCTTGAAGAAGGAAAAGAAGGAGAAGAAGGAGAAGAAGGAAAAGAAGGAGAAGAAAGAGAAGAAGGAAAAGAAGAAGGACAAGAAGGAGAAGCAGTTCCTGAAGCAACTCCCTGTGAGTAGGCTCTGCCTGCAGTGCTTCTGGGGAGGGCTGGGCAGAGGATGAATGTGTGGCTACAAGGACACAAAGTGCCCAAAGTGCCTTGTGACCCCAAACCTGGGTGATGGGCAGTAAGTCAGCTGGGGTGGGAGCACTGAGTACAGAATCACCTTTAATTCTGGCTGTAAGACACTCTGTAGTAAACACACACTTTAGGTGTGTCTGGGAGGGAGAGGAGTGTTCAGGACCCGTTCAGATGGGCATTTGGAAAGCAAATGTGTGAGTAAATCAGATCCTGTTTCCTCACCTGTCCCATGTGCTGGGTGTGGGGTCTCAGCAGAGTTGGTCCCACAGCCCCTGCTTGCCCACGGGAGCTCCTTTTCCCATTCCAAGGTCAGGAATGTGAGGTGCACACTCTATGCTGTCCTGCCAGTGACTTCCCTGTGCTTCTCCAGCCCCCAGGCTCCCAGCTGGCCCCCATCCAGCCTCCCCTGGGCACCCTCTCTCCTCTCCGTGGCCTCACCCCCTCTTCATCCGTGGCCCTTCGTGGCTCCGTGGGCAATGTGGTGGACTCCAGCCTTATCCCCAAGGAAGGAACTTTGGTGAGGCTCCCTCTCCCCTAGGAATGTGCTCTGGGAAGTGCACTGCAAAGGGTCACGGGTGGGGGGGACACATCAATGACAGGGGTTGTGATCTTCTGTCAGTTTTGAAATACTGTTGTATGTTAAAAAACTATTTCTTCTTCTATTTCTAGGGAGCCCAGTGCTAAATTAGTGGTGAGCTTTATTCTGCTGTGTTTAGCAGATTGAAAGAATTGTTTCAATAACTGTTGATGAGGAAAAAAAGTGTTAAGTGTGAGTGTAATTTGGTGTACAAATGAAGCATGACAAACAACACAGATAATACAATTTAATCAACTATTTTCACTCTTCTATTTGAGAATAAAATTTGAAGATCTATTGTCCTGATGAATGTAAGGTTTACAACCGTGTTGGATGCTTTATTTATTGCTAAAAAGTGACCTAGTGGTCAATAAAACTTTTTAAATGGTAAGAAATTGATCCTTTAAAGGAAAGCAAAGCAAAATATATGCAAAACATAGACATAAACACCTTCAAAGATAAACAAACATGTTCAGTGGTAGGAAACCGACCTCCCTCCCAGAACCCAGCAGCTGCCCCGGGTCTCAGTGGGTCTCTATCTCCCCTTTCCTGTTTTCTGACATCTCACTTCCCTTTCTTCTGGCCTTCACAGCCTGCAGAGATCTCGAAGCCCACCAGCCGCACCAAGAACCTGCTGGGTTTGATCTGTGAAGAGAAAAGTTCCTTGAACGTGGCAGTGCCAGAGAAATGGAGAGATGAAGAGGAGGAAAGTGAAAATGAGGTATTTGTGTGCCCTGGCTGTTGCTGTAGGCAGAGTGCTGAAGCCTCCTGATACTCCCCTGGTAATAGTTATTCCATTTGCCCCTGGGCTTTCATTTGTGCTCTTTTTTCTTTGTGCTGTTTGGTCCCCAAAAAGCATCTGATCCTATTTTCACATGGTAACCCCTATAAATCCACATCTGCCACGGTGTCATTGCCATGACTGCTGCCCAATTTCACTGCTGACGAGCCCCTCCTTTGGCATTGTAGAGGTCAGAACTCAATCTTGGCCATTTATTTATTTATTTATTTATTTATTTATTTATTTATTTTAATCCTTCAGAGTTTCCATGGGACCTCAAGACTGCTAAAAAATGTGTACCTGGATGTTGAAGCCCTGGCAGGCAGCTTTGACTTTGAGGTAAGACCGTGGTGATGGGATGGGCAGGGGAGACTGCCCGGGTGGGAGAGGAGCTGTGGCACTGCAAGGGGATGAGAGTGCAGGTGCCAGAGGGATGAGTTTCCCGTGTCACGTAGGAGCAGGAGCAACCTGGAGCAGAGTGATGGAGAGGAAGGCACAGCAGCAGGGCTGGGGGGCTGTGAGAAGCCAGGTGTCACCCACAGGGCACAGTGGGGTGGGCATCGAAGGGAAATTTTGCTTGGAACGGTTGTGCTTTGGTAGCTGGGACTTGTACAGGCTGGAGCTTTGCTTCATCCTCAAATAGGAAAAATAAAGCCAGGTAGGTGAAGCAGGTAAGGGGGAAATCTGCTTTTCCAGGGAGCAGGAAAAGGTCTGTGGTCAGAGGTGCCACTTGGTGTGGGAGGAAGGCTTGGTGAGGAAGAGGCATTTCCATCTGCAGTGTTTGTCAGGGGGTGTGGAGGGAAGGCTCCTTGTCTCTGAACAGGCTCTGGGCAGAGGAGGGGAATGTCCCACATGTCCTGTGGGAATGTCTGGCTCTGTCACTCGCTTTCACAGGAATCTTCACGTGGGCTGCACGCGGCCGCTTTTCTGTGGCAGCACAAAACCCGTTTTTCTTTCTTCTCGCCCTGCTGATAAATCCCGTGGCTGAGGCACAGAGCATTCAGTGCACCCGGGGCCTTGTGCAGACACCGTGCTTTCCCTGCTCTTCCTTGGCTGGGATCAGGCTTAGGATGACAAGGGCACAATGGGAAGTGCGTTGTAAGCAGCTCTGGTGATTTAGCCTGACTGTTTGTGCTGACATTAATCCTTTCTCACCGCTTTGAAAATCCTATTCCAGTATCTGAAAGGCAAATTAATTTCTTTTAAAGTGTTTTAGAGTATTTCCCTTATCCTTTTCACAGCACACGAAAATTAAGCTGTAAAGTACTTTGCTGGAGAACCTATTCACGGTGCTGGGCAGGATCTGCAAAGGCTTATGCTAAAGTGGATGTGACAAAGAGAGCCCTGACTCTCTCATCTCCACACAACAAGCAGCCTGTGGGGGCCCAATTCCTCACTGAAATGTTAATGTGTGCGGGAACAAAGAGCTGTCTTGGCATTTCAGTGCCGCGGGGATGGGCTGGGGACGGGGCTTCGGGGATCTATTATGGAATGGCAATTGCTGCCCAACAGCCAGGCAGTGAACCCAGATGGGTGATAGCCTAGGCCTGAAAAGACAGCACTGCCCCAACTGGAAAACAGAATTCTTTCGTAGTTCCAGGAGATGGCAGTAGAAAAGCATTCCTCAGCCTGCTCCCCAGTCCTTCTCCAGCTTCCTTGCAAAACAGGAGACAGGGGTTTGTGTAGCAAGTCCTGAGGGGGAAATGTAAGCAGTAATGAGTGAAATCATGAAAAAACTGCCTTCATGTAGCCCGTGGTCAGGGTTGCATGCCTGTGCTCAAAGGAAACAGGGGGTTTTAGTGACTTGCTGAGCCAGGATGTTGGGTGGAGTGGAGGCAGCAACAGAAACAGCTCGCAGGGAGCCCAGAGCTGGGAAGAGTCTGGAGGAGCAGTGGATTCATGGAGCTGGCCGGCAGGAGAAGCAGCACTGAAGGATCCAACAGTTTGATGTTTGGGAATCTGGACCTGTGAACTCCTGAGTTCCCAGGAAAGCTGTTCAGCTGGAGAGCTGTCTGCTCTAGGGGTGCGTGTGGTAGTGGTGTGGTGACTGCTCCAGCTTAGGAGGGTGGTGTGGGGATTTCTGCAAGTGGCTGTGTCCCCCCAACTAGGAGAACAGCAAGGAGGAGCAGGAGGAGCGTGGCAGCCCATCAGCTGGTGCTGCTGATGCTGCTGAAGATGCTCCCCAGCCCCGCGGGAGCCCTGAGGAGGAAGCTGCCAGCCTGGGAGAGGTGACAGTGGCTCCTTGGCATCCCTGTCCTGCTTGCACGGTTCCACCCAGGCTTTGCATGCAGTGGGAAGCTTCTGGTGGTGTGGTGTGGGGTGTGTGTGTGTAGCTGCTTGGCTTGTTTCTGCTGTTGGTTAAAGTTTAATACTGATCACTGGAAGTAATGATTTGATGGGCAGGAGTTTCCTATCAGTTGGTGCCACTCAGGGCAGGTAGAATTGTACAGATTGTGAAAAGATCACCCAAAGCCAGTTATAACCCAAGTGACTTGTCCTGCTCTGAAATCCATAAGAAATCTACAGTCTGTTGTTGCAGGAGGAAAAACCTTCCTCCTCCTCCACCTCTGTGTCTGACTGGCACGGTTCCCTCTTCTGCAGAGTTGCATTTGTGATCATCAAAGTGTGATGCTAACAAAAGGTTTGCCTATAATTGCCATTAAAATAGGATTCTGTCAGCCAGAGAGATTATTCTGGGATATTTTAATAGCTGAGGTGAACTTGCCTGGAGAGAAGTCCTTTGGTGTGCACACCATTGTTGGTGTACTGATATATTTTGGTGTGCGTGTGATCCTGTGTTCAAACATCGGAATCCTGCTTGGCCTCGTTTGGGATATCCTGGACCCTGCCAGCTCTCCTGGTGGGATGTCCTCAGGAGAACTCTGAAGCAAGTTGTCCAAAAGGAGCATAACTTTCCAGGCACCCTAATCCCCAGAAAAGGGGAAGCACGAGGATGACTAAAGAAGTTCCCCTTGCCCACCTTCCTCTGGGTCCTGGTGTCCCCAAGGAGCCTCGTGTGGCTGGCTGGTGGCTCTGGGAACCTCTGCTGGACAGGGGCTGTGAGCTGTCAGTACCAGGGAATGGCAGGTGAGGCCCAGAGCTGCAGGATTTTTGGGAAGTGCCTGGGGGTTGGGCTCCTCTGTCCTCTCCATCCTGCTGGATGCTGGCCCAGCCCCGGGGAGGTCTGGCAGAGCAGTGACCCACTCAGACCGTGCTCCTGGAGCACTGCAGCCCCGGGCTGGGAGCTGACAGCATTCCAGAGGCACTCTGATAAAAATACACCGCTAAAATATGCGCTCAGTGTACAGAACACGCCGTGCACAGGATGCAGGGAATGTTTGACAAGACACCGTGGCATTAATAAAACAGTGAGGAAGTGGGACGTGCGAGCAGCTCTGTTTGCATGCTGATGAGGGAGCCTTCTCCTGGCTATTCCCCTCTCCATGGGCAGTGTTGTGGCCACCCCACTACTGGGACAGGCAGTTGAACCTTTGGGTGACTAAGCTTTAATTTGGGGTTGTTTTTTCCCCCATCTCTCAGCCTCCTGTGTTAGTCACGGGCTCTTTCTGAGCTCTGAGTGGTGTCTTCAGTCAGTGCCCACCCTCCAGTCTGTCCCACTGGAAAGTGGGATGGTGATCCTGCCTGCTCTCCTCTGCTTGAAATGCCAGGCAGAAGTGAAATGTCCTGTCATAATCTCTTACAAATTTCCATCTCTCACTGAACAGATCCAATGTGGAAGTATAAATGGGCCTGCTGTGGGGCAGGTGGGGTGCTCGCAGGGGCTGGTGGCCTTGCACAGCCACTCTTAGCCACTGAGACCCTGTGAATAAAAAAGCAACAGATCAAAAAAAAGAGCCCAAGAAATGAATGAGATTATGTCAGTGGAGTCCCCTGCCTTGGAATGGGACTGTATGCAAAGAAGTCAAACGGGTCTTGAAGTCACCCAAAGATTTGTGATTTTGCTGCTTGCTGTAGAAGAGCCTGTGCTGTTCCTGACTCCTGCAACCCCCAGAGAGAATATTGGGTCTATAATTGTGTCTGACTTGCTGCCTAGAAGGAGTCTTTAAAATCAAGACATCCTGAAGAAGTGCCAGAGTCTTCCTTGGATTCTGGTGCTGCGTGCCCTCCGTCCCCGGTTCAGATCCTCCCCGGAGATGCTGACAGCAGCCTGTCTGCCCAGAACAAGGAGCAGGAACTTGCTGGGGATGAAGTAGTGGACAAAGAAGATGCTGAGGTGGAAGGAGATGCCTCTGCAGCTGAGGAGCTGCCTCAGTCTGAGGGGGGAAGGAGCACAGCAGGGCTGGATGTGGTGCAGCCCCGAGCTGCCTCTCCAGCTGTGGAAGGGGATCTGCTGGCCAGCCTGGCTGCCACTGCTGACACTGTGTCCTGTGGAGAAAAGGTGCTGGATGAAGAGAGGGAAGAAGCAGCAGCTGATTCAAAATCAGAGGATGATGACAAAGTAAGAGACCTGCCTGTGTGGTTTTGGTGTTGGCTCTTCCTGTGGTCTCATCAGGAAAGCTCTTGGAGCACTGTCTGGTTTTCTGTGAATCCAGATGCTTTCCTGCTCAGCAGGGCAGTCATTCCTGGGGTGGGCATCTTCAGGACAGAGCTGGGCAATCATTCCCTCCTGCACACACCAAGTGCTGCCCAAAGCCACCGACAGGCAAAACCACGACTGCGGTTTGAGTCTGGGAGGAGGAACAGCCTCAGCTCCAGTGCTGGGCGAGCAGAGTTGCTAATGAAGCTCACGCCGAGCCCAGCTGTCCGTGCTGCTTTGTTTCTCTCCTTCTGTTGTTTCTCTCAGCTTGCTCAGAGCTGGGGCAGACGTGGAAGGAGCTGCCTGGCGCCGCGTTCGCGGCTCCGCGCGAGGTTGGAGTGGGGAAGGACGGAGCCTCAGGGCTGGTTCTGGAGCTGGAGTGGGAGCGCAGAACCTTCCAGTCCTCCCAATCTGGGAGGAGAGCTGGCCACGCTGCAGGAGCAGGGGTTCTGGCTGTGTGTCACACGCTGCCTGTGGCCTGGCCCTGCAGCTGGGCTGCCAGACACGCGCTGTCCGCTCGTGTTCGTGCTCCAGAGTGGGATCCGAGCCAGAATATGGGATCTGATGAACGATCCCTCTCCAGTCTGGCTGCCTTCCTGCTGATTTTGATGATTTCTCAAGTTCACTGATGCGTAATGTCTGTAAGAAATGATAAACTACAAAACCGAGCGTGGAAAACACGCTCTGTCCTGAGGAGCTGAGGGCGTTGCTTTCCCAAACTCCTGTGTGTGCTTTGTGCACCTGAGTTGTTCTGCTGAAGTCAGCAGGGCCACAGGGTGTTCTCATCAAGCAGTTCCCTGCAGCTGGCCACGGCTGGGAGTGCAGGAGTCCTCGCTGCACTTAGGCACAGCAAAGTGGAATTTTAAAGTGCTTTTATAGCTCCAGTGCTGTGCTGTGTGGCGGGCTGGGAGGTCTGAGAGCTGCAGAGATCCTTGCAGATGGAGAGGAAGCAAGTGGATTTTATCAGGGATGCTTGAAGAGCACTTCTTTGCCCTCCCCAGCCCTGCCTCCTGCCCTCCTGTGAAGTGGTGTTTTGTGCTTGTCCTGTGGGTCACACATCCTTGCTGTGTTCCCCATGATGTTCAGTCACCTTTTCTTCCCTGAAAGAGGCCAGACCTGTGTTGCCAGTAGCAGCTGCCGTGTTGGGAATGCCCAGGTGAAGCTGCAGGGGTAGGACCCATACAGGCTGTAATTGTGTTTTTCCTCTCAGCTTTCAAAGGCATCCAGGGCCAGTGGCTGTGAGCAGGACTTGCCTGTGTCCAGGTGCTCCGACCATGAGGTGGTTCAGCCTGTGGTGAGTCACCAAAAGCTCCTTTTTCCTTGGATGTGGGCTTCAGATTCCTCTGGGATGGTGCAGTGCCCACCTCTTGAAGTGCCCTCACAGCTGAGTGTGGCACAGGGCAGCAGTGCCACCCTGCACCTCACAGACTGGGGCTGGGGGTGAGGTAATATCCCTGGAAAAGTAGGTCACGTAGAGCTGAGAGTGTACTTGGATAATTGCAAAAAGGAAAATAACAAGCAGAATAAGAATTGTGCTTTTGGGGCTCAGCAGCTTTTGCCGAGGGGGGTGTGTGTGTGGCTGGAGACCCTGCTCTGGAGGGTCCCCAGGCAGGAGGGCAGGGTGGCCCTGGCTTGGGGGGAGATGCCCATCAGCATCTCTTCATCTCCACAGGAAGCTGCCACTGCCATCTGCCAGTGGGAGCAGAGGCAGCGTGGCCAGCAAATGGCTGAGAATATCATTATTTACGAGCCTGTGCTGGCAAGTGGCTCTGCCTTGTGTGAGCACGTGTGTGCAGGGTCCCCCAGGCTGCCAGGAGGGGGAATTGTCTCCAAGGGTGAATAACCTGTGAGGGCTGGTGGTGAGGAAAGAAATCCCTGGGAGTGTGCAGCAGTATCACAAAGGGGAGCAGTAGAGGCTGAGGAAGATGTGCTCCCTTTGGGTGTTCCTTGTGCCACCCTCTCCTGCTAAGGTTGGTGGCATGGGGGGGTGCACTGGGAGTGTGACAGTGCCCTCCCTGTGTGGCACTGGTGTCCCTTGGTCCCACAGAGAAGGGAAATGCTGCTGAGCTGCTGGCAGTGGGGTGGTGAGCGGGGATTCCGAGCTGTGTTGGGATATTGGTCTCAGGATCTCTGGTTGCTCATCTGAGACTCATCCTTTCTGCTTTCTGTTTTAGGGCTTGGACTTGAAGAACCTGCTCTCCGAGGAGGTTCTGGATGTGGGGACTGTGTCTCCTGATTTGGACAGCTCCGAGTGCAAGGTCAGTGTGAGGGCTCAGGGTGATCTGGGAACAGGCAGGTGGAAGCTTGTGCTGTGATGCTGTCAGTGGAGGCTTTGCAGAGGTGAACAGGGGTTGATGTGTGTGAAGTGTCAGGGGTCACAGCAGCACCACCCCTTTATTCTTATGCAGAGAGGAGGTGCAGGTGGCAACACAAAGATCATAAACCCAGAGTAGGGGTGGCTGGAGGGGTGTACACAGGCAAGCTCCCCTGGGTGCTCTCCCTGCCCTAACAGGAAAGCCAATAAATGGCTTTCCTGGGAAATGAATGAAGTAGAGTCTATGTTCCCTTCTTCTTTTGTGTGTATATTTGTCCTTTTCTTTCTCTTAAGCAGATGGGAAGGATTTGTGTGGCAGAACATGATAGAATCAATGGCAAGAAAAGGAGGTTAACTCCCTCTGACAGATTTTGGTAGAGGGAAGCTTATTTTTAAGCATTTGGTTGTCTTGCCTGCTTTAATGCAGGGGGGAAAGGGGCTCTTTTCAGTGAGTCTGTGGCACATGGACTGTACGTGTGCACCTGTCTGTGTCAGCCTGGGGTGCAGCACTGGTCAGGCAGCTCTGCCTGAAGATTGCTGTGCATCTCTGGTTTATCCTTGTCTTCTCAGCATGGTTTGGAGTTGGCTTGCTCAGCCCCACGTTCCTCTGGAGCCCTCCTGCTCCATCCCTGTGTTGGTTGGAGGCAGAGTCCAGGATCCAGCTGGGGTTACTCAGCCTTGCCCTGATTGTGAGCAGATCAGCTGCTCTGGAGGAGAGACCCTGAGTGGCAGACTCCCCACCTGTCCAGCAGAGAGGAGCAATCCTGTTTGCAAGGTTGTGTCTGGAGAATACACCTGTCCTCTTGTGCCTAATAATGAGCATAATCAGATGTGAAGGGAAAACAAAACATATGCCTGCTGTGCTCCCCCTCTCCCTCCCCGCAGCACAGGCACTGTGCATGCAAATGCTGCTTGGAACAGCCACGTTTGGGTTTATTACAGCCCTGTTTGGGGAGAGGTGGGTGTGAAATGGTGCTCCCTGCAGAACTGCAGCTGCTCTTTTGTGTCTGTGCACAGAGGCTCGGCTGGAAGGGCTCGGGGTTGTAGGAATGTGCCTGCTTCCATGTGAGGAGCTCGCCTTGCTTTGAATATATTGGCAAAATATTCTGTTGTTAAAAAAATAAAAAAGTAAAGGACAGCTCTGTGAGCACAGAGTTGGAGGGGTTTTGTTGGTGTGTTTTGGCAGGAGCTGTGGTGGCTGCAGAGGCTCTGTGGGATGTGTCCTGCTGGACCTGGGAGAGGGGAGGCTGCTCCTTCCCCCCTTCCCTTCCCAGCAACTGGAAGTGCAAGATGCAGAGCTGTGGAATCATAGAATGTCCCGAGTTGGAAGGAACCCACAAATATCATCAAAGTCTAACCCCTGGCCCCAGACAGACACCCCAGAATCTCACCCTGTCCCTGAGAGTGCTGTCTAAATGCTCCTGGAGCTCTGGCAGCCTCGGAGCAGTGACCATTCCCTGGGGAGCCTGGGCAGTGCCCACCCCTCAAAAAAGGCAAAGCTGTCCCAAGTGCTCAATGCTGGCACCTTGCAGCATGATGTGAGCTGATGGGAGGTGGTCTCTTGGGATCTGGGCTGTGCAGAGGGAGGAGGTGGCCCATTATCTGTCATCCTGTGTTCACACAGCTGGTTCTGTGACTTGAGCATGTGAAGTGTCCTCCAGGGATGCAGCTGGGTGGAAAACTGAGCTGCTCGGGGTTCTGGGGCCTCTGGGGCAGCAGGAGGGGCAAGGATCTGATAATTCCACAGACAAGGCTCAGAATCTGCCCTCGTTCCCTGTAGATGGGGGCTGTCTTCACCTTCCACGTGTCCAGAGGTTCCTGCAGGCCATGGTTCCTTGGACTGCCCTGGTGGGTGAAGGGGCAGCAGGAGCCCTGTGCATGAGCTCAGAGGAGTTACCTGTGAGAACTCACCCTCTTTCCAGGATGATCTCCTTCCCCATTTGTCTGGCTCCTTCCCATTCCCAGGCAGCGCTGACAGAGCCCATTTGGAGCGAGGAAACATTTGCTGAGCTCCTCGGTTCTGGGGAATTGGAGTCATCAGTTACAGGGGCAGGAGGGGGCTGGGGCTGGGGGCTCAGCCCAGGCTGATGTGATGGAAGGTGACAGCACTTGCAGGGAATCCTTCTGCTGTTTGCTCCACTGAACATTTGCATAGTTACTGCAGGTTTAATTCTGCCTTGTTTTGGCCCTGCTCCACTCACAGTCCTGCATGGCAAGGGCTGAGCTCACCTGCTGGGGTCCCCAAAAATGTATGAATGGGCCCTCCCTGCTTCCTGTGGGGCTGGCAGGTGAGGAGGGAAGTCCTTCCCCTCTTCAGGTGTCCTTGCTGCAGGGACAGAGGGATCTGGGAGCTGGCAGGTAGGGAAAGGAGCAGCTGACTATTTCACATTCAGATATTTGCTATTCGTATTTCAAGGATTTATTATGCCATAAATGAGCCAACTGAATGCTCGGTGTGCTGCCAAGGGGGCTGGCTTGCTGATGTATCCTGGAGTCAGAAATCCTTGGACTGGTGACTCTGGGTAGCCCATCACACCTTGCCCTAGAAGCTGGGTGGGAGGCAGGATTGAGTTCTGATGTGATTTTTGGTCCCAGACAATGCATCCTTTGCTTTACTGTCACAGCACTTTGTGTGTGTGACATTTCACTTTTAGGAGATTTCTCTCTTATGCTTTCCAGGGAGTTCAGTGTGACTTGGGATTGTAAAATGACCTTCAGGAAAGAAAAGCCAAACTGGGTCCCAAGTTCATAGTGCTGGCAGGGAGTTAATGTTTTATCCTGAGAAAGCTGAGCTCCCAGGCCTCCCTTCATGCTCCTGGAAGGATTCCTGGGATGGTTGGAGACCCTTGGATACCCTCAGGAGAGGAGCCTGGCACATCCAACGTTCTGGAACAGCCTGTGGGTGCCATGTGGCCCAGCTGGTTCCATGGACCTTCAGCAGAACTCCTTTGAGGTCTTTGATGGTGAAGAAGCCACAAACTCCTTACAAGCCTCTTTGCTTTTACCTGCAGGCCAAGGAGCTGGGAGAAGAGGAAAAAGACCAAAGCAAAGCCAGTGTAGAGGAGGAGCAAAGGGAAAGAACAAAAGCTGCTGAGAGGTATGGTACAAACAGAGGCACAAGGGAGGTGTGGGCAGCTCCAGCTCCTGCTGCCTTTCCTGCCTTGACCTCCCTGCTGTGCTCCCTGCAACCTGTCCAGGTGTGCCCTGCACAGCACCCCCAGGTGCTGCAGCCTCTCCCAGGGGCTTTCCCACTGAACCTCTCACTTCTGCTGCCTCCTTAGCCCTGTCTCAGCAGGCTTCAGCTTCTGGCTGGGTGGGCAGTGAAAGTGCCTGCCCATCCTTTCCCTGGGGCTGCCCCAGCTGTGGCTCTGGCCTCTGCCTCCATCACAGCTCCCACTGCTCTTGCCAGGATGGTCTCAGCCTGGTAACACCGTGTGCTGGGCCCTGGGCTGTTAAACAGGGCAGGTGTGGCCACTGGCCATTGCCTGACCTTACTGGTCCTGCTGGGCTGAGCCTGTGGCTAAAGGCTCCCAGGTGTCTATTCCTGATGCTGGGAGAGTCCAGCTGTGATGGGAACAGTGCTCTTCCTTCCACAGAGGTGGCCTTGACCAGGTGTGAGCATGAAGCTGTTTTATATCCTGGTGTGCGGACAGATCACCAGCTGTTGTCCCAAGAGGAGTGCTGGCTTCCAGACCCCAGTACCACGAGGACTGGGCTGTCTAGGGGAGCTGTTTTCAGCCTCTTTGTGGGGATTTGTTTGGAGCAGTTAGAAGGCTGTTCTGAGCAGTGAGCTCTGGGCTTCCTTGAGCTCCTCCTCTTAGGAGAGCCCCAGCCTGGCATTTACAGATGAGTCGTGTCAAAGCTCTTGGCTCCACGCGGAGTTACATGTTCTCCAGGGCACTGGGAACCAAAGAGCTGCTGACTGTGCCAGGAAAATTCATGAACAGAAGCTGCAGTCCATCTTAATGACTGGCTTTGTGGGATTTGCAGCCTTGTTCTTGGAGGAGCCGTTTGTGTGAGGGTCTCCAAAAACGTGTTCTGCCCGCAGGAATTGTCTCCTTATCACTTGGTTCCTGCTTCCCAGCTGAGCATCCTCTCTTTCTCTCTGCCTGTGAAGCTGCTCGTGCTTGCCTTGTCTCTCCTCTCTGTGCTTCTGAGATGAAGTAGGACTGTAGGTACAAGTATGCCTGCCAACACTTCCATCTGTAATTTGGACAGCAGTGTGAGTATGGCTGATAGGGCTGACGCACCTTGGGGACGTTCTCAAGGGCCTGGAAAGAGTGGGATAACCCAGGGAAGAGATCCAGCACTCTGAGGCTGATATCCATTATATCCTCAGCTGCCTGTTAGTCCAGCATGAGATGGTGGGAGTGGTGTGGAGCTTCCCTGTGGCGCTGGCAGCCCCGTGTTGGCCAGGCAGGTCCTGTTGGCAGGCATGGCTTGGTGCCTGCCTGTGTCACCTGCACATCCTTGTCCACCTGTGGCAGCCACTGGACTCTGACCTGAGCTAATCTGATCTTCTGTCCCCTCTTCTGTGCTGTCAAGTGAGAGGGGTCTCACAGCTTGTGAGATACCAGTGGAGCGCTTTGGGTTAGAAAATCCCGATGGGGAGGAGGCTGCGGAGCCAGAGGAGGGAGCCCTGGATAGCCTGGTGGATCCCGAGGAGCTTCCTGCCCCACAGAACGTGTAAGGGCTTCGTGTCAGTCCCTGGTGGTGTGACTGTGACAGCTTTTGTCCTCTTGTCCTCCGGTGGTGGCCGGAGCTGGCGTGTGAAGCGGGAGCTGTGGTTTGTGGGCACAGTGGTGCTCCAGCAGCTGTTCCCTGCCAAAGTGCCAAGTGAGCAGACTGTGCTGGGCAGGGCAGGGTGAGAGCAGCAGCTCAGCCCTCGGGGTCTGTGCCTCAGGACTCTGTGGGATGAGGGAGAGCTGTTTGCTGTCTTTGGGAAAGCCTTCCCCGTGCCAGGCTGTGAGCCTTCGCTCTCCCTGAGAAACACTTCACACACAACTTGCTGAGTGATGCTGAGCTGGGGAGAGAAGGCTAAACCCCATCAATTCACCCCGGTTTACAGCCACTGGGCACGTTGGTGGCTCTGAAATGCTGAGGGCAGAGCTCAGCTCCTGCCCAAGCCGCTGTTCTGTGCTGCTCCATGGGTGGTGTTTGTGGATTCCTACCTGCAGCTCCCTGAGACACAGGAGCTCAGTGGTTATGAGTGTGCTGACTTTGCATTCCATGTCAAATGACACATCAGCAGATGCAGCTGGAAAAAATTAGGCAGTGTGTCTCCGGGGACAGGGTGATGGGGAAGGAATCTCTGTTCTGATAGGAGCTGTGGTGCTGTGTAAACATGTGTGTGCTGCCTGGGTCTCCTTTTGAGCAAAAACTGGGGCAAAAGGAACAATGTGATAACCAGGTGGAAGTGGCTGAATTGCTCTGCAGAGCAGCCTGATAAAGGACACCTGGTGTTATGGGGGGGCACCAGTGAAGGGGGATTGTTCCAGAACCCCACTACTTTCTTCTGTCTTGTTCTTTTTGCTAATGGCTGCAGAAATGACCTTTTCTCTCCTGACTCGAGGCTGAATAACTGGGGCTGTTATTTCCCTGATTCCTGGCACAAGTCCCTCTGCCTTGCACTGCCAGTCTCACAGCATGGTGAGACCTTCCTGCTCCAGCCTTCACGAGCAAAGGACAAAAATCTTTCTTCCTAGTCTAATCTCAATTTTCCCTTCCTTCCCCTTTAGCTTCTTTCAGACCTTATAATTTTGCTGCTGTCTGCCTGAAAAAAAAAAAAAAAACAAACTTAATTAGAACCAGATTGAGTTTGAATTTTTGGAGTGCTGAGGGCTTTCTGTTGCCTGGAGCTGGCAAATTCCCAGCACAATTTAGGTTGCAATTGCAGAAAAATACCTGGTCCATGAGAAGCACCAATCCCTGGGCTGGGAGCAGGTACTGATGGCATCTGCTCCTGTGCCTGGCAGCCTGGCCAGGGCTTTTCATCAAGTGAGATTTTATTGACCTCACAAGGTGAGGCGGATCAAAATCGGAGTTACTTAGGCCTGGAGTGCAGCTGGGCTGGGTTCAATATCTTCTGGGAGTCATCAAGAGGATCCACCAGTGATCCTCAGGGTCCAGCTGAGGTCAGCAGTGAAGCTTTTGGAGCAGGTGGCTCTGAGATTTTCCGAGTTGATGCTCTGTGGATGAGGTTCCTGTTCCTTTTATGTTACTCTGTTTACTGTCACCCTTTTGCCAAAGGAGCTTTTTGTCTTTGGTAGGCAACCTGAGAAGGAAATTGAGCAGTCCTTGAACCAGCCTAAGGATGAATCCCTGGAGGAAATAGTCAAGGAGGTGGGCACAGAGCTGGAGCAAGAGGAAATACATTTATTTCAAGCAAAAGAGGAGAAAATTCAGCAATTCCAAGAGGAGATGAGGCAGGAGGAGGAGGAAGCTGAAAAGCTTCATCAGCAAAAAGAAAAAACCCTCAGGTGCTTTCCTTTTTTATTCCATCTCCTCCAAGCTTTTCCAAGGTGGGATTACTTTGCTGCTGGCCACAGACTCGTGTTGCTGTAGCCACCACCTGGGAAGTGGTGCTGCTTTGCAGAGCTGGGGGAAAGGAGCAAGATCAGGGCTCTCAGGGAGGAGGAGGAAGAGGAGGAAGGACTGCCTTCGGCACAGACAGTTCTGCGTGTGAGGATCTGCAAACTCTGGGTGGGAAGTGCCCCACTGGCAGCTCAGGAAAGGCTCTCCCACCCTGACAGGAGTGGCAGGAGAGCATCCTGCAGGATGAGCTGTGATCCCCCACACACACACAGAGCTGCCAGTTATGGTTGACCTGGGAGAAGTTTCCAGCTCAGTGCTTGGAGCTCTCCCACCTGGCAGATGTTCAAATCCTGGGCTGAATGGTGGGAACAGGACTGGAAATGGGACATTAGAAGGGATGAGGTTACCTCAAAGGAGCTGTCTGCAATTCTGATAGGGGATGTTAGACAGAGGGCTTCCAGCCAAGGCAGTAGGGCAGGGAAAGCAGGGTCTGAGAGCAGTGCAGGAAGTGGAGCAGCACTGGGAGCTGTGTCCTTTTCCTGGGGGAGTTTTTCTCTTGAGGCTTCTGTATTATCTTGCTGGACTTGATGCTTACGTTCTGAGCAGCTAGAAACATCATCCTGACATGAAACGTGTGGGGATGCAGTCTTGTGAAGGAAGGTGCAGAAATGGCACTTGAAGGGAAAAAAAAAAAAAGTGTAGGAAAAGGTATAATATGGAAATATGGAGCTTCCAGATGTGCTGATGCAGCCAGGTACCTTGCCTGGGAGCGAGCCTGCATCCATTTAATGAGAGTTGATTTCACTTACCTGCAAAAAAAAACCAAAAAACAAAACCTAAACAAACAAACAAAAAAAAACCCCAAAAAACAAAACCAAAAAACCCCAAAGAAATATAAACTATGATGATATGGCAAGTTTTAAACCCACACTGCTCAGGTTTGATGCTGGGGCTGTGTCTCCCGTGTCAGCAGCAGGTCCTGCAGGTGTGGGGGGCAATGAATGTGATGAGCTGTAGCCTTTGGAGAGGGGACTGGGAGATACTGAAGCTTCCTGAACCTCTTTTCTTCCTTTTTATTGTCTGCCTCAGTGCTCCAGAAGAGGATTTGGCAAAATCTGAGCAGGAAGAGGAAGAGTTGCTTGTCAGAGAGGAAAAAGCTGAGAGACTCGAAAAGCTGAGAGCCCACATTGCCTCAGAGATCGAGGCAGAGGAGGAGAGGATGAGGTGAGAGGCTCTGCTGCCATTCCTGGGGATATTCCTGGATTCCTGAAGTGCTGGTTTGGGAGGGAGGGGTCGGGCACATCCCCAGCAGTTGCTCAGAGGGAGGTCTTGAGCCTCCCTGTCCGGTGTGGATCCTGATTGCTGTGCTCTCCTTCCAAACCTGCCAGGGCAGAGCAGGAGGCCAGGCTGCAGAAGCTGAGAGAAGAGTGGGAATCCCAGCAGCTGGTGGAGAAGGAGAGCCTGGAGAGGAGGCAGCAGCTTGCCTTGGAGGAAATGAAGCTGGCAGCCGAGGAAGCCCGGCAGAAGGAGATGAGTGAGCTGGAACAAGAGAAGGAGCAGTTCCTGAGCGAGCTCAGGGAGAGGTTAGACAGGGAGAAGAAGAAGGTGAGATCTTTATTGCCAGGCAGAGCCAAGTGTGGGGATGAGCTCACGGCTGCAGTGCTTTAGTGACAGCTCACTCACAGCACCAGGACAGATGCCAGCTGGGCTGTTGGAGGCACAGGGAGGGGTGCAGGGGAACTCCCCAGTTGTTATTACAGTGGTGATTATCTAACAATTATTTCAATGGCCACTCTGCCTCTGAAGACAAGATAAGGATCATGGTGTGTCTGGCTGAGCTAAACCGAGCCCTGTTATCAGATCAGAACTAAACTGAGCCACTTTATCAGCTCCCAACACCTCTTTGACTGCTGCTTCAGTGCTGCAGGGACCTGGGGAGCCCTTCAACGGGGCAGTTTGCAGTCCCTCCTGCACAGCATGACAGGGATTCATCGAGATCCCTGAGAGGGAAAGCACAGAGAGAGTAAAGGCACCTTGTAGTGATCCCCTTTGGAAGGGGGAGTTACTGCTGTGCCTTTTGATGCTTTTGGATAGAATTTAATTGCAAATGCACCTTGTTCCCACACGAAGAGGTTTCCCAGCAGTCTGTTTTGCTCGTGTTTCCATAGGCAGCAGAGGAGCTGGAAGAACAGTTTGCCAATGAACTCCAGCAGCTGAAATCTGCAGCAGAAGAGAAGCACCGTGAGGTGAGGATGGTGTCCTTAGAATGTAAATAGTTGGGTTTTTTGTTCCCTCATGCTGTCACCAAAGTTGGCCAGGGAGGGTGGCATTAATTTTGTTTCCCCTCCCTAGCTGTGGTTCTGGTCTGGCTCAGTGTTTGGCTGTGCTCCAGGCAGGGGGGGGTGAGAGGTGAGGCTGTGCTGTGCTCTGTCGAGGGCATGGGATGGATGCTGTGGAAAAGGCTGATGAGTCTCTGTGGGTGGCTTTCCTGGCAGGTCATTTCCAGCCTGCAAGCCCAGCTGGCAGAGGCACAGAGCAGCCAGGAGGCCCAGCTGCGTGAGGAGCTGCAGAGAGCGGATCAGGAAGGGCAGCACAAAGCCCTGAAGGTGAAGGAATACGAGCGTGAGGTGAGCGTTGGTTCTGTGCTGAAGGCTCTTCACACGCTCCCCTCAAATGTGGGGTGAGCTCTGAGCGCCCACATCCCCTGCCCTAGGGGGAAGGACATCCCCCAGCATGTCACTTTGTGCTCCCCAGGACACAGTCTGTGACCCCACTCTGGGCTCGGGCTCTGGTGGGAGGCTGATTTTAGGGAGGCTGTTCCAGTGCAGTGCAGCAGTTTAGGGAAACCTCTTTCCCTGTGACCCCTGCAGCTCAGCGAGCTCATGAGCGACAAACGCCGGGAAGTGGAAAAGGAGCACGAGAGGAGGATGGAGAGGATGAGAGAGGAGCACCGGGAGGCCCTGGCAAGGATCCAGGAGCAGTACCAGGAGGAGGTACTGCCGAGGGGAGCTGGCTGGGGTGGCTGTGCTGGGCTGGATTTCCAGTGGGTGCTGGGTGTCCGTGCTGCATTGCTGTTGAGCCCTGTGCCTCACAGAGGTGTTTCCCTGTCTGCTGGCCCCGGCAGGAGAGGAAGCAGAGGTCAGAGCTGCTGGAGGGGCTGCGGAGCGAGGCAGCGCGGCTGCGGCAGCTCCACGACACCGAGGTGAAGGGGCTGCAGGCAGAGCTGGAGGGGAGGCTGAGCGCCCTGCAGCAGAGGCACAGGGAGAAGGTGAGCAGCAGGCTCTGCCTCTGGCCCTTGGGATTCCTGAGGGATGGCCTGGAGGCTCCCCACCTTGTCCCCCTGCACACCCAGGGGGACAGGTACCAGTGACAGGTCACGCTTCCCACTTTGTGTTTTCCTGGTGGGGGAGGAGTTTGTGCCATTTTCTTCAACTGAGTTCCCTGTGCAGGAAAGAAAACTCCAGGATTCAGAGAAGGAGCTTGAAATCCGCATGAAAAGCATCCAAGGCAGATCAGAGCAGCTCCTCAGCCAGGTGAGTCGGCCTCTTGGGCTCACAGAGCTTCCCTAATCTGTGCCAATCCCTTATGGGGAACTGCTCAGCAAAGCTCAAGGGCTTCTGCTGCCATCCCACTTCGAGGTGAAACTTTGTCCCAAGTCAGAGCAGGGCTAAGCATTCCAGGTGCTGGTGTTTGTTTGAGCTCTGGGTTTGCTCGGTGCTTTGGGGGGCAGTGAGTGGCTGTGAGAGGGATCATGGAGCAAATCTTGTGTGGTTTGGAATGGTCTTGAGACTCAGGCCTGAGTCCTGGCTCTGACATCCCCTTCCTTCTCTCCTGTCACAGGAGGAGTCCCTGCAAAGGAGAAGGCAGCTGCTGCTGGATGAGGAGGAACAGATGCAGCTAGAAAGAAATGTATGGACACCTGGGCTCTGGAGAGGGGTTGGGGCAGCACCTTAAAACTGGGGCTTTAGGAAAACCAGGTGCTGGGAAGTGGGTTAGTTCTGAGCTCTCCAAAGAGAAGGGCCAGCCCCGTTCTCCCAGGATTGGTGTGTGGTTGTGTAGCTCTGGGACCGTGTGAGCTGTGTGCCCCTTGTTTTGCTCTTGGGGAAGTGACTGTGAAGAATTTTCTGGCTTTCTTCTAGGAAGCTGCTCTAGCCTCTCAGCTGCGCCTGGAGGAGAGCAAGAAGGAGCATTCCAGCCTTGTGGAGTCTGTCAGGCAGCTGAGGAAGACCCTGGAGGAGCTGCAGGACCAGAAGGCTGAGCTAGAGTCCCAGGTGGATTTGCTGCAGAGCCGGAGCCAGAGGCTGCAGAAACGCATCGGGTGTGTGCAACAAATTTCCTCTAATACCAAAAAAATCTGCCCTGTGCCCCTGACAAAACTCTCTAACCAAGCCTGGGCCTTTCCCTGAGCTCTGTATTGGGCCGTGTTCCTTCAGAATCCTGAGGTGCCCATGGAGGGAACAGACTTGCTGGGGGCTGGTTCCAGTTTTTTTTATTAACTCAGAGTGTGAATTTGAATTTGCTCCTTCACCTCTGCATGTCAGGTTCGTTTGTCTCCTAGACTCCTGCCCTGGGAGGTTAATGAGGTGCTGTGAGAGGGGCACTGAAATGAAAAGAGGTTTTCCTGAGGTATCTGAGCTGATGAGGAAAAGTGGAAGCAGTTTTCCTGCCTAGCCAGGGCTTACACTTGGTGTAACACCACAGAGCCAGCCCTGGTGTTGTCTTGCACACCTGTGGCCCTTTCCCTGCTGGCATCTGGAGGTCACTCTGGACACCACTACAGGCTAATCAAGTGCCTCTGCTGTTGCTTTTTTCTTGTGGCAGAGAGCTGGAGAAAGCAATCAGGAGCAAGCAGGAAGCTCTGAAAGAACTGGAGGCAGAAGAAAGTGTGGAATCTCCAAGAAAGAAAGCTGAGCTCTGTGTTGAAGACCTGAGAGAAACTCCTCAAGCTGTGAGTAAAGAAGCTTGTGAAGGTGTTTGCCTTGTGAGATCTGAGGCTGAAACTCCCTTGAAAATCCCAGCATTTGTTCCTTCTGTGTGAAATCATTTGAGATGCAGAGATGGGTTTCTCTTTGCTGGTGTGTTCAGTAGTATTTGCAGATGTCTGCCTATTATTAGTAGATGGAGAGGAGTGTGGGATACTCAAATCAAAAGCATGGCTTGTGTTGTTGCCTTCAAAAATCCCATGAAGAGCACCCCTGGTGCTGTGTTTGGATCTGGGCAGTGCCACGGTGATGTCATTCCAAGCTTTTGCTCCTCATTGGATTCTTAAGGGGCCCTGTTTCCCCCATTCCTGTTTCTTAGTTTTTGCAATGTGTCACCCTCTCAGCACTCATCCAGGGATCCTTCCCCAGCCTCCCAGAGCCCCGAGGAGAACGAGCTCCAGTTTGATCGGTGAGTATCCACGTGCCAGGAAAACTTCCTGCTCTGGTTTTCCAAGCCGAGGTTTTAGCTTGGGTTTGCACGCCGGGCACTGACCACCCGTTTTTGGGGGTGCCGTGTGAGGTGTGCAGCAGCACGGGGAGCCAGGACAGCCCTGCCTGTTCCCAGCAGGGTCCAGAGCTACATCTCAGCCGAGGGGCAGTCCCTGAGGAGCGCCAAGGAGTTCCTGCTGCGCCAGAGCCGCTCCCTGCGCCAGCGGCGTTCGGCGCTCAGGGCTGCCAGCCTGCAGTGGCACCAGGACCTGCGCAGGGCCCAGGAGGCTGTGCAGGATCCCCACAGCTCCCAGCTCCTGCAGGGAATGCAGCGGAACCTGGAGGAGGTGAGCCCTGGGTGCAGCCCGTGCTGGGCTGTTGAGTGTGGCATCAACTCCTGGCTCTGGAGCTGCCCTGGCCCTGTTGGTGTGGGCTTGGGTTTGGAATGAAACCTTTGCATGTGCTCTGCTCACTGTACATTCCCCTTCCCCAGCTCTCGAGCACTCGGGAGCGATTTCACTCCAGCAGCACTCCCTGTGCTGAGCAGAACGAGGTGATGAAAGTCATCCCAACTGCTGATGTAGATTATTTCCCGTCGTTCCTGTCTAATTTCCCTCCTCGGTGTGGCTGTTGGTCTGTGCAGGAGGCAAAGGAGTTGGACAAGATGAAGTTGGCCATGCAGAAAGGACAGGCACTGCTGAAGAAGAAGGAGGAGAAGCTCAGCCAGCTGGAGTCCTCGCTGCTGGAGGAGGTAACTCCAGCATCCCTTCCCAGCTGCATTCCCCCTGCCCAGAGCTCTTGGCCTCCTTCCCCAGGCAGGGTCCGTGAGGGGCTCGTGGTTCCTGTCAGGGCTGTTCAGCTGGTGGGCCAAAGACTGGTGTTTGCCAGCAGAGCTGGATTTTGGAACCAAAAGAGAGCACCAGAGATTGCTGTGAGTGTGGCTGCAGAAAGCAGCTTGGAAAAGCTGCATGGATTGAGCCTGGAGAAAACAAGGGCAGGTCAGCTCATGTGAGCTGGGATGGAGCCTCCTCTCCTGACCAAGGCAAACCTTGGAATCTCTGGCTCTGCCTGGGACCACGTGGCCTTAGACAGGGCAGCAGCAGATGGAAGAGAACCAGACCTCTGGTGGTCAAACTCCTGGCCTTGGTGCAGAGAACCCAGCCCTGCAGGAGCTGTGAGGTTATTTACAGCACAAACCACGTTGAATCCTGCTGGAAGGGCTGGTTCATGTGGCTACTGCATTTGACCTCTTGCACTTTCAGAGCCAAAGCAATCTCTGGACATTCAGACTTTGCTGTCAGGGGCTGAAGACAAGTTTGCCTTCACTTGACCTGTGCCTGACTGCAGTCCAGCTCTGTAGAAAAGCTGTAGGCAGATTTCCAGTAGCTTTTATGTTCCAGGGATGATACAGCAGGTTTTACCTGCATTGTTTTCTTCCTCCTGACCAGCTCTCAGACGAGGATACACTGAAGAGTTCTGCATGCAAGAAGGTGGTGACCTTTGATGTGAGCACCTCTGAGGACACAAACAGCACGTCCAGTGTGAATCCGGGCCAGTCCAGGTGTAAGTGCCCAACATGTGAGGCTCCAGGCCTGTTGTGCTTTTCCCTCTCGCCTCTCTGATGTCCCCGTTTCCATTTGTGCTCAGCTGTGTCCCAGGCAGGTCTGGGACTGCTCTGTGTACCACAGCTGATTGCAAAAACCTGTTTCCTGCCTGTAGTGGCAGATAAGAGGGATGGGATCTGTGAGTGAACCTGCCTTTTAAATCTCTGTGGATTACGAAATCTCTCTGCTTTCCCTCTGATCCTGCAGAGCTCTGTTGCTCTTCTGCAGGAGTCTGGGCTTCCCCTTCCTCACATCTGTGGCAGGAGAAACTGCTGTGATTCCCTCTGTGCTGCTTGTGCTTTTTCTTGGGCTCTGGTTGCCTACAGCTGGAGTTGTGCTGGGGGAAGAAGGGCAGGCAGACAGGAGGGTTGGGCTGCTTGCTCAAAGGCTGCTCTTGTTAGGGCTTGTCCATGATCCCTTTCTTCCCCTTTCTTCCTTCAGTTGACTTGAGAACGGATTTCTGGCCTGCCCTCCAGCAGGACAAGATCCAGCACCTGAGGGACTCTGTGCAGAGCATCACCAGTGAGCTGAACGGGGTCCTGGGGCTCCTGGACTCCCTGAGCCATCACCAGCCTCCTCTGCTCTCCTCCACACCCCACAAAGGCATCTCTATTCCAACATATCCATCTCTGGGAGGTCTGCAGGGGTGCAGCTCCCTGGGGAACCCCCCCAGGGCATCTCCCCTGGACCAGTGGGCCCGGAGCAGCCGGCCCAGCTCCAGTTATTCCATCTCAGGGCAGTCAGTGGACAAGATGCTGGCAGAGAAATGGCACAGGTATTTCCCAGGTGAGTCTCCTGGCTTTGTTCCACCTGCTTTGCTGCTTGCAAGTTCTGTTTTTGCCTCACACTTGCAGTGCTGGGAAGGGTGGGTGCACTGGTGCTGCTGGTAGGAAGGGTGCTAAGGGGATAAGGGATGAAAAGCTCATTCCAGAAGTGCAGCAGATGGCTGATCCTGTCATCCTGCTCTTTAATGCACACCCAAGGAAGCAGCAAAAGAGGAGCCAGCCCCCTCCCAGTGGCACGTAGGGATCTCCATCTGTTTCCTGTGTCCGTGTGCAGGAAAGCAAACACACCCAGACACCCACAGGATTTTGTGGGGTATTTAATTTTATTTATTTATTTCCAGGTGGGTTCTCATCACTCGGTGGGAGTCCTGTGCCTCTGGACAGCAAGCTGGGATATGTCCCTGCTGAGTAAGGGCCTTTTTCCTTCAGATGTTTCACTGTGATGCTGTTGTTTCTCTGCAGTGATTATTAGGTCACTTATCACGTTATATAACAATTTGATAATTACTATGAACTACTTATTAAGGAGATATATATACCTTATTATGGTATATGTATAATACATACACCTTTTCAGTATATATATTAGAGGAGGTGGTTTTTTTCTTCAGCAGCTCATCACTTTCTCATCTCTAGGATATTTTCTTCCCAGACCTCTGTTTTTCCACACTTACCCCCTCTCTCTCTCTCACTGCCACAGTGAACAAGTCCGGCTCTTCCAGTATTCCAAGTTCACTGAGCCAGAGAAGAGGAATATTGAGGGCATGATTGAGAGCAACAAGAAATGGCTGAAAGACTTCAAGGATTCCAAAGTGTATCTTTTACCTGGGTCTGGTCTTTAATTGCATTCTTGCTTCCTGCAGATGCTAGGAGAGGGTGGCAGGAGGGGTGTGAAATGAAGAATTGAGCAGCAATTCCGAGGCCTTGGCCTCTATTCCAGTGCCTGGTTCTGCAGAGGAATGTGGTGTTTAGCAGATGGAGCATGAGTGATCTGTGTGCTGCTCTCTGAGCTGGACTTGACTGAGGAAGTTTCCCTTCCTTTCCCTGGCTGTGCTGTGATGCTCTTTAGTGATGCTGCTCAGCTGTAAAGGAGCAGTTTGAGCTGGGAGTGTGAGGTTTGAAAAAGACAGACCAAATAGTGCAGAATGGAGGATGGGGTGGGCAAGAAGGGGGTCTGGCTTTGCAGGGCTGCTTCTGGAGCCATGGATGGAGCCCTTGGCCATGGGCAGGCCCTGCTGAGCAGCCTGGGAGGAGGTGAGGACACCTGCAGATGTGTGGACTGGGCACGTGGTGGGGCAGGGAGGGCTGGGCTCCCCCCAGAGCTCTTTCTAGCTCTGTTTTGAGGAATCCTGTAGCATGGGGCTGGATCCAGAGAGCAAGACCTTTTGTGCTGTGAGCAGGGATGCTCCCAGGCTGTGTGGCACCAGCCCTGTGCTGGGGCTGTTGGTGCCTCCTCAGTGTACACTGATACTAGCAGCAAATCCCCGTGGCCTCTGTGCTGTCCTGAGCATGGTGTGACTCTGAATTCCATAATCCCCCCTCTAATTCCATTTGACTGGGGTGCAGCAGGCTAAATGCAGCCTGTGTGCACTGGGCTGGCTCAGTACCTGGTACCTGTCCTGTCTGTGCTAATTCCTGCTGTAAGCCAGGCTTTTCCTTCACCCAGCTCTCAGACCTCTCTCCCCACGGGCACAGAAGCCGCCAGGCAGCAGCCCCAGCCTCCTCCAGCTGGGACTGGATGAGAACAGAGAGATCAAGGTGTACCACTACTGAAAGGTGGGATTTTTCTCTGCAGGGATGGTGAGAGGGCCTGTGCAGTCTCCCCATGAGGGGCTGGGTTTTGGTAATGCCCACCCAGGCACCTCCACTGTGTCTGTGTGCCACGTCCTTGAAACTGGGTGTTTTTGCAAGAGAGTGGAGGAAGGAGGAAGAGAACTTCCCAGGCGGATTCTTCTAATCCTGTAATGTGTCCAAATATACTTTATAGACTGTTTAATCCAGCGGTGACATATCAGGGCTTCAATAAATCAACATTTCCCTCATTAGTATTCCAGTGATGGCAAGGCAGAGCTGTGAATCACGGAGGGCTTTGAGTAACTGGTCAAGGGGGAGGATGTGAATCCAGCTGAGGCTTTGCTGGAGGAAATGTGTCAGGAAATGAGCCTGCCCTGATGCCCAGCAAATGCTTGGTGGCAGGTGGGCCATGTCAGATGGCCTCTGGCACGTGTGAGTAGCAGAATGGCTGCGGAGTCTGGGGATAAAATCAGGGAATGGCACATTCTGTCTCTTGGGGAATGTTCTGTTTGTTTGGGGTGGAAGCAATGGGAGCTGAGCCAAGAGTGGTAGATCTGGAAGAGCCCTCCCCACTCCTCTCACGCCAGGCTGGCCAGAGCTGTGCAGCAGAACAGCTGCTGCAGCTCTGTCCCCCTGTCATGGACGTGCTGATGACTGCAGGGGGAGCAGGGATGGCAGGAGGGCATGGGGAGGGCACGGCTGAGGAGCTCCTGCGAGTGCTGAGACAGCCCCACCTGCGTCCTTCCATGCCCTGGGGACAGGGATCCAGAGCCCGGCTCAGCAGCTGGGATCTCTTTCCATACATGGGGCTGGGGAGCCCCTGCCATTAATCCTTGAGCTCAGTCTTGCTGCTCCTGCAGCAGCTCCACAGGGATCCTAGGAGAGCAGGGGAGACTGGAGAGTGGCTGAGCAGCTCCTGGACCTCAGCTGTGACAGTGGCTCGTGGCTTTGCTCCCCAGGTGCTGTGGTGTTCCTCTGGAAAGGCCGTGCATCCAGAGGGTATCCCAGCCTGCTGGGATGCTTGGAATTGGGTGGGGGTTTCACTCTACCCAGCGGGGAGGAGTCAGGCTTTCATGGAGTGTGATATTTGGTTGTCTTTGTCAGTATTTCCTCCGAGCTGACTCTAAATATTTTATGCTTTAAAAAGCTGCAGAGCCGCTCGCCGTTCTGGCTGACGAGGACGCTGCTCTTCAAGGGATCCCATCTGTGAGAAACCATCTTCAAAGCCATTCTCCTGAGACAGCTGCTGGGGGGAGGCTGTGAAACTGCTGCCCCACACCCCCCGTGCTGTGTGAGCCCCTCGGGTGGGCAGTGGAGGGAGGCAGAGCCCCCCTGTTCTGCTCCCTGGGTGCCGTGTGCTGGCACACACTGTGAGCCTGGCACGGGCATGTTTACAAGCAAATAGAAATATATTTTTTGATGAACATCATTTAAAAACTCTTAAGAATGTATGTATTTTATTTTATTCTTGCTGTTTCTGGAGGATTTTTGTAATGAATCAATCAGCCTTATTCCTTCCTAGGAAAGGAAGGATCAAAACACGGGTATCCCATCTGCTGTTGGATTGCACAAACCCCTTCCTGTAGGGAGTTTGCTTTTAGTTTTCTGGATACTCAGAGGACACATGGCAGTCCTTCCAGTCAGGGGTTTCAGAAGGGACGCCACAGTTGTGGTTGCTGTGGCCAAAGCCATATCACTGAGTCCAGTCAGTGTTTTGGGAGAAGCATGCATTAGCAATGCAGGGAAATGCCAGTTTTTTTAACAATGGCTTGGTTTGAAACCTGCTCCTTTTTCCTGTTAAAACCTGGGGTAGCAGCTGTATCTGGTTTTGTATAAATTAAACCAACATGAGCCTGTTTTGTATGATGGTGGTGGTTGTCACTCTGTTTTGTTGTAGCTGGATATCCAGCTGTACTTACCTCTCACATCTCCCCTTGTCTCTGGGCTCTCTCATGTTTTGTCTTGTCAAGGTCATTTCTGGCAGTTCCCAAGACCACTTAAGCTCACTGTGGCTTTGTTACCGTTATTCTTTTAAGTATCTGGACAGGGTAGCAAATGCAGAGGCAGAGAGAAGAAAGCTGAAAACAAAAACTACAACATAGAAACAAGGCATCACTCTGGCAGCCTGGGATGTGTTAAAAATGTCTTTCTTTAGATTGGCTGTGGCTGCTGATTTCCCACGGGTTTGGGAGCAGGCAGGAGCTGCCCCAGCATCGTGCTGGGTGCTGCTGGGATCACTGAGTAATGCTCTCACCAGGAATTAGGGAGGGTTGGTGGCGTGCTCTTCTCCTCCCATGACTTGTTCCCATCTCCTGCTTGCCCCTAGGAGCTGGAGGGCTGGTGAGGCACAGGGAGAGCAGGGTGTACATCAGCTGCTTGTGCACAAGTGGAGACTGGTAGTTTTGTCCTTAAAAAGAAAACAATCAACCACCAGGCTTTTTTTGCCCCAGTTTCTGCTGTGCCTGGGCTGCACTGCTGTGTCTTTGCCCTCTGGAGAGCTGGATAGGAGCTGCTGGAGGAGCTCTGGTGGCAGCACACGCTGTCCAGGCAGGCACTGCTGGGCACAAGTCTCCTACCCTGCTGCTGAGCAGTTCTGAAACATCCCAAATCCCAGCTGGAGTGTGGGATCCCCCTGGGTGTGCTGTGACCCTGCTGAGATGGGTCCCCCCAGAGCAGCTGTGACCCCAGGCTGAGCTGTGCTGCCTGCCCGTGCTCCCTGCGTGGTGGAGCAGAGGATTTGCCTTTCCTGGAATGCCAGCACTGTGTCTATTGGAGAAACTCTGATGAGAGGAGCAAAAGGGCAGTGCCTGATTACTTCAGCAAGCTGAGCGGAGGCTGTAAGCTCATTAAGGGGCTTGGCCTCTGCCTGCCCAAGGAGGGACACCTCAGTCCTGGGTGTGGGGAGATCCCAGCGTGCTGCTCCCACAGCTGAGGCTCCCTGGCCAGAGCCCTTGCCCAGCCCGGCCATGCTTGGCACCCTGATGACAGCGCTGTTCTTTGTGGTGAGGGTAGTCAGACAGGTGAGTCTGGGCACCAGGGAACATTCATTGCTGCACTGCTGTTCTTGCCTGGGGCAAGGACAGCAGGCAGCAGTTTCTCCTTCCCCATTAGGAATGGCTTCTGTGCCTCCTAAACCCCCCCTGGGCAGGAGGGTGGGAGCTCTGTGGGGTCGGTGTTGCCACAAGGAGTGGCAGGTGAGGGTTGTGAACTCTGGTGATGGTTGTGACTGAGCAGCTCTTTCTGTTCCTCTCCTGTCCTCTTCCCTGCTGAAAAACCTTCCCCGTGTGTAGCTGGGGACCAACCTGTTCCGTGAGGAGCCCCTGCCTTACCTGGTGTACCAGCCCCTGCCCTGGCAGATCCAGTGCGTGTCCCAGAGCCGCCGCACCAGCCGGGACAGCGAGGTGAGGGCAGCTGGCAGTGGGGGGACAGCCAGGGGAGGGCAGCTGGCAGTGGGGGGACAGCCAGAGGAGGGCAGCTGGCAGTGGGGGGACAGCGGGGTGAGGGCAGCTGGCAGTGGGGGGACAGCTGGCTCAGGGGATGGCAGTGCTGCTGCCGGGGCAGCTGTGAGCCAGGCAGCCTGGAAGTGTAGACAAGGGGGAAATGTAATGCCAGGAGGGCAGGAAAATGTTGGAGAGGTATTTGCAGACAAATTCAAACTTATTTTTAGAAATGGAAATATCCCCTGGAAGACCTGCCAGCCCAGGAGCTGCAGGTTCTTGGTGCAGGGGCTGTCTCCTTACTGGTTTGAAATGCAGATCCAGTGAGGATACCCTGTGCCAACATCCATCCATGGGCTGGAGCATCTCACAGCTCTGAGTTTGGATGCAAAACTATTTCCTGCTTCTCCTTGGAGGTCTTTTCATAAAAGCAGATGTATTAATCAGTACTCTTTAAGGGAGCAACAATAAGCATGTTCCAGTCTCCTAAAGGTAATTGAGACTGGAAAGGTTCCCAGCTGGCCTGAAAGGGACTGCCCTCACTGCCTCTGCTTGGGATAGAGCTAACTTTTATTTTATTTGTCTATCTTTCTAGAGAGGCAGGAACTCCCGGCACAACAGCATCTACTCGCTTTCTGGAGACAAAGGTGAGTGTGGAACATCAAAAAGCCCCCAATCAACACAGTAATCATTGGAACTCGTGGCTGGGACTGTGGGTGCAGCAGAAGAGCAGGCACTGCAGTACCTGCATCTTCTTGGCCTCTTCCTCCTTCTACAAATCTGTCTGTGAAATTATTAAGGGGTGTTTGGTAGTATTTGTGTGTAGCACCAGCCAGTGAAGGTCCCAGTGCTGCGAGTTGAATATATAAGCCCTCACGTGTGTCTGTGCAGATCCCCGTTCCCCTCTTCCCAGGAAACCTGCCCCACTGACTCAGGTGGGGTCCTGCTGTGCCATAAAACAGCCCCCTCCTCCTTGTTCTGGGAAACCCACCTGGCATTCTCCCCCTCTTCTCTTTGGTCCTGTGTCCAAGGCTCTGCAGTGCTCTCAAAGAGGATTTGAGTCGTTCTATTCTCGGTGCCAAGCGGATAATGGGCAGTGGGGGCTGGGGCTGCCAGCCCTCCTCATGGCCCAGGAGCTCTGCCCAGCCTGGCTGCTGGGCTGAGGGTTTCACAGCAAATAGGTGCAGCTCTGGGGCTGCCAGGGGCTGGGCCCCTCGGGGAGGTGAGTTTGGGGCAGAGCTGCACGGCCGGGGCTCACCCTGGCAGTGCCCAGCAGTGCTCAGCCTCTGCCCTTGGGCTTGGGCAGGATTCACAGCTGGCAGTGTCTTGTTGAGCAGGGCAGGGGAGAGCCCACTCCCTTCTTTTATTCATCTCTTTACTCTGCAGTTTCTTTTAGGCAGTGAAGGGAAATGGGTTCAGGCGGCAGCGGTGAGTTTACAGAGCAGCATCTGGCCCCAGGATTGCTGATGGCTGCTCGGGGGGTGCTTAGCAGTGACACACTGGCTTAGAGGAGCACTGCTGAGTGCCTTTGATGCAGTTCCTGTTGAATTTCACAATACTTCCCTAATGCCACATTAAGCAGGAGTGGGGAGGGCTCCCATTTGTCAGCGTGAGAGCTTTATTGCTGCGTGGGGCCGGGCTTTTTTTCTAATCTTATTTGTGTGTGCGAAAGTAAGTGAGCATCATACGTGGTGATTAAACGTTGGGAAGCTGCGGCCTTGGGGGAGTGGAGCTGTGTAAACAGAGGACTTAGCTCAGCCAGGGAGGCTGGGCTTTGCTTTGCCTCCCATTCCCTGCTCCTTCTGCCCTGGAGATGTCCCTGTGAGCCAGTGGAG
This sequence comes from Cinclus cinclus, assembly GCF_963662255.1. Classification (NCBI taxonomy): domain Eukaryota; kingdom Metazoa; phylum Chordata; class Aves; order Passeriformes; family Cinclidae; genus Cinclus; species Cinclus cinclus. The sequence goes on along the minus strand of NC_085070.1, from coordinate 6,538,113 downwards.
TTGTGGTTTCGTGCTAAGAGCTCTGCAGCAAGGACAGGTGTCCTGTCTGAGGAATGGGGAGGCCACTGACCCCATGGGGGTGATGCCAGAGCCCTGCCCTGCTCATTGGAGTCTGTTCAGGGCTGCTGGCACTCTCCGTGTTCACTGTGATGCTCTGCTGCCCCTCCAGGTGATGTGAGCCCCGATGCCAGCAAGGAGAGCAAGGTCACTGACCCTTCTGAGAGGGCAGCCATCACCATCCAGACCCACTTCAGGAGGTACCAGCAGCAGAAGCAGGAGAAGAAGTAGCCACAGCAGCTACCTATGGCCTGCATTGTCCCTCCTGTTCGTCTGTTCTGTACCCCAGAGACTTTTGGGGCTGTGGTGACTGTGAGCCTGCCCCCAGTACGTAGCTCCTGGTGCAGGTGTAGGTTCTGTGCCCTTGTTTTGGTGCTCACAGGGAGTTCTCTGTCCTGCTCAGTCCTTCCCCAGGCAGCATCACTTCGTGGGCCAGGTTACAGCTGCTGAGGGGCTGCTGGGGACAGGGCACAGGTGTGACAGCACATTTGGAAGCCTTGGCCAGCCCTTGGCTGATGCTGTGAGCCCCAGAAGCTGTGTGGGTGGGAGGGGGACCTGCCCAGCAGAGACTGGTTGTGCAGACCGGTCACTGCCCAACTCGGACTTGTTTCACCCCAAGAACCCTCCCCTGTGCCTCCACCTCCTCCACTCTGCCTCTGGAGCTGGTTGGAAAAGCTGCCTTTGTCCCCTGCTCTGTCTGGCCAGCAGAGTGGCCAGCACAGTGTCCAGGGGCCAGCCTGGAGTGGCACCTTGTCAAGGGAACGTGCTGCAGGGAAGTGAGGGGAGCAGGAGGTGAGCTGGGAGATGGTCTTACCTTTTCTTGGGGTGTCCTGGTTCCAGAGCAGGCACTGGGGGGGACTCTGTCCTGAGGCTGACCCCCCTTTCCTTCCTGAGACAACTCCCTGGCCATGCTGGTGTTGGGCTTGGAGCCCCCCCAGCCCCCTGGCCTGGTCTCCTGGTGCATTTCTGAGCTTGATGTGCTGAAGGGCAGGGGGTGCAGGGGTGTGCTGGAAACTTGTGCTGTATTAAACTGTGGAAGGCCAGGGTTTGTGCCTGCTGGGGAAGGGAAGGGGGGGATCCTTGCTGAGATGTAGGAGGAAATCTGTACTAGCCAATTCCAATAAAGTTGTATTAATCTCTGTTAATCTGTTCCTCTTTTCATTTTGCTGATCTGCTTACTCTCACAGCTAAACACGCTTGCCTTTTCTTCCCGCTTCTATTTTTAATTGTGTTTTCCCCTTCTATCTCTATTCTTAGCCTGGGGTTGGTATTTTGGAGGTGCTGCCTGGCTGTGACCCTGGTTTAAGGGTTGGGCGCTTGATTTTCTTTAAGACTTGTATTATGTAATGGTTTATAAATGTTACGTATATTACAAATGCTCTGATGCCTCCCCATCAGCCTGTTTGGGAAGGGTGCTCCTCTCCATATGGGATGTTCCTTGATAGAGGTTGGTTCTGAGTGGTACCTGAATAATGGCCAAAAATTACAAAAAATGGGGAAAAGAAATTGTTTTAGCAGCTTGTTTCTCAAGCCCCAGAGGTGAACAGCTGCCAAGCTCTGGCCAAGGCACTTCCAGCTCTGCAGGATTCCAGGAGTTACCTTAGATAGGAAGAACCAGATGGCAGAAGAGGATCTGCTGACCAGCATGCCACCAGGCTGGGAAGGGCACTGCAGAGCTGTATGTGGAAGCTGCAGTAGCATCCCTGGATTTGCATGTCATTTTAATTTGGGTACTTCAATTAAAAAAAAAAATCAAGGGGAGAGAGAGAGAGGTTGAGAAAATGACCTCTGCAGTGCTTGATTATAGATGATGAATTAAACCCTGTCAAGAGGAGAAAAAAAAAAAAAAAAGGAATGGTAGAAATCTGTGTGTAGATACTCCAACTGCTTTGAGCTAAAATAGGAAATGTATCTGTTTGTAAGGAAAGAGCTGGAACCAGTTGGTAGCAAGCATGGATGGGAAAGTAATGAAAACTTGAGCTTATAAATTGCAGGAAAAAAGGAAATGAAAGAGCAGTTAGTTAATTAGACCTCAGATAGCACCAGAAGCTCCTCAGAAAGGTGAAGTTCTATTTTGGGTAACTAAGACAAGAGTTAATAATGGCCTGAGCTGTTTTTTTCCTTTGGAGCAGGTAAGGAGGGCTGGCAGCATTGGGGCTTCAAAGGCTCTGCTTTCATAGCCTTGTATGAAAGGGGGAAAGTAGAATCTGCATTTCTTTGGTCTGCTACTGGTGTGGCTGGTGGTGAAAAGCAAGGGGAAAACAAGAAGAAATTACAGGGTGAGGCAGCGCTGGGTTTCACCGTGGTTCTCTGTGCTGCCCTGTGTCCTGGGGCACGTGTGCAGTGCTGGGCAGCCCTGAGCCATGAATCAGCACAAGGCCGGGCTCTGTGCTCTCTTCCCCGGGCTCCAGGCTGTGCTGGATTCACCATGACGTGTTCCAGCTGTGACCAAGGACAGCGGTGCTCCTTCTCCTGCTCCAGGCGGGGCTGTGACACATCCCAGGGAACAAGATCCTGCTTTTGGAGTTCTGTGCCTCACTGGATGCTGGATCTGATGCTGGAGCTGCCCTGCACTTACCGTGAGCTGCCAGAGCTGTGCTGTGGCTCAAGAGGGCTTGGGCAGCCGTTCACCCCTCCAGAAGAGCTGGACCAGGAGTCCTGTTTGGCACCATGGTTTGTCCTGGGCTGGAGCTGGACTTGGTTCTGCTCTCTCAGTGCTGTGGCACACTCTGGTCATGACAGCTCTTTCCTGCTCCATGGAAGCATTCCCAGGACCCTGCTCCAATTCCTGACCCTCCTCCTGCCCCACATCTCTGCAGGTAGGTACATGCCTTATTATTCTTTAATATTTAACCTCTTGTCTCAGTATTTCTGTACTTTGGCTGCCCTGGGCTGTTCCTCTCCATCCTCCTGCCCCAGCCCTGCTCTGCCTAATTCCCTGCTCACTTCACAAACGCCCCACATATAAACATAACCTTTATTGCACACAGCGCTGGGTTTTTTTTCATAGAAAAAGGTATTAACACATAAGCATTTGCAAATTGAAGCAACTCCTGCTGTTTTCAGAACAGTAAAATAGCATGCAATGTCTTGGAGACGTTCCTTTTTTAAAACCACCGACAAGATCAGGGAGAGAAAAAAAAAAAAAGTCGCTGAGTCTTTCCTTGTGCCCCTTTCAAAATGATGTGAAATATATATATATATGTTTACATATATATTATATTTTTAAATCTGTAACATCAAATTCTTTGTGCCCTGGTTTCTTTTTCTGTTCGGAGAAGAAGAAAATAGCTTCATTTATACAAAAGAGTCCGTTATGTACAAGTTTGTTAATTAAATATAAACGGCGCGGGGAAACGAGCAGCATCCGGCAGCGGCCTTACACCAGCGTGTAGGACTTGGAGTAGGCTCCGGCACCTTGTTTTTGAGACCTGCCTACCCCCGACGTGCTCATCTCCAGCAGTGAGTCCCTGGAACCCCCCACTTTGGAGTGCGTGGGCACCCGCGCCTCGGCGGCGGCCACGGGGGGCTCGGCGGCCACGGGGGGAGCCGGGGCGGCGCCGGCGGCGGGCGCGGGTGCTGGGCCGGCCGGGCCGGGCATGGGGAGAGTCCTCTGAGGTAAGGTGGTTGCGGCGGAGGCCGGGGGAGGCAGCCCCAGGGGTTTGGCGCCGGGCTCCAGCGTCATGTGCCGGGCCTGCGCGTGGTACGCCCGGGCCAGGTTGCGGATGGAGGCTTCCCGCGGCGGCACCACCGGGCACGGCTCGTGGGCGTCGGGCTTGCGGAAGAAGGCCTCCGACTTGACGTACAGCGGGAGGTTGCAGTAGTCACCTGCCGAGGGAAGAGCAGGCAGGTAAGGCTCTGCAGGGACCCTCTTGATCCCCAGCCTCTGGACATGTTGGGGTTGGGAGATGGAGAACGGGTTGGGTTACAGAGAATGGGTTGGGCTATGGAGAACCTGGGCTACAGAGAACCTGTTCTATGAAGAACGGGTTGGGCTACAGAGAATGTGTTGGGCTACAGAGAACGGGTTGGGCTATGGAGAACCTGGGCTACAGAGAATGGGTTGGGCTACAGAGAACGGGGTCTACAGAGAATGGGTTGGGCTATGGAGAACCTGGGCTACAGAGAATGTGTTGGGCTATGGAGGAACGGGTTCTACAGAGAATGGGTTGGGCTATGGAGAACCTGGGCTATGGAGTACCTGGGCTACAGAGACTGTGTTGGGCTACAGAGAATGTGTTCTATGGAGAGAGAACACATTGTTATACAGAACAGGTCCTGCTGTAGGGAATGTGTTGTGCTATAAAGATTTTATCACATCGTCATCCCAAAACTGTCCCACTCCACGCAATGCCTGGGATGCGCCGAGCTCAAGCATTCAATGTTGCACACAGTGTCCTGTGACGCATCATGATGTAACAGTGTTAATTATATAATGCTAAATGTACAGTGATAAATATTATAATGTGTGTAACACTGAATGTAAAGCGTAATGCAGTAATTATAATGGCAATAACGTGATATGTGACAGGCACAGATCCTATTCTGTAAATGTGGGAAATGTCCCACCAGCACCCAGAAGTGGGGTGTGGTGTGTCCTGCACCTGGGCTTTATTCTCCAAGGTGAGTGGCTGTGCTGCCATAAACAACAGATTCTGCTGTCTGGTGTTATGGCATCATCTATAGTTAGTGCCCTAATTTCAGGGTTTTATGTCAATGTATGGCTAAGAGCCCGTGTTGTTATATTGGCTGTTATCGGGGTTTTATTTCTCTTCTATTACACTGCCCCCCTTGTGTTCTACAGCATCACCTCCAGCTATAGGGCCTTAATTTAAGGATTTATATGTCCACAGATGTAAAACCCTGTTATTAGCTTGCCTTTTATATTTGCAATATATAACATCTCTAGCCATAGAGCATTGCTCCTTTAATTGTACATATTGTGCAGTGTTCTGTAAGGGCACGTTCTTCTCTTCACAGGATATGGAGGGAATTATTGCAGGATCTGTGGTGTTAATAGAGGATACAGCACATATAAATGTGGGATTATATGTATTAGTACCTTCATTTGAGGAGTTATGGTTATGTGTGTATATATATATGTCAATATAAATATATATATATTTATATTTACATTAAAATTATAACTTTATATATTAAAATGTACATAAGTCTCTAAATACATATAAATTAAAATATAAACAATTCTATATACATAGGTAAACCTATATATATATATATACATAAAATTTATATGTAAGTATAGATAAAGCTATATATAAATGTAGAAATTTTTATATGGAACTACAGATTGATATATAAAATATGGAAATTTCCGTATCAATATGTAAAAATTTATATCAAGAATATAAAAATTATGTATAAATATATATAAATTTATATATTTGCATATAACTATATAAAATTATATAGTTAAATATAAATATAAACATATATAAATATAAATAAATATATATATGTATATAAAATATAAGGCCCTGCATTATTATATTGTTGCTTACAGGTGTTATATTGGTGTTATTATAGCACTATTGCCTTAAATCTTGTGTGCTTTATAATAGGTCCTGTAAATTCCATTTTTTTTAAGGTTACAATGGTGTTATACTTAATACACTCTGTGATACTTAAACTATGCCATAAAAATATGTGGTCTAATTTGCAGAGAAAGATGATCCCATTATATTGTGTGTCTTATAATCAGTAAATAAATTAACGATCAATTCTCACTTATGTATTTTTAAAATATCTTCCAGGTATTGTTCTATTTTGAGGTAATAAAACTCATGGGGGCTGGGAGATTGTTGGGGTTTTAGCACTAAGGATAGGGAAGAAATACTGAGGAATACCAAGGAATACTGATGAACACTAAAGCAGGGAGAAAAATACTGGTAAACACTGAGGAATACTAAAAACACGACAGGGAAATACTGAGAACACCAAAGAATGAAGAAGGTACTGCAAAATGGGAGGGAATAAGAAGGAATACTGATAGATATTAAAACACGGTAATGAATACTAAGGAAAGGGAAGGAAGAGTAAAGAGGTGCCAGGAATAGAAAAAAAATGGGAAAGTACAGTAAAGAGTAGCCAGGGATACTGAAAAACAGGAAAGAATAATTAGAAAAACATGGGGAAATATCAAGGGACGTGGAAAGAACAGGAAGGAATGCTAACTAATAGGAAGGAATACTGAAAAATGGGAAGGAACAGTAAAATACAGGGGTAAAAACACTAAGGTATGCGAAGGAATACTCAAGAGTGGGGGAAAAATACCAAGGAACTGGGGAAAGAAAACCTCAGAGATTGGGTGGAATACCAAGGAATGGATGGAACACAAAGGAATGAACAGAACACCATGGAAAGGATGGAATGCCAATAAATGGGAATGGATGGAATACCAAGGAATGAACAGAATACCATGGAAAGGATGGAATGCCAATAAATGGGAATGGATGGAATACCAAGGAATGAACAGAATACCATGGAAAGGATGGAATACCAATAAATGGGAATGGATGGCGTACTAAGGAATGGATGGAATACCAATAAATGGGGATCAGCATTAAACAATAGAGAAAGAACATTACAGCATGGGGAGAAATACCAATAATGCCAAGGAATACAGGACTGGGAAAGCCTCCTAAGGATTTTGAGGAGCTGAGGGGTGCTGAGGACACCCGCAGAGCCCGTGTGAACCTACTCTTGCTGGCGCGGTGTGGGATGGGCACGGCCACACCCTTGCCCCGCTCGCTGTCCTGGGGTTTGGGTGGGGAGGCGGTGAAGCGGCAGATGCCGGGCTCCGACGGGGTGCTCATGGAGGTCATGCTGTCGGCGTTGTCCGTGGTGCCCGTGGTCATCTGGTCCGAGGAGCTGTCGGAGATGAAGCACTCGGTGATCTCAAACTTGGCGTGCTGCAGCTGCTCCTCCAGCTTGGCGTGCTCGTAGGCACGCGCCAGCTCCTCGTAGGTGGACGAGGCGCTCTCTGTGGACACCATGCTGTTCCGCCCCTTGTCTGTGGGGAGAGGACGTGTCACCTACCTGCGAGTTCTCCCTGGCACGGGAATGCCTTTTTCCACGTCCTGGGAATGCCCAGGCTGTCCCTGCTGGGATGCACCTGGCCACCTTCAAGGCCAGGTTGGATGGGACATGGAGCAGCCCTGTCTAGTGGAAGGATGTAACAGGATGAGCAATAAGGTCCCTTCCCACCCAAACACTCTGTTTTTTAATGATTCTCTGCACCCATAGCTAGGCATGGCCCTGGCTGCTTGGAGCCACCAAGCTGTGGGTCCACAATCCCACCGGTAAGTTTTGCAGACACTCTGAACTCACAGTTTGGGGTCTCTGTGCACCCCAAAGCAGCAGATTCCTGCCCAAGCAGTGCCAGGGAGACTGTGGCCCTGCATACCTGTGTCCTGCGAGAGGCTGGCGCTGTAGCTGTCGCTCTCGGTGACCGTGATGCCATGCTGGGAGCCCACTGTCCTCCAGTCCGAGGTGAGGGTCCTGGCAGGGGTGGACGCCTGGCACTTGGTGAGTGTCCACTGGCTGGAGTACCGGTTGCGGGTGCTGTGCGCAGACTTCACGCTCTTCCTTGACACGGGGTCTATGGCACAAAGGTGACAGAGTCACGCTGGGTCCCTTCCACCCACAGCCAGGATGCTGGACCCTCCCTGGAGCACTGCCTACCCCTTCTGCCTTCCCAGCCAGTGCTGGAGGACAGTTCCCCCACACCTGCCCCATTTGTACAACCCCCAGCACAGCCAGCCCGACCCCATCACTCACTGGTGCCAGGGCGGATGTCGGACATGTCGATGAGGGGCCCGGTGTTCTGGATCAGGGCTGGGTGATGCAGAGACACGCCTGTGCAGAAGCTCTGGGGGTTCACTGCCTGGCTGAACTCCGTGTCGGTCACCGGGATCGTGGCTTTGTCATCCCCTGTGGGAGGGAGCTGGAGCTCAGACCTCTCTCTGGCCAGGCACTGTAGGCACCTGCTGGCCCACACTCAGTGCATCCATGGGACCCCAGCACTTTGGGGCAGCAGGGGATGGGAGCTTTGCCTGTGCTTACCCAGCTGCTTGATGCCCTCCTTGTCCTCAATGAGGAGCTGCACCCGTGGGATGTCGATGTGCAGGCGGGGGCCCTGTGGGGGCCCCTTCACCGGCGTGTCAAAGCTGCGGTTATTCTTGCTGTGAGGTGAGAGGGGACGCAGACCCACCCATTACCGGACAGAGCCCCGGCGGCTCCAGCCTGGCACGGGCTGGGGATTGCCACCAGCCAGCCCACCCGGGACTCAGCTCTGCCCAGGCACGCTCCAGTGTGGGTGCTGGGACCCTTGGGCAGGCAGGAGCAGCCAGGAGCACTGGGCTGCTGTGCTACAGAGTCACTGCCACAGCCTTCACAGGTGTGAACGTGCGAAGGTCTGAAACTGAGTGGGGGCTGCACCTGGGCTTAAAAGCAGCCACGACCACCCCCAGCACCACCTCTTCCCCTGCCTGCCCACCCAGACCCAGCCCCAGGCAGATGTGACACTCACCTGATCAACATTTCAGCCAAACTCTTCGCATCTGTGCAAGAGACAAAAAACCCAAGAAGCTTGTTGTGAGGGAGCAGTTTAGGGCACAATGAGGCAGTCCAGGAACACCGTCTGGGGACCCTTGTGCCGTGCCTCCGAATCCCATCTCACCTCGAAGCCTCTTCAGCCGCTTCTCCTTCCTCTTCTTGCGGATGATGAAGAGCAGGGCCACTCCCAGCGTGGCCAGGATCACGGGGCAGGCGATGGTGAAGAGCTTCTTCACGTCATCACCTTCCCCTTGGGCAGACTTGATTGGTGGGATGGTGCCTAGGGCAGAGCACGGGCGGGTGGGCACTCGGCAGGCCGGGACCCCCTCGGTCTGGGGGCATTTCTCCCAACCCACATCCCCACTCACTGCCATCGTAGTCCAGCGTGGCGAACTGCGTGGTCTCGTTGCCGCAGCCGGCGCTGTTGCAGGCCTTCATGCGCAGCTCGTACCAGGTGGCCTCGCGCAGCTCGGTCAGGAACACCTCGCTGGAGCTGTTGGTGCGCAGGCTCTGCCACACCCAGTTGCCCTTGGGTCGGTACTCCAGGACGATGGCGGTGATGGGGCAGCCCCCGCTGCTCCAGCCCTGCAGGTTCAGCCTGGCGTGCGTGGAGTTGATGTGGGTGAAGAGGTGCTGGTCCTTGCTGAAGGAGGGCTCTGCAGGAGAGGAGCTGTCAGGAGGGTGGGGAGGGGACCCCCGTGTCCTCTGGCGGGGCAGCGACACCAGAGGGCAGGCTCACCTCTGCCGTGGGTCTTGGCCTCGATGATCTCGCTGATGCGGCCGGCGCCGACGCTGTTCTTGGCTGCCAGCTTCACCTTGTACCAGGTGCCACACTTGAGGCTCTCCAGCTTGAAGGAGCGCTCGGAGGAGCTGATGAATACGTCCTTCCACTCCTCGCTGTTGTCCACTGAGTACTGGAGCACAAAGCCTGTAGGAGCAAGGAGGAGGTCACCTCTGGGTGTGGGGGTTATGGCTGGCACAAAGCCTGTGCCCAAGTCCAGCACAGCCTTGCAGCGCCAGGGCGCTCATCACACACCAATTCTGCGCTCACGAGCAGTGCTGGAAAAGCTGCCTGCTCTGCCCGCCACACGGGAACCACGCACAAGAGGAGCGTGGGCACACCCAGGACCTCCTGAGAGCTCTGCCAGCACCCCTGGTCACACCTCACCTGCCCCCAGCAGCCCCAGCATGGCCCCACTGCTCATTTCCACATGGGAGTGCACGCTGTGATTGACTGGTGTGAGGCTATAAAGGGAAAGCCGGAATTAAGCAGCTCCCTTGGGAGGCTGCAGGGAAGTTGCTTCTGTCATTGCACACCGCCTCCTCTCCCGTGATGAAGAGTATTAGCAAGCACACTGTGTCCTAGATGAGCAAACCTGTTACGCTGCCATCAACAAAGTGCCTGGAAACGGCTGGTCTGGGCTTGCCAGGAGAGCACAGGGACACAGGGACAGCCCCAAGGGGCATCGGGGCATCTCAGAGCAGCACGTCCCTGCTGCCCCGGCTGTGCCAACCAAACTTCCCTGGTGCACTGAGGAGTTTGGCTATTTTTGAAGGATATTTAGCCAATTCTCTAATAAAAATAGCAGAGGAGAGTAGGTTTCCTGCCTTGCTGTGTGCATGAGCTGCACAGGGCAGAGGTGGCAGGATGGCCCCGGTGCCAGCACCACCCAGGTACCACCATGGCAGTGCCAGAGGGTTCACCTGAAGGAGCTTTGTGAACACCCAGCTCCAGCTTGGGCAGAGCAGTGGGGACACTTCCCGCACCTTCCCACTGCCAAGGATTCCCTGTGCATGGTGACACCAGGACCTTCCCAAGGCCATGGGCATGTGATTACCAGCCCAGTGTCAACACCAGCCCTGACACCCCCACACCACCCTCCCTGGTGCCTGCCACTGCTTATTTATTTATTTTGTACATGCGGTGTGTTTTTAATATTTCTAATCCAATTATAACCAAATTTATCAACAGAGTCCGCTGGAGTGAAAGGCTGCTGGCTGGGGAGATTTGCTTGTAATTACTTTCATGCTTTTAATTAATTGTAAGCGAGGTCTCCTTCCTCGCTCCTCGCTCCCCCCTCTGCATGCAGCTGTTTCAACCTATAATTCATGAGATGAATCAGAGCAGAAAGGAAACTTGGGAAAGCTGAGATGCTCCTGGAGCCCTCCCAAAGCCCCCAGCCTGTCAGGGATGTGGGACAACTCCTGCTCTGGTGGTTTCAGAGTGGCACCAATGCCAGGAGACATGGAGCAGCACTGGGACTGGCCCTGGCCACCACCACCTTAGCACCCAGTGATGTGCCCTTCATTAGCTACTCCAGTCCCTGCAGCTTGTGCAAAACACCTCACAAACCCCTCATCAGGGCTGGCAGGCCCTGCTAAGAGCTCAGAGGCATCAACCTTATTCTGAAGCATTTCTGAGGTATTTTGGAGAAGGGGAAACTGGGGTGCAGATACGGAAATGTGGCATAGTGCCTGAAAACATGAGAATGGAACCAGTCATGGTTCTGGGATGAGCTGCTAGCACCAGCCCCATCACTCACAGCAGCCCTACCTCGGATGGAGCTGCCCCCATTGTCCCCAGGGATCCAGGCCAGCGTGATGGATGATGCTGAGGTCTTGGAGACAGTCAGGCGGGGCTGGTCCGGGGGCACTAGGGAGGACGGAAAGCCCATGAGCACTTCACACATGCAGAGTGCCAAACTGTGCTCCCCAAAAGTGCCAGCGAGACGTGGCACTCCTCCCTGGGCCAGCAGGAGCCCCTGGTGCAGGACAGAGCCGGGCACTGGTCAGTGGGGATGGAGCGTGTCCGTGCAGGGCAGACACGGAGCTGGGAACCCTCACCTTGCACCAGCAGGTTGATGATGATGGTGTCGAAGCCCCAGGTGTTGGTGGCAGTGCAGGTGTAGTAGCCGGAGTCCTCGGCTTTCACCGAGCGCAGCACCAGCGTCCCGTTGGCCTGGATCAGGCGGTGCCCGTCCACTGTCACCGGGATGGCAGAGTCCTCGCTGCCAGGACGAGAGGGGGCACATCAGCCGTGTGTGACACAGCCAGGGCTGGCACCAGCCCCAGCACGGCTGACAGCCGCCTCCATACCTGTCCTTGGTCCACTTGATGGCAGGGACCGGCTCCCCCACGGAGTTGCACGGCAGCCGCACGTCCTTCATCCACGGCGTGGTGACGGTGCCTCCGAAGGAGATGATCTTGGCGGGGGCTTGGGGGCAAGGAGGAGGTCAGCCTGGGGGGCAGGCCCCGTGCGCAGATCCCCCGAGGTGTAAGGAGACCTGGGACCCCAGAGCTGCCCCTCCTCTGCCCTCGGGTCACCCAGCCGTCGCTTCCATGGGCAGGGCACAGCAGAGGAGGTGTCCCCCAGGCTGGCAGCCCCCCCGTACCTTTGCCCGCAGGCTCGATGGTGACCTTCTCGCTGATGTTGCCGCGGCCAGCAGAGGTGACAGCGGCCACCCAGAGCAGGTACTGCTGCCCCCTGTTCAGGTGGGCGATGCGGTAGAAGAGCTGGTCCGGGCTGGTCTCGTACTCGCTGGGAGCCTGCGGAGTGGGACACGGGAGAAGGTGAAGTTTCTGTGAGACCCTCACCCCATCACCCTCAGCGCAGACCCGCCCCCAGCCCCTCCGTGTTTATCCCAAGCAGCAGCAGCGGCTCAGCTCCGCTCACGTCGCTCAATGCCGGGGAGAGCCGGCTGGTGTCGTGATTCCTCCAGGGAGCAGGGCTGGAGCCCGAGAACAGATGGCTGCTCCGGCATCCTTGTTCCAGGGAAAGGACGCTGCCCTGGCACCGCCGAGCTGCAGCGGGGCCAGCCTGGAGGTAACCCCAGCCGGGCTCGTCCAAACCCTCTGTGGTTCCAGCGAGAGGCCAAGGGGTCCCCAAAACTCACGTGGGGTCACTGCATCGCCCACAGCGACTGCCCCAGCCCTGTGGTGGCCCTGTGGACAGGGCAAGCACCGGGGCCAGTCCACATCACAGCGGGGACAAAGTCACCCTGCCCCAAGCATGCCACGAAGGGAAGAACTGCCTGGCACAGCACCGGGCAGGGATGGGGTTCCACGCCCCCCGTGGCACAGCACGAGTGTATTTAAACATGACTTGGCAGGTACCCGTGTGCTCACTGTCGGCACATGCGTGCCCTCGTGGGGACACGGATGTGAGTGTACCCCAAAGCAGACACACCTATGTGAATATTGTATAGTATACATAATTATTTTTTTTTACCCAAATGACAGTTTTGACAAGATGCCAAGAAAACAATATCGGATCCCAGCGGTTTTACCAGTTGCTTTGATGAAAAGATTATGTTGCCCTGGAAACCAGAGGCTCAGATAGTGAAATGAGTTTGAGAAGGAGCTTTTGATAAGCACTAGTCTGCAGACCTCCCATCAACCTCTCCCTCACCAAGGAGGGATGGGGCCAGGTTGGATCTCTATTTCATTTTCAGTCAGCTGCTGGCATGTTTCCCCCTCTGGAGCAGGGCAGATGGCAGAGGATGGGAACAGAGAGATGATGGGACCATTCCCTGGTGCACAGTGCCCATGGATGCCCTTGGACAAATCCGCAGTGCACCCCAAGAGGTCTTTGCTGCGGCTGCTGCCTGGCATCAGCTCTCCCACCCATTCCTGCCTGGATTGGTGTTTCCCAGCCCCATTCCCATCACGTACCGGCTGCCCCGAGCCGGGGCTGGAGCAGAAGATGGTGTATTTCCGAATGATGCCATTGGGCTTGGCTGGTGGCAGCCAGGACACCACCACGCTGCTGGCAGAGGATGGTACAGCCTTGATCCCAGCTGGGGGACCTGGAACTGAGGAGGGAGAGCATGGCAGAGCTGCTGCCAGGAGGTCTCCAAGGTCTCTGCCCAGCTGGGAGATGTGACAGCAGCCTGCTGTGGGGCTGGTATCCCAACCGCAGCCTGGGAAGCAGCTGCAATGGTGGTGTCACACACAGGCAGGGACAGGCCTGCCTGCAGGACACCTCTCCACGGGTGGCTCTGGCCCCCCGTGTGAGACAGAGGCAGGAGGGTTAATTGCAGCCCAAGCTCTGCTTTAGAAATCATGATTGGCTTTTAATGGCCATCTCCTTAATCTGTCAGCCGTACCCTGCCCAGCTGTGGCTCCCTCCCAGCATCTGGATCTTCCTAGGACAGGCCCAGGGATGCTCTCCTAGCGAGCTAATGGCATTAAAGTAGGGCAGGCGGGGTGTAAATATTTAAATATCTGCACTTAAGGAAAAGGGAAAAAAGGGAAAAGGAAATGTCCTGCCCATGGCTGTACACGGGGGGTTTCCCCTGTTCCCCAGCAGCTGCTGGTGTTGGTGGCAGAGCCACTTACTGTCCTCCTTGGTCTGGATGTAGAGCACGCTGCTGCGGACGCCGTCCCCCGCCTGGGTGTAGGCCAGCACCTGCACGCTGTAGTTGGTGAATTTCTCCATGCCCCGCAGCTCCACTCGCTCCCGCGTGGTCGTGATGTTCTGCATCTCGCCCCACTCTGCGGGAGACACGGCCTGTCAGCCCCTGTGCCCCCCACGTCCCCCGTGTCACCTGCTCCCCATGTGTGCTCACCTCCGTCCATGTAGAGGGACCAGAAGATGACCCGGTAGCCCTTGAGCACCCCGTTGAGGGTGCTGCGCGGAGGCTCTGACCAGGAGATCACGGCCACATCCGACGTGATGGAGATGGCTCGCACGTTCTCGGGGGGCTGGCTGGGAACTGGGCAGGGGAGGGATGAGGAGGACAATCAGCAGGAGGATGGAGACGCCAGGCTGAAGGAGCTGTGCCCTACTCAGCCACTGTGACTGCGCCCTGACTGGACCCTGCTGTGCTGCTGGAAGCCCTCAGTCCTGCCCGGCAGTGCTCTGCTTCCAACATGCAGTTTTCCTTCTCCTGGGCCAGCGAGGTGGGTGTGAACCCTGTGCTGGTGGTGACAGGGAGGATGCTTCCCAGTGAAGGGAGAGTGGGAGAGCTGGCTGGATGTGAGGTAATTAGATCCCATTGCCCCGCAAGAGGTAACTCTAATTTTTATGAGCATTTAAATGATAATACATCACCGTAATGATCCTCTTTGAAAATGATTATTGTTTCATATTACTTAGGTGCAAAAATATAAGCACCATGTAATTAGGGACAGAGTATAATAAACTAATACAGATAGTCCGTTTGAACAAAATGAAGGTAATATAATTATGGAAAAGACACTATTGCTAAAACAGGGGCCCTTGAATACCCCAGGAGGAGTGCTAATGCAGCCAGGAAACGATTGTGGTTTGACAGGCTAACGAGAGCCTTAATTAAGTATGAAAAACTGCTGAGCAAACGCACAGCAAAACTTTTTCCTCATTGTTTTTAAAACAACTGAGAGCATCAGCAGCCATGTCCCATATGGAAACCTGCTGCTTGGGCAGTGCCAAAATCCACCTCGCACCCTTTAGTTGTGGCACAAACCCCGTGCCATGGGTGTCCCTGTGCTCCCAGTTCCTTCTCAGGGAGCTGTGAGGGCGCACACAGCCACCACCCCAGACCTGCGTGGGATGGGGATCAGCTGAGGGTACCCCGGGTGGGACCAGGGTGCCTGGTTTGGTCCCTGGGCCATCCTTACCATCCTCCAGAGTGGTGGCGTTGATCTCGCTGGATGAGGGCCCCGTGCCCGCACGGTTGAATGCCTGCACCACCACCCCGTACTGCGCAAACTTCTTGAGGTTGTCCAGCGTGTAGACCTCACTGTCCCCCGTGGCCTTCATCTCCACGATGCTGTACTGCCCATTGCTGCCCGGGCTGTTCTCCCGGTAGCCAATCTGGTAGCCACGGATCACCCCGTTCTGCAGCTCCTTCTTTGGGGCCTGAGGGACAATGAGGGTAGGACAGAGTGGTGTCACAGGGGTGGGAGGCTCACAGGGCTCTGTGCACCAACCACCTCTCCTCAGTGGCTTTTCTTAAGGCTTTCAAGTTGTTCTCCCTCCCCACTTTTCACTGAGTGGCAAAATAGTGATAAAAAAGGTTCAGTGTGTCATCAGAGCTACCAGAGAAGAAAGTGCTGCCTGGACAGCACCAGTCCCCAGCTGGAGCAGGAGAAATCCCAAGTCAGGCAGCCTGAAAGGCCAGATTGAGATCAATTTTAACAATATTTCTCTGAAGCATTAAGAAATCAATAGGGTTGATTGCAAATTTATGTTACAATGCCAGGGTGATCCATCTTGCTGAAGTACTCCTAAAATGAGGTGACTTATCTTTCAAATGTATCTTACTTTTCATTAATCTGTTTTTCACTGCTTAGAGGGGAGGGGGGGAGAAGTTGGAACCCTAAATTTATTGACTTAGCAGTTCATTCCCAAGTCTTAACTTTATAATCAATTTTATTTTTCATTAGGCAGCTTTGGAAAAATAAATCCAATTCTAAGCTTTATTGATCTCTGCTCAAACACTTTGCAACCCAGCACCTCAGTTTTTACATATTTATCCTCTCTGCCCCATGGTCCCCCACGGACACCCTATGAGATAATGAGCTTGTTGTAAAACATGATTGATAAGAGCCCTGAGAAACAAGGTGAGGTGCTTGCCCAGCCTCCAGGTTTTCTTTTTCCTGGGGAATTCTTCCTGATCATTGTAACACTGATGACATGCTGGGTCTCAGGACAAGCTAGGACAGCATTTGGCCAATCCCCCACAGCCCAAAAAAGCCCACACACCATCCCTGCTTCACTCACCTTCCAGGTGACCTGGATGCTCTGGGATGTGATTGGCTGCAAGGTGACATCCATCGGAGGGCCGTCAGGAGCTGCCGAGACACAAACACAAAAAAGCACATTAAGAAAGTTCCGGAGCTCCTCACCAGGAAAACCCCTGGCTTTAGGAGAGCTGTACCTCAGCCAGCTTTCCCCCAGGCTGCAGCCCCTGTGTTCCCCCTGCCCACCATCCCACCACCCATACCAGGAGCCCAGAGCAGCACCTGCTTCCTCGGTGCTGATGGTGAGCTCCTTGCTGGGCTCGCTGCGCCCGATCTTGTTGAAGGAGTACATGCGGATGCTGTACACCGAGGCGGGGTGCAGGTCCACGATGTTCGCCTGGTTGATGGTCGGGGAGATGTTGCGCGTAGACTGCTTAAAATCCCAGGAATCTGGAGGAGCAGTGGAGCCAGGCAGAAGTGTCAGAGCCTGAATCCTCTCTAGGATCTGTAGTGCTGAGGGGGCCATGCTCAGGCAGGTGGGGTCCCCAGGCACCTCCAGCCTTTCTACCCCTGGAGAGACACTGCTTCCCTCTCTCACTGTTGTGCGTTGGGGTTCAACTTTTTGCAAATATTGTCTCTTTTAATATTCCCTTTCAAATGCTCCCATCCAACAGAAATTACCATATTTCATTAATGCCGCTCTCTCCTTTCTTCATCAAAGGAACGGGGATGCAGAATATTCCCTTGGAGGCACTGGTGGGGCAGTCCCACACCTGCCTGTGCAGGCCAGCCCCCAGCCCCACTGTGGCATGGGGAGGGGAACTCACTGTCACCTACCTGACTTGTTCTTGTACTCGATATCGAACCCGGTGATAATGCTGTTGCCATCGAACCTCTGCGTCCATCGCAAATTCATACTCCGGGCTTTCACCTCACGGATCTCCAGCTCTGGCGGGTCAGGGGGCTCTTGGGGACATGCAGGCAGGTTAGGGACACAGACAGAGAAGGCCCCCAGGAGCAGGGGGACCCTCTCAGCAAGGCTTTGCACTGCAGGGCTCACGCAGAGGGATGAAGTACCTTGGACAGTGAGCTGGATCAAGCCCCTGTCCTCGCCGTAGGAGTTGATGGCGTGACACGAGAAGAAGACGGAGTCCCCGCGGTCAGCAGGTTTCAGCTGCCAGAGTTCCAGAGAGAGGAGCCAATTGGGACCGAGCTACCCCCAGCACTGCGCCCTGCCTTCTCCTGCCATCCCTGCTCCCATCACAGCGCCACTCACTGGAGCTGCAATCCCTCCCATAACTGGGGAGTCCTAACACCCCACCCCTCTGGGCTTTGCTTTGCTACTCAGGGAGCCCAGCGCAGTGCCAGGCTCTGTGACACCCACTGGGGACCACCACGCCTTCCCTGCACCTTCCCTACTTCTCGCCAACACCCAGCGAGACCCCCGGCAGCTCAGGCAGGTGCAGGACCCCCAGACCTCACCTTGAGGGTGGAGATGACCTCGTCGCCGTTGTCCTTGGTGGTGATGGCGTAGCGCATGTTGCGGTCGGGGTCGATGACGGTGTCCCCCTTCTCCCAGCGGATGATGATGGGCCGCTCGCCCCGTGCCGTGCAGTTCAGCTCCTTGGTCTGGCCCTTGATGGCGATGGTGGTGTTGGGGTGGGAGGTGATCATGGCTGGGACTGCAGGGAGGCAAAGTGTCACCTGTGTGCCCCGGGGACGGGAAGGTGCCCCCTGTGGGTGACTGGCCCCACAGAGCCCACGGACCCACCGAGGACACGGCGCATGCGGCTCTCACCGAGAGGCCCCGCAGCCCGAAGCGGAACCGTCTCGCTGCATTATACAGCTCAGGATCATAAAATAATGAAGCAGATAAATTTTATAATGCATAGCATTACACCGGGGTAGACAATAAAACGTGAAAGACAAATAACCAAGTGCACACTATAATGAAGAGAAAGTCTCCAGTCTGAGACGTGCGGGTATGAATTATTGACTAAGGTTTTACACTCCCGAGGATGAGAGGAAGAATGTTTTCCATCATGGATTTGCATAATTCACTCGTATAAACCTGGGCAGAATACAGAGTGTGATTTCCCATCAGCAAGGCCGCCTTTGAATTGCAGAAGCCAGAGATGATTTTTTTTCCATAGCCACCCCAATATGCAAATGGAGCCAGTGGGGACATCCTGTGCAGTGGTCATCACCTGGCTGGGGTGCAGAACCCAGAGGTGCTTGAGCAGTGGGTGCAGCACAGATGGGGATGGCTGATCCGTGCTGTGAGGATGCTGTACGGATCCCTGGCCTGCCTGTTCTCTGCTCCGAGAGCCAAGCCCTTTGTGCCACCCCAGTGCCATGCAGTGAGCTGGCTGTGGCAGGCACCACACAGGAGGAACGGGCTGGCGGACCGAGGGCAGGCTGGGTAAGCAGAAAAAAATGTAATGCATAAACAAACAGCAGTGCTGAGTCCTGCAGTAATGTATGATAATGACAATCCGCAAAGGCAACACACACTGTTCTAATGGGACACAAGAGGCTCTAATGAGCTACGACTCCTCGGCTTTCTGTGGCAATGTAATTCAATTAACAGAGAAGGAAACCTCTCCGCCTGAGCTGCCAGAGTTTGAGGGGTGCAGGACAGTGCAGTGCCCAGCCTGGTGTCCCTGTGACAATCCTGCCCCAAGGGGAGCACGGCACCCCTGAGCTGCCAGGGGATGGAGGGATGTTGTGGCAGCGCAGCCGGGGCCACCAAGGGTGACAAGAAGCTGCCCAAGACTTCTCCTAACTCTGCCCTGTCCCATCCCCAGCTGCCTGCCCGTGCTCTGACACCTCTGCCTGCCTCACTCAGCCTCGGGTCAGGGACACACTGGGACGGTCCCAGCCCCAGCATCCTATGTCCCATCGGGGTGAGCACAGAGCACAGACACAGCTGGGGGCTCTTGCACTTGTCCCACAGCAGGGCTGACTGCACAGAACATCACAAGGGCACACACAGCTGCATGAGGGGCTCAGCACCCAGTCCTGGCACCATGGCAAGCCTTGCCAGGCTCCTGCCCATCGTCCCCTGTTCCTGCCATGGAAAACCACCGAGAGGCCACCCCGCTATTTGGCAAACAGGGTCACTGAGGATGTGATCCCTGCAGTCAGCTCTCATTTAGCCCAGGCTGGAGGATAGTGCAGCAGCAGAGGGTGTGTGACCCTGGGGCCGAAGGGGCAGGACAGCCCCTCAGGGCTGCAGCAGCCTTGGCTACACCAGCCCCTTCCCAGTGAGCAGAGGCCCCAGGAGAGGAGCTCTGTTTCAGGCTCTGCTTCACTGAAATGCACTTATTGATGTTTGATTAAAAGCAGCTCCTTGGATGTAAACATATCAACTTCTCTCAATTGCCAGGGTCCCAAGGGAGCTGCACGTAGTCCAGAGCAGGAAAAGAGCACAACAAACCCCAAGAAAACCCCAAGCAGCTGTGAGGATAGCACAGATTGTGGCATTGGTACCCAACGCCTGCTCTGGAGAAGCTCTGCAGCTTGCAGAGGGACCACATTGCTTGGGACTGGCTGCAGAGACCTCCAAGGGTGGCTAGTGGCTGCTCCTGACCAGTTTGTGGTCCCTTCCTGGGTGCAGAAACATCAATAATGTGCCATCAGCCACAGCTCAAGCAGCACTCTGGGCAGACAGGCTTCCTTCCAGGAACGAAGGAACGTCCCTCCAATTCCTCCTGTGCCCTCCATTCTGTGCCCACCAGGGCCCAGACCACCCACCCAGCCTCTCCCTGTACCCACGGCCTTGTTAACAAGGCCACAAGCAGAGGCTGGTCCTGCTGGCTGGGCACAGATAAGCCTGGGAACAAAGGAAGCCGACAGCCACCAGCACGCTGCCGTCCCACACCCGGCTGGGGCACGAGCCGCTTGGCAGAGCGCTGGTGACAACTGAATGAGAACAGTGACAAGGGTGACAAGGGCTGTGCCTGCCTCCCTCGCCCCCCTCTTTCTTGTTTGGAGCTGGCTCTGTGATGTTAATTTGATTGCACCCGTCTCAGCTTCCTTTCTTCACTGATTAGCTGAGTTTCACCTGAAGCATGAGATTAATTCAAATTGCATGGAAGCAATCAGTTATGCTCATGCTATGTGGCAGTGAACTTCCAAAGAGGGCTGTGCCACGACCACAGACAGAGACCCCTTTACCTGCCCCTGGCTGGACCCCTGGCATCGAGGTGCTGGCACGGAGCAGGCAGAGGATCCCCCTTCCCAGTGCCCAAGGTGCCGCCACCGTGGCAGAGCCGGCAGGACCCTCGGGGACGTGACTGTCCCCGTGCCACACGCTCCCGACACCCGGGCAGGTGTGCAGCCATGTGCTAAATGGCATTTATCACGCGCTGCTGGGCCCCTCACCTGCGCCCAGCCCAGCCTGCTGTCCCCCCGGGCACAGGCTCAGATACTCCAGCACTCCCACTCCACGCTGCAGCCCGCTGGATGCTGGACTTCCTTCCCAAAGCAGGGAAGGACAAGCTGCCATGCTGTGGGAGCCCAGGGACCGTGGCACCCAGGGTCAGGAAAGCCTCAACCCCACGGGTGACACTCCCCAAGCAAATCTGGTGGGTTTTCCCTGACAAAAGCAGCATCCAGCTGCTCCTGGCTCTGCCAAGTCCATGGAACTCAGCCACACACTGTCCAGTGTGTTACCTGGCTGTCCCTGTCACCCTTGGAGCCCCTTGCTGTGTTATCAGGGCAGGGCATGTGTGACACCAGCTGGCTTTGGCACTGCTTTCTGCCCTGCTGACCACCAGCACGTTTTGTTTGGGCTCTGATTAACTCTCACTTAACTCAGTCTGCAGTGGCCTGACTTTCAGGGAAAGCCAGTGCTGATCTCCCTTTAATTGGGCTGACATTTCACTAAACAAACAAAAACCCCAAAATGAAACAAAACAAAGAGCCCATCTAACGCTTAATTGGCTGTGGCGCTTCATCCACCTATTTATCGAAACCTTTTCAAAGGCACCGAGGGCTCCGGGAGATGCAAAAGCACTCACATAATAAGGTTATGTGCTATTCAAGTCAGCAAGCAACCTGTCCTGGGATGCAATTACAGGAGATAGCAGGGACACAGCACCAGTTCAGGCTCCCAGACTTCTCGTGCTCACTCGGGATTAATCGCCTTGACTTTGTACCTGCACCTCATTGAAGTGCCTTGTTTGAAGTCGCTGGGTTTGATTCATCAGTTGGAGGGATAAATTAAACAGCTGACAGGGAGGGGAACGGGAACCTGGGAAGGCAGAGGCTGGGTGGGGAGGGGAGAAGTCCCTGAGAGAAACAACTCCTGGTGTCAGAGAAGAAAGCACCAGGCTAGGGCCAGGGCATGGTGGTGACCAGAGAAGGCTGCACATCCCCTCTGCCCACAGCACCCTGGGTGGACAACCAGGGGGTGATGGCTTCCACAGCTTCACCAGCAGCCTCCATCCCCTCTGGCACAGTATGCTCACTGCCTCATCCCCAGCATGGTCGAGGCAAAGTTTAGTCCTTCTGAGCCCAGTCCTGGCCCCAGCTCCTGCTGGAGACACCAGGAGTGAGGGTGATGGCTCTGGACCCCCTCCACCACCTCCTTCTGGAGGTTTGGAAGCTCCCAGCAGCAACGAGCCAAATAACTAACACGGAGCTGGCAATTATACATTCTGCTGGTAACAACAGGAGAGCAATCCAATAACACACACAGTTCAAACACAGTGTCTAACAACATTTCCCAGCCCATCCCTGTCAAAGCAGCCCAGCTATTTCCTTTCCTCTTGGATGATGTAGATTGATTGCCTGGTTTTATTAAAGACAAAGTGTGTTTAATAGCAAAAGGGAAGCGGGTCCCTGGAGGGAAGGAATCAATGCCCTCCCGTGCCCTGCATTGATCGTGGGGAAGAGCAGAGCTGAGGCTGGAGCATGGCTGCTGCAGCTGGAACAGAGAAAGAGATGGCACCAGACCAGGCTCTGCTGGTGACCCCATGTCCCACTGCCACCCTCACTGTGCCCACCTCTGCTCCCCGAGTCATTGCTGTGGCCGTGCCAGGAGCAGGTGCCTGTCTCTGTGACGATGCCCTGTGGCACAGGCCTGGGTACTTACTCTTGACAGTGAGGAACATGGACTTGCTGATGTCTGTGCCCACGCCGTTGCTGGCCTGGCAGAGGTAGTAGCCGATGTCCTCCTCCAGCACGTGGCGGATGAGCAGGGAGCTGTTGGGCAGAATCTGGATGCGGCCTGTCAGGGGGATGGGGTGGTACTGCTGCGGGTTGCCACTTCCTAGGAGGGGACACAGAGACACAGAGTTCAGCTGAGGCAAAGCAGCTCTCATGAGGCTCAGAGCTGGGGTGGCCATGCCCAAGGGACTGTCCCCAGTCTGCAATGACATCCCCACACACGGCCGTGACCCATCCCTACCTTTAGCGTGCTTCCACATCACTTTCGGGGGAGGGTACCCATCAACAGAGCAGTTCAGCACCCCAGCTTTTCCATAAATGCCATCTTGGTTGTTGGGTTGGACCACAAAACGAGGAGGCACTGAGGAGTTGGGGAGAAAGGACGGTCACTGCAGGAAAATCCCCATCAGATCCCTACAACTCCCCACTCCCCATGGGCACGGGGGTGCCGTGGCTCAGCCTTGCTCCTCACCCTCCCACGTTCCCTCTGCTCCCCACTGTGCTGCCCTCCCTCCCTCCCTCTCCCACCGGGACCAGGTGGGATGCAGGTGGCCGGGTCACCCCCAGGCTCACCCCGCACGATGAGCTGCCGCTCTCGGCTGACGGTGGCAGCGTCGTTGCTGGCGATGCAGGTGTAATTCCCGTTGTGCTTGAGGGAGACGCTGGAGATCTGCAGGGAGCTCATGAACTCCTTGCTCTCGATGGTGACCCCAGAGCCAGAGAGGATGACGTGCCCGTCCTTCCTCCAGGTGATGTGGATGGGCATGTCCCCGGAGGAGACCACGCAGGGGATGTAGAGGAGCTGTCCGATGGAGGCTGGTGGGAACTCGAAGGGCTGGATCAGTGGAGGGACTGTCGAGGGGAGAGGCACAGAATGCTGGAGAGCTCATCCCAGGAAAGCTTTCCTTCAGTGGGGATGGGCTGCAGTGGGGCTTGGGGAAGATGCTGTCCCGGGAGGAAAAGCAGCCCAGAAACTAAGACAGGCTTTTGATTCCACCAGGAACAAGGCCAGGGGACAGCAGGAGATGCCATCAAGCAGGAAACAGCAGGAAGAGTTCTCCCACCTGGCAGGGCCACCCTGATGAGAATGGGATGGAGAAACGCTGACCCTGCACTGGGGAAAGCCCCGGCCACCCCCAGCACGTGCCACCCGAAATTCCACCTCAGCATTTATCCACTCCCAGAAAAGCCATTATTAGATGGATGCTTTTCTTAAAGGTGCTGGATTCAGAACCAGCCATTATCTTTCTGATAACTTAATTAGGCAACTGCAGCATCTCTGGCAATGTGGGAGGGGGAAGAAAGCGGAGAGAGGGAGACAATTAGCTTAACAAGGCTCAGCACCTGGTAGATGAGATCGTCGTTCTGCAGTCTCCATAATTAAATTAGCAGCCTGCCAATTGTCCCTTTGGCAGTAGGGAGCTGCCCTCTCATGCAGGCACGGCGACAGTTCCCTGTACCCCCACGCCCTCCCCTGGGCTCCCACCTCCACCCTGTGCCTATCCCATCACTCAGGTCTTGGCACTGCTGCCTTGTCCAGAGCACTGCAAGCAGAGGCTGTCACTGTCCCCCAGGTGGGCGCCACTGCCACAGGGCAGGCAGGTACAGGCAGGGCTGGCCCGTCCCTCTGCCGGCAACGTGGCTTGAGCTGCCAGAGCCATGGAGCCAGTGCTGCCTGTTTTCCATAATTAATGAATAATTAATTGGGAATGCACTGCAGTCTATTGCAGAGCGGGGATGGGCTTGTGGATCCGCACCTCTCCTCTCCAAACGCCCCTCTGGCCGACAGACAAGCTCTCCTTGCTCCAGCTTCCCACAAACAGCTCACAACTCCCCTTTCCTTCCCAGATCGCTTCCCGCTGCAATTCTCCTTTCTCCGAAGCTTCCAGGCTCTCGCTTGGCCACAGCCGGGAGCACCCTGCCCACAGTGCCACCACGGAGCTCATCCCAGCAGCTCTAATCCAGAGGTGACCCTGCAAGCAGCCTCTGCCTTCCTGTGCCCTGGCACTGTGTCAGCCCCATGCTCCCCAAAACGCTGCAGCCACCCAAGCAGAGCCTTGTGGGAGCCCCAGGACAGCACCAACCCACACGGGATTAATTAAAACCTTCAAAGACATCTGCAGGAATAAGGAGCTGTCAGGGCATCTTGGAAGAGGCTGGATTTTTGGATTGTGCTGCTGGGGAAGCGCAGGGATGAGGCCCCAGCAGCAGCAACCCCAATCATCAAAGCCCTACGGAGTCAGGAGGTTTGAAACTGGGATCTGGGGTTCCCTGGCTAAGCAGCAGCAGCTACACCTGGGCAGGAGTTTCCCTCAGCACGAGATGGGGGTGGTGCCTCATGAACAGGGCTGTGGCTGCCTGCTCATCCCTGTTCCTGGGGGATTGAGCAGTGCCAGAGGGAACTGTAAAGCTTTTACTTATGCAGGTCCTTCCAACCTCGTAGAACTCACTGGTGGCATTTCATGTGGTCACAAGGCACTTGGGGCTGTAAAAGCTTTATGGTGCTCCACGCCACCCCATGATCCTTGTGCTATACAGTTATGTTTATTCACTCTCTGACTCTCTTCTAAGGCCTTTGCTATTTTTCTCCACAGACCTTTTATCCAAGGGCCAGAGGAAATGAGGAATTCAGCCAGTGGGGCAGGGTGTAAATCTCCAGCAGTGGAATGAAGACATCTGGCTTGTGCTGCACTGTGCTCCAGCCTGCTCACCTTCCCCAGTACATAACCAGCCACTAATCAAGGCAGTAAATCCACACTGGGAAGCGTTCAGTAGTGGTTGCTTCCCAGGATACACCTGAACTTCAGCATCCTGCACCCTCTGAGGGCGCCTCCCAACGAATCCCATTATTTAACTGCTCACAAACAGCTTGAGATGATCTCCCCACATCAGCCCTGCCTGTCCCAGTTGTCCTAAGACAAGACCAACATCTCCGGCCTCTTTCCAAGCCCTGGGGCTCCACATGGACAGGGATTTATGTGAGGTGTGAGGAAAGCAGGGCTGGCCAAGCCCTGCAGACCCCAGGGGCAGGAAGACCTCCCCGCACTGCCCTTAGACAGGCTATCCACAGCCTCCTGTCCCCTTTGGAAGCCTTGGAGAAGAGCATTAGCTAATCAAGTGGTAGCATCTCTAATCAGCTTGATGCGCTCTCTCACTAACCTGATTCCTAATAAGAAAATGGTGGCTGGGAGGGGAGGGAGGGGGATCAGAGTAAATCCAGTGCACGAATCCCCTGCTGGGTGAGAGGCAGGATGACAATTGGCCGGCTCCGTCCCCAGCGCCGCCGTGTTTGTCTGAATGATTTACTGCAAACGCTGAGCTGGCGACGGGCAGAGGCGACCCGACAACTCCTGAGGACGGGAGATCCGGGAGCTCCCAGCACAATCTCAGCCAGGCACTGGGAAGGAATGCATCCGGCTCAATTCATTAGGACTGATAGCTCCCTCAATGGGGCTGAATAATTGATGGCCTGGAGAAGCTTTTAAGATGTTCTGTGCGCTCAGAAGACCAAGAATATTATTTTTTTAAAAGCTAGCACACACAGAAAAACATTGGTGAAGGTGATCCAAGCAAAGGTTAGATGTTTTAATACGTTATGTTTACACCATAAATCCTTGCTCCATCACTTGTAAGGGGAAATGGATACAGCACGGCTCGGGGCAGCTGCTGGTGGCAGGCAGGACCAGGTAGCCAAGCCAGCTCCCGAGGGCTGAGCTCCCATACCTGGTGACTACAGAGCATAGCCACCACCTGGCCATGCAGTTCCCCACGTGGTGCTCCTCTGTCTCCGTCCCACTGCAGGGAGATCCCAAAAGCAACCTGGATGAGCTCTCCCTGCCCTCCAGGACAAGTCCCCATCCTCTCACCTTTGACGGTGACGTGGACGCTCTGGCTGATGGAGAGCTGGGGCTGGATCAGCACGCTGCACAGATATTCTCCTTCATCCATGCCCTTCTGGACATCCATCAGCTTCAGGGTGCCATTCTCAAAGACCACTTGGCGGTGGTTATCGGGCAGCAGCAGAGAGTCCTTGTACCACTTGATGGAGTAATAGGGGTACCCGATGACCCTGCAGTTGATGAAAGTGTCCCTACCCGCGACCGCTGTAATGTTCTTCATGGCGCGGATGCTCGGGGGCCCTACATATTTGGGAGGAAGGAAGAGGCAGGCTAGGTTAATTCCGAAGGGCCATTTGCTTGAGTGCAGATCTGCTGCTATTTCGGAGCGAGCTTCACAGGCAGAGGTGACCAGGACAGCTGGGAGCCAGCCTGGTTTGGGTGAGGAGGCAGCACAAGCTCCTGTCAGCTCGTGTGGGAACAGCCACTCTCGGCTGCAACCTCCAGCTCCAGCTCCTGTCCCTCACCTACCAACAGGGCTGTGCTCCTGGGGCACAGCCACACTTCAAACAGTAAATCCCAGCCCTGTGCTGGGGGAGCTGAGCCCACACACACCACAGCTGCCCACTGCAGGAGGTTGGATGTGTCTGTGTTTCTGCACTGGGCACTGTGGCTGTCCAGGGTGCCTCCCCCTGGCTCCTCTGGCAGCACCAGAGATATGGGAGGGACAGGCAGAGCTCTCCCAGCACCACAGCCTCTCTCTGCCTCTCCCAGGAGGAAGCTGCTTGCATTGTGCCAAACATCCTTGGCAAGAACTGCTATGGGAACCTGACTTCACTGGCAAAAACGCTTCACCTCCTCGAACCCCAGCTTTCTGCGCCCCCCACTGCCAGCCTGTGTGACACTGAAAAGCCAGACAGCTACCACTTTCTGTCTGGCTTTGGAGCTGCCTGAGGACTGGGAGAACGCTGCAGGTGAGCCTTTAAACGAGAGGTTTCATGCATCAATAATTACATTGTTCTCCCAGCCGCTGCATAAAATAGCGAAGTAATCTAAAGATTAACCCTGTCTTGACTCCTCATCCTGAGGGTGTAGCAGGGTAACAGCTTAACAGGCACTCAGGATCAGCTGATGGACGGTGTTTCTCATTCTAGGACACATTAAGAAAAGGAGCAGGAAGAAAGGAATTAGCATCTCCCTCTGCAACCATGCCATGGGCCTGTCTGAGGGACATGCTCTGTGCCACTGAAAAAGAAACCCAAATCTTATCTAGTGACAGCCCATCAAGAGCTGAGAGAGGGGAAAAAGGGAGACAAGGGAACATCCTCATTGAAAACGCTGCTCTGGCTTCTCCCGGCTGAGGGATGAACTTCCTCCAAATTCAGCAGTAAATGGCAGCAAAATTCCGACTCTCCTGGGATCCCAGCCAAAAAGCCACTAGATCCATTTCAAACCTGAGACACAGACAAACACAGCCCTTCAACCCTCATTCTCAGCAGACAAATAAACGCTCCCTTATCTTGTCTCACTCCCACCTGTAAGCCTGAGAGCTTTAATTGGGGATTATTAATGGACAGGGGCTTACACCATACCCCGTGCCTGAGAGTGCTCCCTGGAACACACCGAGCAAAGCGCTGCAGCCGTAATAACACGGTGATTAACGCGGCCATGGCTTTTAGCAGACAAAGAAAATACAGACATGACAAATCAAAGCTCATTTTCCACGATTTCACGTGCTGCCTCATCATCGTTTGTCATGGAGATCCTGGTGCCACCGGGCACGGTGGCTGCCAAGGAGTGGGGCTCCTGTAGGGAACGGGGGCAGCTGGTAGAGCACAGGGGACCTGGGACACTTCTGGGCCTGCCACCTCCTTCTCCATGTGCGGGGTCCCTCAGGGGGCACCTGCCCACCCTGTGCAGACCCCAAGGCAGGGCTGGGCAGGGTGAGAGTGGACCCCAGTGTGAACAGTGCAGCCCTTTGACTCCTGCAAAGCCAAGCTCCAGTTCTCCAAGTCTCTGGAATTGCTTTCCACTTTGTTAAACTCCCTGCTTTAAGCATCAGAGAAGCTCAACCCTGCAGATGTGCGAGGCAGGTCTCAGGGTGCGAGGCTGGGGTAGCCAGGGAGACCCACACGGCCCAGAAGAAGAGGGAACAGAACCAAAACCAAAAAAGCCCAGTAAAATTCCTATTCTGATATTTAAAAGTAGACAGGCACCTCTTACGTTTATTCGCGCTTGGTATTCGGCGCTGCCCACCGAGTTCCGCGCGGTGCACCGGTACACGCCGCCGTCCTTGATTTGAGGCCCGGTCACGTTCATGTGGCTCACGGTGGTGCCATCAGACATGGTGTACTGGTTGGAGCGGTGCCCGCTGTCCCGCGGGATGGGCTCGTCATCCAGCGCCCAGGTGACGGTCGGTGGCGGGGCCCCCTTGGCGGCACACATCAGGGAGAACTGCTCCCCGGGGTTGACCACCTTCTCGCTGAAGGAGGAGACGATGCGGGGGGTCCCATCTGGGGGGCACCCAGCGGGACGGGGGTCAGGGAGCGGCAGCCACAGGCAGCAGCAGTCACCCGCCAGCAGGATGGCACTGAGCTCCACCCCAGGCTCAGCCAGGACAGGAGCCTGGCTGGTGACACACGCGCATGGCTGTGCTGGTGTCCCTGTGGCAGGCGGGTGCAGACAGGGGTGAGGGGACACGGTGGCTGATACAGACACCAGCTCGAGGGGTCACCTCCCTCAGCAGAGCCCGTCCCTTGTCCAGCACTTGGTGGGCTGGATCAGGGAGGGCTGCCAGGTGAGTGGGGTGCCCAGGGGCTGGGGATGGCAAGTCAACTCTAATTTTGGTCCTTCCACACCCCAGCCATGTCGTGCAGACAGCACACAGAGGAACAGGCTGGCAGCAGCCTCAGGACCTCCACCCCAGTGGGTCTCCCTGCCCCACAGCCATGCACAAAGCATCCCCTCAGAGAGGGGCAGAGGAAGAAGCCCCCAGCCCGGGAAGCCAGCTCACCCTCCAGCGTGATGATGGAGAAGTCCTGTGCCGTCTGGGACTTGCGGGTGGCGAAGCACTGGTAGGCCCCGGAGTGGCTCTTCTGGGCGGCCGTGATGAGGAGGGTCTCGTTGCTGATGCCGCGGATGGAGATGTAATCATCCACCGCCACCAGGTCCGTGTTGCGGTACCAGCGGATGACGTACTCGGGGGAGCCGCTGAGGGCACAAGAGAGGATGACGGTGCTGCCGATGCCTGTTTTGAGCTTCTTTGGTGTGAGGGTCACACGCAGAGGGTCTGTGAGAGAGGGGAGAGGCGTTGGCGGTGCCGGGCAGTGCAGCTCATCCCCGCTGCGCTCTCTCGGCTCCTCCTGCCCTGGGAGCGCCAGCCCGGCTGTGTGTTAAATGTCACTGCACAACAAGGCAGGTGGCCCTGCCACCGTCCTCGCTGCTGACAGCCCCAGGCCCCCAGAGGGGGTACTGTGGCGAGGTGGCAGGACGGCTGGAAGAAGATGTGGTCCATGTGACAGGGACAGTGCTGATCTGAGGACACACCAGGCTGGCTCCCAGCAGGGTGACAATGCCTAGCTGGCACCATGCTCCAGGTAAAGCAGGCACAGTGGCTCTGGTACTGCCAGGATCCTGGTGACAGGAGGAACCCCCAGGAAAACAGCACGTGATAAATATTTGGCCTGCCCAGATGGTATTTACTGTTTGGCTAGAGCTTATTTTATGTAAATCGACATAAATTTTATGTAAATCAACAAAGCAAAGCACAGAAGCACCCAACACGTCGGACACGTGCAAGACAGTGGCTTCCAGCGAGCCAAACACCGTGCCAAAACACAGGGCTCTTGTTTATACAGCTGTATAACCCCCTGAAGCTGTATATTGATGAAGGCTTTACATGTCAGAAGGCAGCAGGGCTAAGCCACCCCACTGCTCCTCCCTGCCGGCTCTCACCTATGACCGTGAGGGTCCCCGTGACCTCTGCGGAGCCGAAGGTGTTGGTCACCTCGCAGATGTAGGTGCCGCTGTCCTCCACGCGCAGGTCGCTGATGGTCAGCCCCGTGATGCGCTTGGTCCAGCGGCTGTCGGCGGGGAGCGGCCGCCCGTCCTTGATCCACCGCACGGCCGGGTTGGGGTAGCCCGAGGCGATGCAGGGCAGCTCCACCAGCCGGCCCGCCCTCACCTCCCGGGACTGGAAGCTGTCTAACATCGTGGGGATGGACTCCGCCGGGTCTGGGTTGGGAGAGGAATTGGGCTCACCCGGGGAAGAAGAGGAGGTGAGGTGCCTCAGGGACATTGGGACACCCTCTGGCATGGTGACACTGTGCGCAGTCAGCACCACCCATGAGAGACTGGCTCTCCCCATCCCCTGAGCTGGTGGTTCTGCCATACAGGAGTGCAGGATGCACCCCATTATCATTGCTGAGCGTGGGGTGCCCTGTCCCACTCGGCCAGCACAGCCCTTGGCAGCCAGGACAATGGGGAGGTGGGAGGAAAAACACATCCTAAATAGCTGATGGGAGGAATAAACTCAGCACCGGAGGAATTACTCAAGGTGACACCTAATTGGTGCAAAATACACAAATTTTGTGGCACATTTCAAAATTTACAAGCAAAAGGGCCCATCAGGCAGCTGGGAAAGGAGAAAATTAATCACTAAGTCTCAGGCGTGAAATTAAATTCCAGGGGAAAGAAACCTCTTTCATTACTCCCAAGCAGAAGTAAAACGCCGTGACGTGTAAATAATGACAGCGACCAGGAGGGGACCGGGCCAGATCGAAGCGCGTGGACCGGGGATGATACACCCGGCGACACCCACGCACCGCTGGGACATGCGGCAGGACGGGCACGGCTGGCACCCGGGACCCCGAGAAGCAAGATTAGGCAAGCCCTGCATCTCTTCCCTGCCCTCCGGGGGGTTAATTCGAGGAACCGGTGCGGGAGCACCCGAGGATGGGAACAGCATATGGCAGGGAGCGGCGCCGCGGCTGCGAGTCGGGCGAACTCCCTCCCTCCCGAGCGAAGTAATTTGGGCAGTCAGCGGAGCCGGGAGCGCCCCGAGACACCCGGCACTCCGGACTGCACTGCCTCCGCCGCAGTATCGCTTGCATGTTCGTCACATCGCGTCAGGCTGCTCACATCGCGGGCTGTCACATCGCATCGCCGTGCGCCCCGTCTCCTGCCGCTCGGGGTGACGCGCGGCGCTGGCACCGCCGCGCCCGGCCCGGGGGGGGGGGCTGCGGGCTGGGGGGCACAGCCCTGGCACTGCCAGCCCCCTGCGCAGCCCCCACGGCACCTCCCGCCCCGCACCGGGATGTCCCCTGGCTGCGGAGACGCGAGGTGGCGATGGCATTGCTTCCTGCGCGGGATGGCAGCGCTGGGGGCGGGCGGGGAAGGAAGAGAGCAGGAGTGGGGACATCGGGCAGGGCTGGGCACCCTCCCGGGCACGGGACCCGCCCCTCGCCCACGCTGAGGTGGCTCACGGGCTCACCTGAGACGGAGAGCCGGGCGCCGTTGCTCTGCCGTGTCTCCCCGCTGTACTTGTGCTTGGTGATACACCTGTAGGTGGACAAGGCATCTTCCTTCTGCACGTCCGATATGTACAAACCTCCATAAGAAGTAATAAAAAACCTATTTTCTGGAGACACAAAGGGAAGGGGAGAAGAGTGAGCGAGCCTCCCCTGGCCCCAGGCTGAGCACCCGGGTCAGGCAGACCCCCTGCATTCCGAGCCGGCACCGGAACTGTGGGAGGGGAGGAGGGACCTTCCTCCACCTCCCTGCACCTCCACCACATCGGGGTGCAGCGCTGGCTGAAGTTTCAGGCAGGCTGCCGAAGTTGGGTGAGCCACAGAAACCTTGCGTGTGCA
Organism: Cinclus cinclus; assembly: GCF_963662255.1. Taxonomy (NCBI): domain Eukaryota; kingdom Metazoa; phylum Chordata; class Aves; order Passeriformes; family Cinclidae; genus Cinclus; species Cinclus cinclus. The sequence continues at coordinate 6,505,937 of NC_085070.1, read as the reverse complement.
ACAGCAGCCCCGGCGTTCGTGGGCACCGCCTCCCTCCATCACTCACCCTGGCCAAGCACACACACCTGCCCAGGTGTGAAGGTGGGTTTGGGGTGTCTTCACACCCACCGGGACTCCCAGGGCTCGGATTCAGGCAGGCTGTGGCTGCAGAGGGTGAGCAGAGCTTGTGGCACGAAGCTCCGGCACACGCTGCTCCGCCGCGGTGCCACGCGCTCCATGGCAACGCGGCAATTAAAAGTGAATCGTCCCGCTGAGTTAATAATTAGCTTAAGTTACTTAGAACCATGTGAAAACAAATAAGGGCTTGAGCTGATGTTTGAGCCCCGGGAGGAGGGTGGCGGGAGAGCAGCCAGGGCAGCACGGCCCCAGCAGCGCTGCTGGAGCAGCCCCCTCAGGCCAGCAGGTTTTGGAGCCTGGCACAGGGGAAAGGAGTCTTTGGCTGGCTCCTGACCCCTGCAATTCATCATGAATTATAACAGTAATTAACACGAATGGAAAGGCCTGTGTAGTGGCTACATGGAGAGCAGGATAAGCCGAGGCTCTGGAGAGCCTCCCTGCCCACCTGCAAAGCACTTTGCCCTGCCCCTCCGTGCCAAGCAAGGCTTTCACCCCCAGCTCTGTGAGGTTTGGGGGTTTATTCCAGCACCAGTCTCAGCTGGGATGGGATGCTCCATCTGCTCGGCTGCACCGTGCTGCCAGCCAAACCTCCCCCTACCAAACCCCACGACTGCAGAAGGTAATTTAGTGCAGCTGAATACTCAGAGTGAAAACCCTTAAACCCAGCCTGTAAATCAGCAACGTCTGCAAATGGCTCCCTCAAGTCTTGCACAGCGCCTGCTAAGCCAGGATCTAGCTGATGAGGCCAAACTGCTTTTACTTCCAGTGCATTTTGGAAGCATCCGGATATTCTCAATTTAGGCAAGAAGAAAGCTCCAGCAGTGGTCAAACTCAGGAGTGCAGAATAAACACGAGTGAGAGAGGACAGGAGGCAGATGCTCCCACAGCACTCTGGCTCCCACACCCTGGGCAGGACCCCAGGCCCAATTCCCGGCAAATACTGCGGGTGACAGAGCAGCAGAAAGCAGGGATGCTCCCCCAGGGAACGAGGGAGTGTCCTGGGCACGAGCCAAGGCAGCGGCAGCGCCGAGCTGTGCTGGTATTACCCACTCCAGCCGTGGCTCAGCCAGATGCGCGTGTTTGACTCCAACTGCTCGATACAAGACAGTGAGGGACTCCAAACAGCAAAGAAACAGCAAATAATTAATCATTATGCCAGTCAACTGTGGCTAACAGAGGCACAGGCACCCTCCAGGCTGGCACCCCGTGCTGATCCTCCCTGGAAGCAGCAGGAGAGCGGGCTGGCAGCAGCATCCCCACATCTCCAGCAACCTCCCTGCAACTCCAGCCCTGCTTGGAGGGTTCTGGGGTTCACCAGCGAAAACCTCAGCCGAAACCTCCATGCTATGGCGTGTCAACACCAGCATGGCCGCGCCTGCCCCGCACCAGTCTGCAGCTGGGACCAGAGGTGCGCCTTGTGCTCCACCGCCAGCGGGAGCCGCCCCGGGATCTGTGCGACCCCCGCGGAATGGCAGGGGCAGTAGTCCCACAGCGCTGCAGTAACATGCAAATCAAACATTAATTTTTCATCTCCCATCAAACCAGTAAGCGGAGAACATCGGCTGCACTGGAATTTGAGATGGGGGGAGCCGGTTTCCACGGTAACGGGGCTGTATTTTGTGAAGCGCCGGCAGCCCCAGCCCACACCCTCACACGCGGCCGTGCCTGGGGATCCACAGCCCCGTGCTGGGCTGGAAACAAAACCTTGTGCTCGACATCCAGGCGCTGGGATGGGGCTCCAGCCATAAAAACCTCCCCAGGGACAGGAACGGGCAGAAATCCTGCAGGTGTAGGATCCACATCTCCACCGTGGAGTGACAGGAGGCGTCTTCCCCTTGCACGGTGTGGTGACACTGTGGTGACACTGTTCCATCAAGTGTGAGACCCACCCAAGCTGACAGCACAGCTTCCTTTTTTTTTTCTTTTTTTTTTTTTTTTTTTTCCTAGGAGGGGACAAGTGGCTCTGTTGAGGAAGATTCTGCTGGTTGAGGGGAGGTGCAGGGCTGTGACTGATGTAAGCTGCTCCGACAGACCTCACCCAAGTGACTTATTGCTGAGTTTGCCGGGCAGATTAACGTCGAAGGTCGCCAAATAAAATCAGATCTTTCTGCCTGCCAGGAGGTGGAAAGGCTTTACAGGAAGCAGAGGATTAAGCACATCCGTGGCCAGGCTGGAGCAATATGCCTTTAATAAATCTTCCAGCTAGACTTGAATCGCTGCCTTTGGAGACACCTCACCAAAGCCCTTGGATCAAACACAGCCAAGAGCCCACCACGAGCTAAATTCTACCTAAATTCCCAGGACCTGGCCCCTCACCTGGGGAAAAGCAGAAAGGTGAGAGGGGGGCTCTCCTGCATGTTCTCACCGAGCACACAAACACACACCTCTCCCACATCCAGCTCCAGTGGTAGACCTGAAACCCCAGCATCATTCCCAAGGGCCTCTCAATTCCAAGAGAAAGATTACAGTAGATGCAGGTTACCAGCTCCTGCTCTATCCAATATAGATTTATCAAAACAACGGGGTCAGGGCTTCAGGAGGGAGCACATTTTATAGTTCATAAGACTAATGAGATAACTTTCCCCTGGTACTGCTGGAGAATCAATAGGTGCCAGAGTTTATGAATTACCCATACTCAGAGCATGTGCATCCCAAGCATCCCGGACAAATCCAATAACTGTTTGGTGCTATTTCTGGCCATGTTTAAAGTGACAAATGCCTCCCGGGGTCGGGGAAGGCATGGAGGGGGAAGCCCCAAGGATCAAAGCCTGTAATTTTCCAGCGCTGCCACAGTGGTACTTTTCTGCTGTGGCTGCTGCTCCAGGATGCCATTTGCCTGGCGTGGAGCTTTCCTGGGGACAAGGAACATCCGCAGAAAACCCAGCCAGGATGGAAACTCCTGCCTGCCCCACGGCACTGATCACCACCTCCCTCCCTGGCACAGCCGGAGCCCTGGGACAGAGTGCCCGGCAGGGCGGGGGACACAGGGCACAGCAGCAGGCTGGCATCAGTGGCCATGCACCAGAGCTGCCTTTTATCTCAGCAGGCTGAGCCCCAGCTCTGCCACAGCAAGTGCTGAGAGCAGAGGGGGCACTGAGATTAAAGCTTCCTGCATCCCTCCCTGGTGGAGATGTTAAAGAGGAGCTGTACCCTGAGCCCAGTGCAAATTTCATAGGACCTGAACAAATCTGACAGATTTATTTACGTGTTTGCCTGCCGTGGGGATCCCAGGGGAGCTGTAGGGCCGTCGCTGCTCCCAGCCCTTCCAAAGGCAGCAGAGCTGTGAGCTCAGCCAGAGGTTCCCACCTGGAAGAGTCACGGACATTTGTAAAGCCAGTGACGCCAGCTGAGCCAGCAGCTCGGGCTCCACACCAAGGGGCTCCTCCTCTCCTCCTCATCCTCCTCTCCTCCTCTCCTCATCATCCTCCTCCTCCAGGAGCTGTGGCCCTTTTCCTGACAAAAGGACCTGATGGTTTCTGCGGGAGTCAGAGCAGAGGGAGCAGCAGAGGAGGGGTGGAAATTGGGGAGTCGTGACGGGCTTTCCACCTCCCTTCCCTAATCTCCTTTAGAAGCATGGCTCCATCTCCTCCCGTTACAGGATTAACACCCATCTCTCATTCTCCTCCCGCAACAAGATTTTATTTCTAATTACGCTGTAATAAAACTGGGCGCGCTCCCAGGGCTCCTTCCAAATGACTTGTCGACACTCGGCGAGATTGAATCCTACTCGGCCCGTTTCCGGCACCTCTGCTGGCTGTTCATTAGGCATGCATGAGGGAGAGGGTTTAAGAACAGAATTACATTTAAATGGCTTTTCTGAGAGGGAGACGTGAAACAAGAGAGAGAAGCAAAAAGCAGGAAAGGTTTACAAGGAAGGTGTCATTGTCACCTCCCTGTCACACCGCTGTCCAGCAGCTGTTGTGCCTGGTCCTCACTCCTGGTGCTGACAAGCCAAAAAATCAAAATTTTGCAACAGGATGGCAAGCAGGGACACGTGTCACTGAACACTATCACCCTGCCCTGGAGGGTGCACAGGACACTGCCCTGACTGCTGTGGTAGTGGAGAGCTTTTCCAGCAAAACCAGGGATTTTCTTGTCAGGGCTTAGGAAAACACACCAGAAGAAATACAGGATGGACATAATCAGGAGTTGGCACTGCCAATCCTTCTCCCTGCATCGAGGTGTGAGCAGCCGGCACATGGCTCGAGAGGAGCACCAGGAGCACTGTGTTTTCCAGATGTTCTCCATCCTCACTGGACTCACTGGCACTGGGCAGTTTCTGCTTCCCAGATCCAGGCTCACGAGTCAGCAAAATTGGGAAAACAGATGTTAGGAAAGATCTCTCTCTATTAGCTCACTCGGAAGTGAGGTATCCTGCAGGGCTGGCAGGAGTTATTAAATCAAGAGTCATTATTTACCCAAGGGCCAATCTTGCAAGTCATGTTCCTAGAAGTAAATCCGGAATTATGCTGCCCACGGAAATGGATTCACACGGGTATGAGGGAGAGCACAGTTTGCCTCTCCGGGTTTTAATCCACCTCTGAGTCACCGGAGTGCTTGGCAGTGAAACCCAGCGGTGTTTGGGGACACTTCGGTTTGTTTGCGTAAGAGGCTTTGGGAGTGACACACTTTCACTGAACCAGAGCACGGAGGAGGAGGAGGAGGAGGAGGAGGAGGAGGAGGAGGAAGAGGAATCCCCTGGGTGGGAGCCACGGGGCCGGGGCTTGCCCATGGAGCAGCCTCCTGTCACCAGCCACGCCGGCACTGCCAAAGGAGGAGGAATTAATCTCCCGAGGTGGTCCGGAGCCGCCTAATACCAGCAGAAAATTACAGAACAGGATGAAGAGCATTACAAAATGAATAGGAGGGGACTAGAGATTTCCATGGCTAATCCTGTTAACGAGACAATTTCTTATCAAACTCATTATGTGGAGGAAAGCAAGGGGAAGGGAGGGGCTGGAAGGGAAGCTGGGGAGGGGGAGGGCGATGCCAGGCAAAAGGCATTTCCCGAGCATCGGGACACGGGGCTGGCAGGGGAGCAGGGCAGCTCCCGAGCCCGGCTCAGCACGCCGCACGCCAGCGAGGGTTGTGTTTCTATTTCCGAGCAGAGCTGAGTATTACTAGAGTGACATTTACCACAGAATAGTGCCGTCTGCTCCGGCTCTGTCACCAGCCCTCTCCCCGCGCTGAGCTGCAGCGAGCTGGGATTACGGCAGGAATAAAAACGTATTCTCTTCTCCACCAAGCGAACACACCATTCAAAGAGGGTTTTTTGGAGCGTCGTGTTTTTTTGTTTTTTTTTTTTTTTTTTTTTTAATCTCCTGTTACGACGAGTCTGGTTTTCCTGGAGGAAGCAAAACAAATCACTGCGGTCCACAGGCTGAAGATGTGCCTGCCCTAGCACGGGATGGGTGTGTTGGGAAGGCATCCAGGGTGCCGGGGAGCCGGGCAGGGGCTCTGCCCACCGGCCCCTCCGTGCTGATTCCCGCATCCCGCTCAGCCACGCACGGGCGAAGCTGAGCAGCCTGGCGTGGAAAAACGCGGCTGTGACTGAGCGATTCCCAAAAATCCTCACCATCCCCTCCACGTCCTGCCCCCGAGAATCAAGGGAGGGGGGCTTCGCCGCTACTTTGTGCACAGCATTTAATTTTTTTTTTTTTTAATTTGCTATTTAAAAAACCGCGGAACTAGTCAGATTTCATGCTAATGAGGATAAAATCTGGATCGAGGACTGTGCAAAAATTTGCATCTCAAAGAGGAAAACAGGAAGTCTCTAAGAAAGGAAAATCCACGCAGAGGTAGCGGGTATGGCCATAATTAGGCTAATGCTGCCTGTGTTCTGTCAGCTCGTTTCCATCAGCCCCGGGGTGGCAGGGGACAGCAGACCTCCCTGCCACCACACTGTCATTCCCTGCCATTCCCAGCCCGGGAAAGGGGTGCTGAGGGATGCTGGGCACCGTGCTGGCAGTGTGGGATGGAGGGTGGCACGGAATGGAGGATGACGTGGAACGAAGGATGGAACGGGAGGGAGGATGGCACAGGATGGAGGATGGCATGGGATGGAGGATGACATGGGATGAAGGATGGAACAGGATGGAGGATGGCAAGGGATGGAGGGTGGCACAGGATAGTGGGTGACACAGGGTGGAGGGTGGCACATGCTAGGGGATAGAACAGGAAATGTAATTCCTACACCACCCTGGGAAGGACGGCTCACAGAGACTCACATCTGGAGATTCTCCAGCAGCACCAACACCACGGAAGCACCCGCACCCCAAGGAAGAAAACCCCACGTGCCCAGCCCCACGTGCCCAGCCCCACCTGCCCAGGATGAACCCCCCACCACCACCTGCCTCAGCACAGAACGAGCCACCACTGTCCCCCATCTTGAGAGGGGCTGATTTGCAGTTTTGCATCAATTTTCCTCTGATTTTTTAATTGGGTTTTGCTGCCGCTGCAGACATTACTGTGCAAACAATTCTGAATGGCTTGAACCAAGATATTTGCTCGTAAAAATCCATCACCAACACCGAGAATGACAGAAATGGAAAATGCCTAATGAAAACAAAGGGGAAAACAACAGGTACCCTGGTCCTTCGCCATCCATCACTAACCTCAGATTATTGATGGGAGGAGAAAAAAATTCTCCCATCTGCAATCAAATCTTGAGAAATCTTGAAAAGCCAAACACCACATAGGAGGAAATTCTTTGCCCCCACTTCAGTCTGCAGGAGTTTCGCCATAATTATAATAAGAGTGAGGCTGCTGGATAACACGAGAATTATTTTCCCCACTTACATTGTCAAATGATCATTTTGCCCTGCAGTGAAATCTCAATAATTATAATGCCGAACCGTGAAAGAACAAAGAAATAAAAAAAGCAGTGTTTTCTTCCAGCGAGCGGGGGGAGGGGGGAGCCGCCATTGCAGAACTCAAAGTGCATCCTTCCTCTAATTATCTTTTCCAGGGCTGTGCATCCCTCACCCTTTCCCTACGGCCTGAGCACCCCGATAACTCCGTCAGCTGGAGGGGTTCGTGTGGATGGGAGCAGCCACCTCCATGCCCAGCCAGGCAGAGCTTCCCCACTGAGGAGTGAAGCGGGTTTTGGGCTCCGTGGCATCGCACCCCGGCCCGAATCCCAGCCCCTAGCTGTGGCAGCTCCCCACAAAGGCTACCCAGAGGGTGTGGGGAGTGCCATGGCAAAGCTCAGTGTCCCTTCACACCCATCCCAACACCGAGAGCCCCTCAGCAGGGGAGAGGCAAGGAGAGAGGAGAGAAAGGGGACAGAAAGCAGAGGGGGGCACGGGGGGCTAAAGGAGGCGAACAAGAAAAACAAGACGACAGAACGCTTGCTCCACAGCCCTCGGCTAAATTACAAACCAGTTTACTGAGGTGGAAAGCTGCAGTGAGCTGAGGAGGAATATGTGGAAACCATCTGCAGATTTAAAAATAATCTATTTTACGATCACCCTCGAACATATTCTTTTGGAGAAACCAAATAGGATTTGTTGTTGTTGTTTTGTGCAAACTGTTAGGGAAAAATTACTAGAAACATGCAGGGGGTTTTGCCTTCTTGAGTACTGAGAGGCTAAATATGCCCTTCCTTATGTTTAGAATAGTAACAGTCATCTTAAAATTAACTTGGTCTGCATCAGAGCTTAAAACAGTTGCAATTCAGAGCCTGCAAAAGCAGGACAAACCTGCGCTGGGATATCTAGCGCTTGGAGCTGACAGATGTCTTCCTACATACAGTAAATATAGGTCGTCTTTTCCTACCCAGAGAACTGTAGATCTTAATTAACCAGGCCACTAGCAGCATATGTAATGATTTTTTTCAGCTTGCTAAGTAAACCTTCCCGTGATGAGATGGAAGGAAAATCAGAGGCACGTGAGAGGGACCCCCTGTCTGGGCACCGCGGTCAGCGCAGCCCTCGCGCCGCGGCGCCCGCCGTTATTTCATGCTATAAAAATCTGGCTAATGAGATGGGAAGGGTGTGGAGTGCCACATCCCCCTCTCTGTGTGCAGCCCACGGCCGTGCCCAGCTAGCCCTGAGCCCTGAGCCCAGCTCAGCTCGGCTGTGGGGCTCCGCAGAATAAACCGCGTTTCGCCTCGTAAACCACTCCGGGGTTAAACGGTATCTGGGTTTAAAGGCAAATGAGCTAATGAAATTTGTCCTGCATTATGATAAAGTTGTGCCCAGCCCTCGTGGAGGGGCAGCGGGCACTGGGGTGGGTGAGGGTGGGTGGCAGGGCCTGTCACCCCCAGGCACAGTGTCCCTGTGCTCAGGGGCTGGGCCACGTCCCAGCCCTGGCCCAGGAGGAAGGCAAGAGCTGGATGAAGTTTTACCATACACTGCCAGAAGGAGGGCACCCAGCGAGCCCCCTGCCCTCCCACCAGCTCCCACATGCAGGGTGCTCTGAACTGGTTTTTAAGAACACTGGATTGGAAGGAAGGGAGAGCAGAGCCTGAACCCACGGCCACATCCTCACACAGTCTGTGTTTCTGCAGCCAGAAGTGTGCTTGGCAGGGCAAGGACAGCACACAGAGCTCTGTAAAGAGCAAGACTGGTGCAGGCTCCCCAGAAAAAAGCTACCCAGAGACTGTGGGAAGAAGTCGAGGTCAGAAGGTCCCTCTGCAATGTGGAGAACTGCAAGAGAGCTGCACATCACTGCCCTGCACTGGCTCTGAAAGAATCCTGCTGAAGCCAAGACCTTGTTTTGATCTGATGAGAAAACCCAAAAGCCTCACAAAAGAAACTCTGCCACCTGAAACTGCCAGGGGTGAAGTGGAGCTGCCGTGGTCCCACGTGTCCATGAGACACGCGTGGTGCCTCCCATCCCCTCCTCCCCTCCCTGCTACTCACTGGGGAAAAAAATCCAGTGAACATGACTCGAACAAAGAGTAGAACTTCCTCCCTGCTCATTAGTGCTGGAAAAGCAACAGAAAAAAAATCCCCAGGACATAACCTCCTCTTCAGCTCTGAAGTCTGAGCGGCTTGGAGAGGGTGATTGGGTTTATTCTTTGCCTTTCACCTCGCTCGGAGTTGGTCTGCACGCTTTGATTATGTAGGCATGGAGAGGAGCCCACACCGAGGAAGGGACCCCAAACCCACCCACCCTGAGTGCTGGCTCTGCACGGCTGCCCTGGGGCACACGGATGCCCCCATGTGTGGGCACAGCCCCATCAGCACCTGGCTTGCAGGCTGGAGGCAGTTTGGGGTAGCTCACAGTGACCGTGCCCAGCCTGTGGGACACTCTGATCCTTCCTCCCTCTCTCCCACCCTCCAGAGGGGGTGACTCCAGAAGAAAACCACTTCTCCTTGTTTTCCCTACGGCCAGGAGTGCTCATGAGGGCTGGTGGTAGGAGGGGAGGGGCGTGTGGGGTGGGACAGGGGCGTCACCTGCCTTCACCTCCCATGTGCTCCCTGAGCACCACTAGTGAAACAGCAAACATGGAATGAAATGTGGGTGAGCCACAGCATCCCTTTGGAAAGGGGTGGGAAGAGAGCACCATCCCTGCAGCCATAAAAGCCACCAGTGTGCCACCACAAGCCCTTCTCCATTCACCCACACTCCAGTGCTGGAAAGGTTCAGAGAGGGACTGGGGGGATGCACATATTCCCGGGGGGAAGCAGCCCTGGTGTTCCATCAGAGGAACAGCACAAATCCACCCCAGAGCATCTGCCACGGGCGGGGGCTGCACCGGCAGCTGGAGGAGGAGCAGCCCCTTCCTGCACCACACATGATCCGCTGCAGCTTATCAATAATTATTAAGACAAGGCAAATGTATGTTGACCTAGTTAGACATCCAAGAAGAAAGCCAGCCCCCGTGGCTTTGTTTAGCAACCTGGCAGTCCTGATGGAGGCAGGCCTGGCACAGACCCTTCCCATCAAAATGATTCCTTCCCAGTGTTGGGGAGCCTCATGTGTGAGCACTGGGGCACCTGTGAGGAGCAGTTTAGGCTTCAAAGCCGGCAGGGAAATGCTCTGATAGCTCACAATGTGACCACAAAAATCTTTCAGGGCCAGAAGAACTTGTCAGGTGCTATGGGATGCAGCACAACACCCTGGACCCAACTCTGAGCAGCTCCTTGGACACCACAGACACAGAGAAGAGAGATCCCATGTTCTCCTGACACTGGCACAACATTCCTGGCCCAGGAGCTCGACTTAGGCAAATCCAGCCCTGCAATCAGATGTGATTTCCTAGCAACAAACAACGAGATGCTGGGGCAGCTCACCAGGAGAGCGGGGGGCCTCCACATGACTCCAAGTCCTTAAATAAGATGAGATCTTGTCACACCACGCTTTCGCCTGCCTTCCAGGTGTCCAGGGGAAAAAGGGGGCTGCCCCAGCTCCCAGCACTGCCCTTAGACTGTTCAGGTTTAGCCTGGGGAAAACACGGAGCAGAACATGAGGGCTCAGCACCCTTGGGTATCACCAGCAGGTTGCCCACTATTTTTTTGGGGGGGGAATATCCATTTGTCACCACGATGGCACAGACATGCACAGAGCCCCTGCACCCCCATGCTGTAATCCTCTTGGTTTGGGGTGATCAGGGAGAGCTGGGACCCTGTAACTGTCCGGTGACTCAGAAGGTGTGACCTGCATCTCGCTCAGCTGTCTCACAGTTTTATGTGAGGCTTGAGCTCACCGTGTGCTGCTCCTGCCTCCTCTCTGCTTCCCTGCAGTGACATTCAGGATGAATTCCCCTCATCTCGTGCAAGAACCAAAGGCTCTCGAGGTCGGAGCATGGCTCAGGGCAAGGGACGTGAGGACAGCGTGGACACTGCCTGGGGGACACCTCCTCAGCCCCTGGCCTCCTGCCCAGGGCTCCCTCCTGCTCTGCACGGTTCAGTGGTGCCTTTGCAGCATTGGCTGTGCCAGGACAGCCCGAGGGCTCAGGGCCAGCTTCAGCAGGCACGGCTGGGCTCAGGGACGGGCAGCAGCCCAGCCCAGGGAGCCACCACGGCTGGGTCCCCTGGGAGGGCACGCACAGAAGGGAGCAAGGGACACGAAGGCACAAAGAGACAGCGTGGCATGGGCTGGGCAGTGCCTCCCTGGCTGGCACGCAGCATCCAGGCTCACACATCCAGCTCCAAAGGTGACAGACCCCCTGGACACAGCCCTTCTGTCTAGGGCAGGCACCCAGATCTCCCCCATCACCAGCCTGGCAACGCTCAACACTTCTCCCCAGTCCAGGTCCCTCTGTCCCCGCAGCACTGCAGCCAGATCCCGCCTCCAAGTGCCTCTCAAATCTGACGGGATGCAAATTATTCCTCCCTTTCAGCTGCTATTCAAGCCTTGCTGGCCACCGCTCCGAGCAGCTGCTGCCTCGCACACACACGCGGGAGGGGCGGGCACAGCGCTGATTTTGGGAGCGAGGAGGGGTGAGCAGCATCCATCACAGCCACACAAAGGAGCTCCTCATCCAGCAGCGCTGAGGAAAGCAGCCCAGTGTGCTCAAGGAGCGCAGCAGAGGGCTGCGGGTTGTTGGAGCTTTCACTGCAAAAAGCGGAGCTGTCCCAGGGAGGGTGACACGGGGACAGTGGCACAGGCCAGGCCAGGGGTGCTCCTCACTGACAGACATCAGCGGGTGCACAGGCTAAAGCAGCAGGGCCAGCACCCAGCCAATTCACACATGTTTTATTCATAAAAACACTGCAAAGTTCACGCGCGTTCACTAATTACTCAACCTGCTCCTCTGTCAGGTGAATAATGAGGGGAAAAATAATCAGCAATTTGTTCAAAACCACATGGAGAAATTCCGAGTGTGTTACGGCAGGGCTGTGCTCCGCATACTGAAACCTGGGGCTGATGTGATGCTGTAAAAAAAAACCTGGGGCACTCACCAAAGGGACCCAATGTAACCAGTGCTCCCGTGCACCCCAAATCCCATCCTGTGCATCTCCAGGTGCCCCAGGGTTGCACCTCGGAGGAGAAATGTCTTTAAAAGGCACCGAGGAGCTCCTGCCTCCTCGGAGCACTCGGAAGCCCAGCCAGGCCTTGCTCTCTGCAGCGCTGCTAATTACCACGGCTTTCCAGAAGCAGCAATAATTAAAGCACCTTCCCTTTCCCTGGAGAATGAGAGCCGGAGCCTTAGTGGATGGCACAGGGAAGAGAAACCATTTCCCAAACTTCCCTGCTTTCCTCAGGAGCTGAGCCTGGCAGCGGGGCAGAGCAGCGAGGAGGCTCCTGTGGGGATGCTCCCGTCAGCACCCCAGAAATGGGGGATGGAGCCAGGGAAAACCAGCCAGCAGCAGAGAGCTGGCTGGGAAATCTCAGGCTTTTAGCTGAAGGAGCACTGAGGAGCCAGCACATCTGCTCCCAAGGAGCCACTTCAGCCAGGGGACTCCTGCCTTGGCACAGCAATTACTTTAAAATAAAATTATCCTCTGAAAAGGCATGATAGAGCATTAGCCCTGGAAGTTCCCACTTGCCCACCCAAATATCCCAATATGCTGCATCACCCTGTTGGTTTGGTGGGGAGGGGGTGGGTGTAAAGACAGGGCCACCAAGAGGGAGTTCTGTGGCCACTGAGAGCCCTCCTTTGGCCAACAGTGACTTTAGACATGGGCTCTGCAACTGCAGCAAAGTTGCAGTCAAGCATCAGCATCTCCACAGCGGCAAACGGGAGCATAATCACAGAGGGGTGAGGGGAGGGAGGAAACAAAAAGCAGCAATAAATCACTTCCCTGCTGCTACCCGAGGAGATATAATTAAGTTTATGCTTAGAGTGGCATTGCTGACAGTAGTCCTGGAATGAGATAAACACATGGCATGAGGTTAATCTGTGTGCTGAGTGGCAGGTGACACGTGTGCTCAGGAATGTCCTTGATTAGGGAGTCCCCAAACACGGGGAGAGCACCAGGAAATGTCTGAAAAGCTGCACACTGCAAGGTTCAGTCACCAGTGCACACCCAGAATGAGCTCTGCAGCCTCTGCTCAGGGCCCACTGCTCCAGTCAGCCTCACTCCAGGTGTCCCTGCCTGGGGTGTCCCCCCTTTCCTGGCACCCACCATCACCCATGGGTGCCCAGCTTGCCAGCCTGAGTCCTGCTTGTGCTTAAGCACAGGCTTAAATTCAAGCACAGGCTTAGCTTTAAGCACATGAAATGTCCATTGATCTCCAAAGGATTATTCGTGGGCTCAGCTGCACACACCAGGGGCTCAGGAGGTGCAGGGCTGGGATGCTCAGTGTCACCTCCTGGGACAAAGGGCAGAGACAAACCCTGCAAAGGGGATGTGACTGAAGTAACAAGGGGTGCCCAGCCAGCTCAGCACGGGGACAGTCACTGAGGCCAAGAACACTGTGGGCACTGCAGACCATCTTCTACTCAAACACACCTGCACATCTCCAAACGCTTTCCTTGATTCTCTTAAGAAAATTTCCACAAGCCTGTATTAATTTTCGCTTACAGAAAAGAGTTTGGTGTGGGTTTTCTTGGAGCATCCAGTAACTGAGGACAATCCCCAAACAGGAGCAAGTTTTCCTAATCTAGTCTTGCAATATATTTCAAACCTTTGTATTTTAAAGTATCTGTAGAACGCTCATTCTGCCCATACCCAGAGATTTGATGAACACATTTCTGCCGAGGGTAACGCGGCTCCCTGCGTGCTGTCCCAGGTTTTATTACCTGATGTCCCCTCCACTGAGAGAGAGGTCAGGCCTGGCCACCCACAAAGCCTGGCTTTAGCAGCTCTGGTCAAGGAGCAGAGAAGGACACCCCAAATCTAGCTGAGCATCGTTGGGGTGACATCTAAGCAAGAGCCTCTTCCTGCCCTCCAGACACTGCCACGGCCATCAGCATCCCACCTCCAGTCCCTGATCCCACCCCAGCCAGGAGGAGCCTCCAAAAGGCAGCGCACGGCCCAGCTCAGCTGAGAGCCTCCAGCTGCCATCTGGATGGATCACAGATTTTTTTTTTCCATGCAAATATGAAAGAGGGGGTGGGGGAAGGTTGAGGAGAAACGAGGCTGCAAAATGAATTCAGCATCAATTATTCTAAAATATGCATGTTAATATGGGAAGGGCTCCATGGCTGCATCCATCTCCACTTCTGTTCATTTTGAGCAGCAAAATGTGACCCGGGAAGATGACAGCATCTCGCATCTCACTTACACAAACATGAGCTGGGCAAGGGGGGATATTAAACCAGGAGACAATGCTGCATATTAAAATGCCACAGATGGAGCTTTCTGCAGCCTTTGCAGTCTGTCTCGGAGATTATTGCTGGGCCATATTGTATTAAAAAATGGGGGGTGGGTGTGTTATTTATTTAATTTTTTAAACAAATTCCATCTCCTACTCACGCCGGATGGATAAAGTGAGCTCTTGAGCACCAGCCAGCTTTGCCAGCAAACCCACATGAAAAATGCATTTTCATTAATACAAACTGTTTGCAGTAGGTAAATTAATTCTCGAAATGGTTTTCATACATGGCAAATTATACGTTCAGTGAAAACACTGGATGACACTCCACAGTCCTAATAAAAGCCCCGTGTTCCCTGTAATGAAGTGGGATTGCCAGGTATAGGCAGCGAGCTGGAACAATTAAACAAACAAATAAGTCAACAGGCGAGTGAACGCTGGTGGGACTGGGAGGTTTTCAGGCTGCTGCAGGCAGCCCAGGGCCCAGCCCCACAGGTGGAGTTTCCCAGAGAGGAGGAAGAGAGGAAGGAGCAGCCTGGGTCCCTTCCCATCACCGAGGTGAGGGCTGAGGTCCTGTCAGGGAAGCTGCTGTGGATTCTGAGGGCGCAGAAGTGACGAGCACAGCAGAGCTGGCCAAGGACCAGGGGAGGCCCTGCCAACCCTTCACCACCTCCCAGACCTTAGGAGAATAAACTCAAATATCAAGCTCTCCCCTCACAAGTTTCTCTTCTGCTCTCAGCCCTTTGAATGTCTCCTTTAACAGTCCCGTTCTGGGCGCCTGGCTGGCGAGGGAGATGATCTATAATTGATGGAGTGACGCTGTGCCACGGCCCCAGCCCCAGCCAGGAGACATCTGTTCTGCACGTAGCCTCGCTCAGGTGCTGTCACGCCGCATTTACCGCAGCGGATCACAGCCCTGTGCTAATGTGGGGCCGGCCCTGGGCCCTGACACCCTCAGCTCGGGGTGTCAGAGCCTGGAGAGGTTGTGCTGGAGGTGTTCTCCATCCTGTTTTCAGGCTTATTTCCACAAATTTCCTTCAGCAGCACCAAAGCTGCTGGGCACTTGTGACGGCAGCATGTGCCCACCCTCATTGTGCCCTTCCAGCTGCACCCCTGCACCTTCTCAGGAAAGTTCCTACTCTGCCAGCTGCTTTTCACTCCAAATTCTGACTCTTAAAACCCTGGGCTGGGCAGAAGGCCGGCACAACACCTTGGAAGTGGAGGAACTCAAAGTGATTTGAAGAGCAGAACAAATCTCCATCCCTGCATTTGTCACGGGGAACCGAACACCACGGAAGGAGGGGGCAGCATTTCATAACAGCCTGCCACGTTAGGAAACAAAGAGTGATAAAGAATCTTTTAGTCACCTCTTAATTACATATTCTGGGTGCATTAAGAAAGGAGAAATGTATCTCAGGTCACTGCCTGTCACTGCGACAAAGGCCCGTGATGAGTTCTGTATTCAAAATATTTGCACTAATTATCAGCACAGCTCCCCTTTGAAAGCGCTCGGAGGGAAGGCTGGTGTTTCACCCGAGGGAATCAGCTCGCAGCCTGTGCTGCTTTCCCTGCACTACACATAAATATACTCGTGCACGGGTATATTTTTACCAATGTGCCCGGCTATGTATCCATGGAGAAAAACCTATAAATGCCTAATGCTCGTCTTGTGGGGCTGGGGAGCGGGAGCAGCACGAGAGGGGCTCTGATCCTCTCTCCTGCAGATGCTGGCTGAGCCACGATGGGCTCTGCTGGGTTTCCAAAGGTGGGAGCAGAGACTCTCAGCCCCGGGCGATGGCTCCAGCCACGGCTTGGTCAAATGGAAAACAGCCCTCTGCCAATGCAAATGCCCAGGGAAGGAGAGAAACACGCTGAATGCAAATGGGACTGACCTTTAATTAGTGCATCAAGAGGCACAAGATGGGGAAAAGCCAGAACTTCCCTAGGCACCTTCCCTTTCTCAAGCACAGCAGGAATCACTGCACCCCCACAGCAGTGACTCTGATTTTCCAGGCAGGAGCTCCCACAGAACATCCTCCCCCTCTCTGCCTGCTCTGCTGCTGAGCCAGTGTCCCAGGAGGGCCAAGAAGAGGGTGAGAGGTGGGCAAACAGGGGTGCCAGGGGTGCCTGTAGGATCTCGTCGCAGGAACATGGGGTTGGCCTCTTCTCCCAGGCAGGTACTGACAGGACAAGAGGACACAGCCTCAAACTGCGCTGGAGAGGTTCAGGGTGGACATCAGGAAGAATGTAAAGGGTTGTTAAACACTGGGAGGGGCTGCCCAGGGAGGTTTGGAGTCCCCATCCCTGGAGGTGTCCAAGGAATGACTGGATGTGGCACTCAGTGCTCGGGGCTGGGTGACAAGTTCAGGATTGGTCACAGTTTGGACTCAATCTTAGAGCTCTTTTCCAGACAAAACAATTCTGTGATTCTGTGATCCTATTGCATGTGAGGCAAGGGAAGGGCACAGGCACCCAGCAGGTGCTGCTTGCCCCCACGTGCCCCCTGTGACCCAGCAGGACACAGCACAGCTCCTGTCTGTGGATATTGTCCCCATTTGACACAAACTGACCCACACCAAAAGCTGAACAGAGCAACCCTTGACAGCCCTGGCACTGCTCGGGGCCAGCAGCATCCTGACCCTCAGCCCTGGGTCACATCTTGGTGTCATTCTCATGGAATTCTGCATTATTTCCCTGTTTGTTGCCATCCAATAACCCAGAGAGCCCTCCCTTCGATCCCGGCCCTATGCTATGGAGCAACTCCATATCCTCAGCCAGCATTTAATCTGAGTGGACAGCAGCAAAACCATGTCAATATAAATGGGGCAAGGAGAAAATAGCACGCTTCAGGTTCCTCGGGGAAGCATATGGGACCAGGAGACTTATTAATAAATTCTTCTTTGTTCTGTATTGTCTGTGATAAATAGCCACACTCAGCATCAATAACCACAAACATCCTTGGGAAAGAGAGACATGCAGGAACCCATCATGCTGCTGAGAGCAGAGAATGGATTCAATTTCGGGGCTGAAGGCAAATTTCACAGCCCTAAACAAAATTATCAGAGGGGGCTGCTGTGGCCACACATGCAATAAATGTAAGATTATGGCTACTGAAGCAGCAGAACATCTCCCAAGAGTTGTAATGCCTTAAGTGAGAGGATAAGAAAGAATAGCCCCGTTCAGGAGGGTGCCTTTGGAAAAATAACATTTATGTTTCTCAATCAAAAGTGTTTTTATTAAGGGAACACAACACTTCTGGAATGTTATTGCCCTAGAGATTACTCAAACTCCCACCCCTTTTCTGGCATCCAAAAGTAAATTTCCACGAGATTTTAAACACTGCTGAGACCTCAATAATTTGGGAGTAGGAGGGAAAAGAGAGCAGTAGCAAGAGACATTCCTAATGGTGAAGACATGAAAAACGGAGCTTTATTTTTGATGATTGCATTAGATTTTATTTTTTTTTATCACAGAGATGAAAAATGAGCAGCTACCACCTCCTAATTCACTGCCTGGGGACTGGATTCCTCTCCACTGCCATTTGAGGAGAGGCACTGGAAGCAGCACTGAGCAGGAAATGAGTTATACTGGGGAAGAGCCTGTTCCATTGTGGAAAAACAGGGGGAAAATAGTAACCTGGTGTAGACTACGTGTACTGAGGGCAGCAGAAAGCCCAGGACTGTGCACGGGGTTGTTAAGGTTGGAAAATCCATCTGGAATAACCCAGCACTGCCAAGCCTATACCACATCCCCGAATGCCACATCTTTTAACTCTCCCAGAGACAGTGACTCCAACACTGCCCTGGGCAGCTGTGCCAGTGCCTGACAACATTTCTGGTGAGGAAATTTCCTCTAATACCCCATCTGGACCTATTCTGGCCCGTTTCCTCGTGTCCCTGACCCCTCGTGGCTGCGCCGTGTTGTCCGGGACTCGTGGAGAGTGAGGAGGTTCCTCTCGGGCTGGTCAGCACCGCGGACAGCGCCCGGCCGGCCGCGGGGACCCCCGTCCTCTCCTCAGCCCTTAAAAGCCGGGATTTTACCTTAATTATTTAATTAGCTTGGGTTTATTTATTTCCGAGAGGGCGAGGAGCTGGTGCTTCGTGCCCCAAACGCTTGGCGCGCCGTGGGCTCCGAGCGCGAAAGGATTCGGCTCCTCAATCTCCTCAACTCATCTCTGCTCATCTCATCTCATCTCATCTCCTCCCCGCAGAAACCTTTCAGCTTGCCGGCGTGTGTTCCCACCCACAGATCTGGTGACTTCCCCGGGAAGCTCCGAGGAGTAGGCAGTGCCATCCAAGGTGGCCCAGGGAAGCGTACAACCGCCCGGAGCGCGCACGTGGATGTGAGGAGACGCCAGCAACGCTTCTCGTTTTCCCCAAACAGCTTCTCCCCTGAGACATCACCAGGATATACACAAAAGGACAAGGAGAAGTGGTTTTAAACCAGACCAGGGTCGATTTAGAGTAGATGTAAGGGAGAGTTTTTTGCAATGAGGGTGGTGGAACACTGGCACTGGTTGCCCAGGGAGAGGTGGCAGATGCCCCATCCCTGGAGATGATTAAGGTCAGACTGGACAGGGCTCCAAGCAGCCTGGCCTAGTTGAAGATGTGTCTGCTCACTGTGGTGGGCTGGACTAAATGGCCTTTAAATGTCTCTTCCAAATGAAACAATTCTATGATTCCAGAAGCCCACCAATGGCCAGCTGTGTTCCTGCAGGCACAGAGGACCTTCCCTCCTGTCACTGCACTGAGTTTGTGCAGGCACCTGGGATTACCTGCCCACTGTGACCATATCAGCTCTTTCCCAACAACATTAAAAGCTCAACACTGCTGCTAATGCCCTTTGGGCAACACGAGCAAGTTTCAGGCTGTTGTCACAAAAGTGAACACATCTTGCTGAATTTGAACCTGACTGGAAAGGCACGAGTGCTCAAGGAAGCAATCTGCACAGCAGCCTTGCATCAGGGCATCCCCTTTTTCTTTCTTGTTAATCCTCTGCTCTGCAATCACCTTTCTTTTTTCCTCACGCTTTCACTTGGAGCACCGTGAGTTTGAAAGGATAAAGTACATTAGGAGTTTTAATGCTGAGGAAGATATCAGCCTGACATTTTAATAACACTAATGCTCTGGAATTTGCAACATTATCACTGTAGTGCATATCTCAACACCAGTCCCTCCACGGTGGTTCATACAAGCTCCACACCACATTAAACAACACCAGTAAAGAAATCAGCCCTTTCCATGGTGCCTGAGACAATGATTTTCCAGCACCACGTACAAAGACATCCCAGGGATTACCACCTTCTCTCCCATCAGGCTGCAGACAACTGCTCCTCACCCTCTGCCTCCCAAAGACCTGAGCTTTGACAACTAAAGCAATGATGCAGAGATATAAACACTGCTTCTAACATGATTTTTTTCATCTCAGTGCAAAACCAAGCCCTCTCAAAAACCAGTTTCCCAGCCTGCATCTTGCAGAATCACTCCCAATTCTTTGCTTCTACATCCCCCAGTTCAGCTCAGCATCACCCGATTTACTTGGTCCTTTGCCTGTGTCAAGGCTGAAATTCATCCTAAATTCATCCAGTGTGTGCAAACCATGAGGACAGGATGAAGTTTGGATGACGCAGCGAGGGACAGATGAATGGGAGGGACTCTTCTAAAAACAAAGAGGGCCATTCCTGTCCACAGAAACAGGGGGGAAAGAGACAGACACCAAGGAGCTCTGCTGTGAGGGATGGCCACCCCAGTGCTCCCCACAGCTGCACATCGGGCCTGGATAGCTGCAGGAAATTTTGGGAGCTCACAGAAAGGCAGCAGCTGCCCCATCCCTGGGTGTCCTGAGTCCTGAGTCAGCGGAACCCACACCTTCCCCCTGCTCTCACACCTTCTGTCCAGCAAGAGGAGCAGCTAAAGTGGTGTAAATCCGGCAGCAGAGACAAACAGAGAAGGGAAACACTCGGGTTCAGTACTGAAACATCCCCCATCGGCATCCTCTGGTGTCTCTGCTCCAGACACCAGCAAAGCTTTGGCCATGAAACACCCACTCAGGCCCAGGTTCTGCTTCCTCAGAGAAAACCAAATTCTGGCCTTTTCTGCCCAGATTTTATGTCTGAGTACAAAAAACCCTAAAGGGGCTACAAGCATCGATCAAATCTGATGTAAAAAAATGCAGATGTCTTAAAAAGTTACAAGCCCACAAGTCCATAAAAAAATACAACTAAAATGCAGCCAAAGCCCAGGCATTTTGGGAAGCGCAGACCTAGTGATGGGAGGGTAGAAACTACTTCCTCTGCTGACTTTTTGAAACACACACACACACACACACACACACACACACTATTCTGCAAAGCCTAATGGCAACAGGCACCAGGGGACTTTTCTGGCTTCCAAAACTCCTCTCCTGTGCATGCAGCCCACACACTGGGACTGGGCTTAATGAGCAGGAATTTGAAAGCCGACTTCGACAGAGGCTAAAAACGAGCTGAAGTTTCATGTGCAAAGTCAAATGCAAAAGTAAGTAAGTGACAGGAAGCCCGAAGAGTAAATGAGACTGTTACATCTTGTGTCTAATGAGTGACACCAGGTAACGCTGGCAAATTGCTCACCTAGAGACAGCATCAGTGAATTCCTGATGGATGAACAAGCCTTTTTTTTCCCCTCATCAGCGCACATCACAGTGAATGATGGAGCATGTTTTCCTGATGGTGCTGGAGATTGTCACAATCATTTGCTAAATCCGGTTCTGCCGGTAACTCTGTGGCAGGAGAGCAAAGTGGCGCTAAGTCAAATCCTCAGCTGGAAAAGCTCCCCAAGGGTCAGCCCAAAACAGCTGAGGGGCTCTCACCCGTGGCTTTCTACAGACAGCATCCTGAGGATAACCAAGGTGCACGAGACAGGGCGACAGCACAAATGGGCAATGCAGAAACACTGAAGAGGCTCAGAGGGACGGCTCTGCACAGGAGAACAAGCAGATCGTGGCCAACCTGCAGCCAGAATGACGTGAAAACCACAAGGTTTTGTGGGTGCTTCACCCAAAACAGGCCCTGAAAGCTCTGCCATGTCCAGCATTGGCACGGCCCATGCCCAGTGTGGCCAGGCCAGGCAGCCAGCGCTGCCCATCACGTGGAGAGGCTTCACGGCTGAGCTGCGATGCGTAAAAGGATTTACAGATGTAAAGCCACATCTCGATAACGCTTGGAACAAATCCCTGACATTCTTCACACAGCTCTGCACTAACAGGTTAGGCTCTAGCAGAGTGGAAACGGCAGCTCCCCGCGATTTCCACGATTTCCTCGTCCCCATCCCCGTTAACTGTTTGAAGCCTTCTCCCCTCGGAAGCAAGGTGGAGCTGGCTCGGTGGAGGCAGGACTCTCCGTGCTGACAATTATTCTCCATTCAGGACTAGCCATTTGCATGCAGTTCATTTGTGATGCAGAAAAGCTTGAACCTGTCATTATTGCTTGGCATCAGTACAGTGCTGTGAAAAGACACCGCTCGGAACATGCGCACAGCGCTGCACCCTATTTTCTTTAATCTAGGCTAAAATGACAATGAGGAAAAGCAGGAGGGAGGGAGGGAGGGAGGGAGGAAGACGAGAATGGGGAAAGCATCGTTTCCACAAACAGGAGCGATTCTCTGACAAGCCAGGCGTGGGTACTGCAAGCAGAGCTCCAAAGGTTTGTCCAGGGATGATCCTGGCCTGCTGAAAGCGAGGGGCTCCCCCAGTGCCAGGGCATGCAGATGACATTGGTGTGGTCACCTCTGCACAGCTGCAATCTCCTCAGCAGGACCATCCCCCAGGAAGGCTCCAGGAGCCACCATTTTGCTACAGCACCCTCTGGGCAAACAGGAGATGCCCAGGGGTTGTCCCTGACACATGCCCAGCACAGCTCCCTCCTGCTGTCCCCAAGCACAGAGAGATGGGGGTGGCAGTCAAGGCAGGGGAGCAGATGGAAAGCAAAATCCTCTTGAAAGCTCTGCTCCCCATGGCTGTTTCCTGTCTCTTCCCAACAAGCAGGGATCACAAATGCTTCCTCTCCAGGGCCACGCTGCTGCAGTGTGTGGGGAGGCAGCAGTGCCCTCCTTTGCTGAGGGGAAGGCAGCCAGGGGATGGGGATGGAATGGCTGACACCGTGGAGACGTCTGGGGGACAGTGGGGGACACTGCCAGGCATCTCCAGCCCCCAGCCCCTTCTTCAGCAAACACTCCAGCCCCTCCACTCATGCTGATATTTGTGGCCATCTGTGCTCCGGACGGTGCCAGCCCCCAGCCTCTCAACACCTCCCTCCTCTCCCCGATCCAGCACCCGACACCAGGCACAAAAGCACAAAAAATCCCAGCCTTGGCAGACGTGGACCAGCCCGAATGGTCAAAGATCAGCTCAAGCCCTGCCTGTAGCCAAGGCTTTAACAGCTCTGTCAGAGCGTCTGTCAGGAACTGTTCTCGCTCCGCAGCGTCTCCCTGTCATGTCAACATCCAATTGCTTTTGGCTAACAACTCGACCTCCGTGACTGCTTGTGGCGAGACACTCCAGATCCCCACCACAAGTGCTGTAGAAGAGCATTTCCCGGTGCTAGCGCTGGCCTGGAATCGCTCCTGTCCGTGCTACCTCACCGGAGGAGACCTCTCCGCCCCCAGCCCAGCCCACTCCGGGAGGAGGCAGCTCCGCGATGCGCAGGTGATTTAGGAGCCCAGATCCCATTACGATTCATTGCCAGCAGGGAATCCAACTCCCTTGTTACCTTTCAAATGAGCAGAGCTACACATGAATATTAAACACCACCGCGTTCTAGTCCCAGGGAAAAAAAGCCAGTCTTTGAGAATCCCTCATTAAGATGCACTGGACGCCTTGCACAGGGAGCCCGAGAGCCAATTAAGCAGGCCTGTAACAACCCTAAACGAAGTCGTACCTCGTTGGGTTCCAAGCATTTGGCAGAGCTGGTGTGGATGCTCTCCCCACAGCGCCCTGGGTGCTCCCAGACCTGCCCCCAGTCTGTCCCAGAACACGACCCCACAGCCCGAGCTACTGGCCAGGAGCTGTTTCCTACCTCCCTGCCAGGGATAAGGCTCTCCCCAGACCCGTCCTCCAGCTCCTTGCCTCCTTCTCTATATCCTGCATCTTCAACAAAGTTTATTTGCTGACTTTCAAACCCCTTTATTTCCATGCTGGATCGAAGTAACAGGATCAGACAAGTCTGGGGTGTCTCCTGACTTTGGAGGGACTCTGTGCTCCTTCTGCTCCCCATCCCCATCCCCATCCCCACCCCCATCCCCACCCCCATCCCCATCCTCCCTGCCCAACCCCTTCTGCCATCCCCCGCTCAAAATCAATTTCTATATTTCAGATACAAAGGTTGTTTTGCTTGAAAAATGAAGCTGCCCTTCACGGAGGTAATAGAGAGATCAATACTAGTTACATCGAGTTTCCTCCTGAAAACAAGGAACTGCTGGCATTTTTCTCCTCCTGATCCAACCAGGTGGGCTGAGCCTGTATTCCAGACCCAGGTGGGTGCTCTGCCAGAAAGTCCTGGTCCCCACAGACCTTGGGAGTGGCTCCTCAAGGTCCCCTCTCCCTGCCAGCGACATGAGGGGGTGGTGGGAAATGGGAGAGAAAATTGTGGATATAATTTATAATGCCTCATTAATTTGACAAATGCTGCTTCATGCGTGCTCTCTGTCAGCCCATCACTGTCCCAGAAGCCACTGGATCAGCAGCTACTTCAGATGGAAAATCTACCTGCAAACCCTGCTGTTTAGAGGATGGATTAATTGCCACTGATCCTCATGTGGCAGCTGGAGCTGCCCTGGATGGTGGCTGCTGCTCCTGCCCCAGGGCTGGGACCCCTGCACGAGGGACAGTGACTCCAGCAAGGGAGATGGGGAAGGCAAGTATCACAAACAGCTCTCAGAGAAAGCATTTGACCAGCTGTAATAGCTGCTTACCAAGGCTTTTGTATAGAAACAATCCCATAGGAAATGCTTCTTTGCCAAAATGAAGCTTTTGTGGAAACTTCTCATTTCAGTCACGCACTGAATTCAATTTTGTCTCCATCTGAGAGAAAGTTTCCTTTCTTCAAACCTCCCCTGCCCACAGACTGTTTGTTTCTCTACTGGAAAAGCAGTGAGATGGAAAGGGAAAAGGACACCGGGATCAGACGGATTCTGTCCAGTACACAGCTTCAGCTTCCCCCTTCCTGGGAGGATTCCATCAGCTCCCACTGGAGAGATGTTTTGGGCAGAGCCAATGGCAGACACAGGGGGCACCCAGGAGTGGAACCGGTCAATGCTCCCAAAGCCAGGCAGCTCCAGCTGAAATCCTACTGAGCCAGACTGAGCTTGTGCCCACACAAACGAGCACCCAGGATTCTAGTCCCACAGGGAAAACAGGAAGAGGAGGCTGCAGAAGATGTATGTACACAAGGCACCGTTAGCACAACTCCACTCACTCTGTGTTAAATAACTCTTCCAGGGCATGAGTTAAATGGCAGCACAGAGCAATCAGGGGACAATAAATCCCTGGTTATAAATTCTGGCACTAGACTGAGATGAAAATCATCATCCCTGGCCGGCCACAACTGGTCCTGGCTCAGGGAGAGGGAGCTTGGGGAGCAGGCTGGGAGGGAGGGATGTCTGCTCCACTGAGAGCCTCCCAGCCTCACTCAGCCTCCCCAGGGGCTGCTGCTCACTTTGTGCCCACTCTAAGACCCCCAAATGTCCCCAGGTGCTCCTGGGGTGGTTTCAGCACAAACAGCGAGTTAAATTCTGCTCAGCCCCATAGCAAAGAAACTGAATTCCCTTTCCAACCCCAGAGCTCCTGGGGTGTCCTGCTGGCCACGGCCTTGCTCTCACGTCCCTGCACAAACACCAGGCAGGACACAACACATTCCCAAAGGGTTTCCAGCAGAGGGAGGGACACAAGGTGCCACCGATTTACCTTGCTGCATCTCAGCTCTGCCTGCTGCAGCCTTTATTTCCTGCAAATATATTGCACTGTGGGATGCCTGCGATATTTTATAAAGTTAATAACTTTTTTTTAATTGGATGAGTTTATAGAATCGTGTGAGCAATTAACAATAATTACTTTTAAGACACTTAAATTCCAGGATGCACCACAAACACTGGAATATTAAGCTATAAAAACCCTCAATTGTACATTCAAATTACATTAAGGGTCTGTTGGAAGGAATACACTCTCAAGTTTCAAGAGCCCCACTCTGTTCTGTTTATATGATGAGCTTACATCAGATGCTGCAGCAGCAGCCCTGTCCCCATCCTCATCCAAAGCTTGAGCACCACATGGATCCCACACGGATAACACTATTCAGCAGCCCTGGTTTCTCTGGGTGGTGAGGCCCAGGATCCAGGGAAAGCATCCCCTTGTCTTTCAGCACAGCCACAGCACGGACACCGCTCCGGGAAGCGAGTTGGACCAGTGCTTATTTCATTTTAATCACCAGGTGCCAAACTAAATAATTGATGTCGGTTCTCAGTGACAGGTAAGGCATTTTATCACCGCGCCTTTAATAATGCAGGAGTCATGATCCTCAGCGCTAAAATGTCAGGCAATTCTCAGGTTGCCCTCGCCACGCCGACGATGTTTCCCCATCCTGCCCTTCCTCGCTGCCGCCGAGGGCGCAGCACCAGCGCCCATCTGCTCCCCAGCAGCACCCTGGTCACACTGCCCTCCCTGCGGGACCTGTCCCCACCTGATCAGGAGCCTGGCTGGTGGGAGAGACAGCAGGAAGGTGGCCAAGTGAGAGGAGGGATGAGCAGAGCGTGGCACCTCTGAAAACAAACCCCGAACTCCTCGCCGCAGAAGGGAAACCTGCCAAGGAGGGTACGCGTCCTCCCTGCGCCCCACGCTGCAAACGGAGCCGTTTCACACAGCCTGGCCACCAAAAGGGACAGTTTCAGAGCCACCAAGGCTCCAGGCCGAGGAACAATAGCCTGCTAATGTCTCCATTTTGAGCCGTGCACACGCAGCTGGCGCCTGCCTTCGGGAGGGAAAGGGCCTCTCCAGAGCTAGAGGGGAGGGATTCTGGGGGAAGCAGGATGTGCTCAGGAAGGGAATAGCAAGGATCGGGACATGGGCAGCACTGCAGAGATGGTCACGACTGGCAAGGACAGCTCCGGAGCCCAGGGTGGGAGAGCTCACCTGAGACAGGCTCTGATCCAGCTCAGGGGGCGAGTCCCCACGAAGCAGCAGAGCCAAGCCCAGGTGACACAAAGCAAGGGGATGACAGAACCAGTGCCAGGGATGAAGGGACACTGCCTGCAGGTCCCATGCCAGGTGCAGTGCGTTCCAGCTCCCTCCCTTGTGAGGGTCAGGGGCTGGATGAGCAGAGGTGGTCAGCACCCTGCCCTTCCTCCAGAGCCTGGCTGCATCCAGCACAGGTTTGATCCAGCCTTTGTATTCCAACAGCACAGCCTGACATTTACAGGGGGAAGTTTTATTCCTACTGTAAATAACCTCTAATAGTGTAGGTCATTACACTAATTACAGAAGATAATTAATTTTCCGATTCTTGTTAGGCCACTGCATATTCCAAGAAGAGTGCTGTTCATTATTTTCCCGTGCAATTATGACCTCCCTCTCCTTCCCCTGCCAGCCCCGCCTTCAGGATTTCAACACTTTGTCAAGTTGTTTATCATGCAGCCACGGAGCTGTTGTGAAGCTGAGGAGGCGCAGGGGCTCCTCTCTGCCTCCCACCCCACCACAAGGACCACGAGACCTCTGGGTGTGCTGCAGAACCACCCCTCTGCCTCAAACGGGCCCCCAGCAACACTCCTTGGCCACAACAGGAAGATCCCAGCAAGACCACACACCCTTCCTGCAGCTCCATCCTCTCCTGGATGCAGGAGAGGCCACACACCTCCCAGAGCCATTAGGGCTTTCCAGTGGACAAGGAGGGCACAGCCTCATCGACAGCAGGAAAACTCTGTTCAGCTGCTTGGAAAACTCCCCTCCAAGAGCCCGACCTGCTGCTGATGATTAATCTGCAGCAGACTGATGATGGTTCTCCCAGTGCAGCGCTCATTACCGAGCTCAGCCTGGGAGCAGAACATCTGCAGGACCTCACTGCACCACAGGGCTCAGTGTAGGGGCAGCTACCACTTCCCACACACAGACAGCACAACGAAAACAACTTGGCACCAGCAGCTCTTTCAACTTCATCATCCTCAACCTGCTCAGGACCATAAAACGCGGCAGTAAAACTCTGCACGGTGCAGGAGCTGAGGGATCTACTCCCCCAGGAGTCAAGATGTGGCAAAGGAAAAGCAGCTTCTCCTTGGCCAACACCTGTGGAGAGACAGCTCTGGCTGGAGGAGTGTGCCAGATCCTGCTCAGCGCTGGAGGCTGCCTGGCTTTCCAGCCACGCTGTAAATCTGGGTATCAGACAGGTTTTAGTGATAATCAATTGTAATAACTAACATGGATCCCTTGACCAGATAAGTGGAATATTATAAGTCCAGCTGCAATTAGCAGGGGCAGATGGGGGCTGAGGCAGCAGTCCGGGTGTTTTCCCTCACCACCAGCTGCTCAGTGACCACGATGCTTTTCCATTTGCTCCCCACATAAATTCACCATCAAAAGCCCGTGGCTGCAGTAACCTGAGACCCATCACCCTGCCAGAGGAGCCGGCAGAGGGAGGCTGCCTTCACCTGGCTCAGGTGACACGGGGAACTGGCTGTTACAGGACACTCAGCAGGTCTGAGGGTGCAGCCCTGAATCGGAGGGGCCTCGGCAGGGCAGCTGATAACACACACACCTGCTGTTAGAGCAGACAGAATGAATTTTTAAAAGGCACATAAACCCCTGATGCTTCAAGGCATCAGCTGAGCGCGAAGGAGGATTAGCGGGAAATATCTCCCGTGGAAAGCTTATTCCACATGAATTCCACTGAAGGGATCCTTTCATCTCCCCCTGGAGCATCTCTTCCCCTGGCCTGATGTGCCTTGGCACTTGCTGAGCTCCTGGAAGACACTGGCGGGCGGATGGCAGCCCGCAAAGGTTGACAGCTGTCTCCGTTAGGATGCAGCCTCCTGACTGACACTGATGTGACAGGCAGTGTGACACGGCCCAGACAGGACAGTTTCCCATCCCTAGCAGGACAGAGCCACCCCCGCTGTCACTAGGACACTCAGACACCTTGCCTGGCTCTGGGCAGGTGAGATGGGAACGTGTTTCGCTCCCTGGCTGAGTGGCACCGTGAGGATTTGCAGCTCAGCACGCAGCTGTCGGTGCAGCCCAGCACTGGGGGCTCCACGGAGCTCCACACTTCCCCACCATCTGCTTGGAAAGGGAATAAAACGCTGCCCTGGGCATTCCCTGGCAGCTTTTCCTGCCCAGCACTTGCCCTGCACTTCTGTGACTACAAAGAAGCATCAGCTGCCCCTTAGAGCCAGAGGAAGGGAAAGGGTTAAAAGGAATGCCATCTCCCCTCTCCTTTGCCTTGCAAGGAGAGGCGCTGAGTGCATTAAAATCTGGGTTAAAAATGGCTCTGCTCTACCTATCTTATCTTCTTTGTACTAAAAGCCCTCAAAGAGCGGCAGGTTTTCACGCAGAATTTTCCCGTCTAATCCCCTTTTGTTAGCTCTGATACTGGCATTGCAATACAAACCTCGTCCGGGCGATTTAGGAGGGATTACACGCCCTCAATCCTACAGCATGTGGGAGAAAAATGTTTCCTCAAATCAAATTTTACACAAACCAGTATTTGAAAATAATCAAAGCGCAAATCCCCACCGTGGGGATTTCTGGGGGGAGGTGAGTGGGGGTGGGAGGCAGCAGGAGCTGGTGGCACCAGCACCCAGACTCTGTGCCAGGGCACCCACAGGTCCAGACTGACAGGAACTCAGAGCACGCCAAAAAATAACCCACACTGTGACCCTGAAGAAGAGATGAGCAGAGCAAAGTGAGGGCTTGGGAGCTGTTCCTTACTCCCTTCCCCTGCCAGGTGGGTGGCAAGAGGGCATGGAAATCCAGTGCCACTGCAGCCAGGCGACAACTCTGCCTTCTGCATGGCCAAATGTGCTCTCCAGGGCTCTGCACACGTGTGCTTGGCTCGGCTTTCCCGATGAAATATTGCTAGTGCTGCTCCTGTAATATATATGTCACAGATGCAACCTCATTTTATTGATCTCTCCTAGCTGCCGTGTTATCCATAGTGGAATTAATACGTCTGTATCACCACACACACACACAAAAAAAAAAAAAAAAAAAAAAAAAAAAAAGGTAAAGCCCATCTGACAGTTTCAATTAAGGAAGCGTGAAAAGCGATTTGCGTAAGAGGCTGGGGCTCGGCGGGGGAGAGCGGGGCAGCCCGCGGGCAGCGCGGCTGTACGCTCACATCTGGGTAAGTGAAGTGATTTCCTACAGGAAGTGATGGAGGCCAGACCCGAGTCGGGGCCGTGGCCGTCTCCGCCTGACGAGCCCCCCCAGCCCGCCCCGTGCCCGCTGAGCCACCGCAGCACCCGAGCCGAGAGCGGGGACAGCGCGCCGTGCCCGGGCGAGAGAGGTGCCACAGCCCCCGGACCTCCCGGGACAGCCTCCAAGAAAGCTGCATCCAAACTAAGCATCAGGAAACAGCGCAAATACACTTTCCTGCAGAGCTGCCTGCGCTGCTCCTTCCGAACTCCTTCCCTGCACCACGTCCTGAGCATCCTCAGCCCGCAGCCCCTTCGCTGTGCCCTGGGAAAAGCCAGGAGAGGCACTGGGAAAAGCCAGGAGAGGCACTGGGAAAAGCCAGCACAGGCACTGGGAAAAGCCAGCACAGGCACTGGGAAAAGCCAGGAGAGGCACTGGGAAAAGCCAGGAGAGGCACTGGGAAAAGCCCAGCACAGGCACTGGGAAAAGCCCAGCACAGGCACTGGGAAAAGGCAGCACAGGCACTGGGGAAATGCCCAGCACAGGCACTGGGAAAAGGCAGCACAGGCACTGGGAAAAGGCAGCACAGGCACTGGGAAAAGCCCAGCACAGGCACTGGGAAAAGCCAGCACAGGCACTGGGAAAAGCCCAGCATGCTGCCCGGGGATGCCCAGGTGACCCAGCTGTCCCTCTCCAGGTATTTCAGGAAGGGCAACAGGGAGCGGGAGGCTCCAGGATCGTGGCACTTGTCAAGCAAAATTATATCCCCACATCCATTGGCTCCCGCCGGGCCCGCGGAGAGCTGTGAAATATTCATGTTTCTGCCACTCACAGGAGAAAGTCTCCTCAGTGCCTGCCCTCCTGTCCCCAGGATTTCGGAGCAGAATCAGGGAGGGAAGGAGGGAGGCAGCGCTGCCATCTCCGTGCCCTTTGCATCCAGGTGCCACCAGCTGTCCCAGGTCCTTTGAGGCTTTTCAGCTTCACTCTGAAGCAGAGTGGAAACCCCAGCTGAGCAGGGGATTTGGGGCACTCCTGCCATACACAGTCCCCTACAAACCCAGATCCCAGCCTGAGAATGCAGACACACTGCACCAGCTCATTTCCCTCCCCTTCCCCCTGATTTGGGGCAAAGCTCTTAACTCCACCATAAAATTAAAAGTCGTGTGTCCAGATAAATCAATTAAGACCTTGTTTGCAACACCTACAGCTCAAGTCCCCCTGATCCAGGGTCTGGCCAGCTGTCAGAACATTTGGCTTCTTCTCAGCAGGACACACAACAACACACGGGTGCTTAAAAGCACTCATCTACCAGAGGAGTAAAGCCCCTTCCTAATCCACTCCCCCGCTGAACGTGGGGCTGCCTGGTGGTCCGCAAAGCTGCCGGCCCCGAGGAGAGGGGAGGACAGCCTGCTGCCCCCGGGAGAGCAGGAGGAGCAGTGGGAGCTGCTGGGACCCCTCTCATCCAGCTGGGTTTCCTTTGAAACCTGCAGATCCCCCAGCTGCCCTGAGCATCCTTTGCCTCCAGCCAGCTCCTCCCCAGCAGCACTTTGCCACGTCTGGATGCTGCTCAGAGCATCACAAAGGGCTGAAAGGGTCAGCCCAGACACCACGGGCAGAGAACCAGCCCCGCTCAGCCCCTGGAAGCCAGGCTGGCACCACAGGCTGCCAACATGAACCCCCTGTGGTACCCAGGACTGTTCATCACTGCTGCCAGACCAGGAGGAATAAAGATGCAGGTGAAATAGGGATCAGACCTCATGTGGAGCTTGCTGGCTCTCCTCAGGCACAGCAAATGAAGATCCCCTCCCCAGTTTGCCTGGACTCCTGAAAAGCAGCTGAGCTCAGAGCACTGGGGTCCCACACATCACCCCTGCAGGGCATCCTCTCCCTCGTTAATGCTCTTGAGTTGTGTTAAAGCAGAACAATAAGACCGAGAATCACAGGGTGCCTGGTGTGGCCTCCTGCCCGTGCCAGCCTGGAGATGCCAAAACCAGCCCTGCACCAGGGCATGGTGAGAGCAGGGGTCTCAACATGCCAGGTTTTGGGAACCAGCCTGAAAGCTTGGGCTTCTACACAAGCTCCAGACCTGCTGCTTCTGCTGCTTCCTTAAATCCACGATTAAAACACAGCTTTACAGCTTTAACACTTGCAGAGAGTAAAGCTGATATTCCCTGAATCCATGGCCATTCCCTGCATCCAGGCACACCTCCCCTGGGAGCCTAGCAGCTCCAGGGTGCTCCCCAGCATCACCAGTGGTTTCACACCTCGGCACAGTACACCCACAAGAATTTCCTTAGTTTCAACAGTGTCATCTCTTTCCCTTCCCTCAAGTCCCCCTGTGAAACTTCCTGTGTTGGACTCCAGGGATAAAAAAAAAAAAGGGGGGGGGGAGAGAAAAAGGTAAAACACAAGCACAGAAAATCCCACAACAAACCAAAACAAAAAACCCTCACAACAAACTACGTCCCTCCTGGCAAAACCCAGAGCGCCACTTACACAACATCTTTATTTGCTCCATTATTTATAGAGCAACTGAAACATTTATTTCTACACAGAACTACTTGGCGTGCAGGGAAGGTAACACTGGAAATCCTCCTGGAAGAGGTAACTCCATGGAAATCCTCCTGGAAGAGGTAACTCCACAGTGAATCAATAAGCAGGGCAGAAAAATCACTATTAATTATTCTTGCTGGGAACTCTGTCCCACCCCAGCACTGCCTCTTTCTTCAATCAAGGAGAAGAAACGTTGGCTGCATAAAATAAACCCCATTCTGAGCACTGGCAAGAAATTAGTTTCAAAGTCAAAGCCATCAGGTTCCAGAAGTTCACATCCCAAACCAGCCACTCCAGACCCTCAACACTTGTAGGGCCACGGCTCAGAGCTGGTTCATAGGGAAAGGAAGCAAGTTTTTTCCACTGAGCCCAACCCTTTCTCCTAAGACATTGAGCCTGACCTGCCCCATCTCAAAGAGCAGGAAATGCTGCTGGGGCTCTTGGCAAAGCCTGGTGGCACTGCCATGCTCTTGTCAATACAGCTGCACCCCCTGCCCCACAAACATCTTTTTGTGGCCAAGGTTTCCAGGGCAGGATGAAATAATTACTGATGGGTTATGGGCAGGCTGGAGCCCGACAGTCTCGGAGTAAGGCTAATCAATAGCAGGTCATCAATAGGCCAATCAGTCACCTCTGCCAGGAACGATGGCCCAGGGAGGCCCAAATGCCGTTACTCGTGTCAGGGGTCAGAGCCCAGTGCTGGGTCCCCAAGGCACAGCTGGATTAAGGACAGTGTAATCTGCTCCTCGGGACACCCAGCACAGCAGCCTCGTGCCAGAGCTCACTGCTGGGCCTGCAACACCTGCGAGGAGCAGAATTAAAAACAAAATTAAATCATTACAGGGCAGGAACCTGCTCGGTGTGGGCTTGGGGAGGGTGCTGAAAATGAGGGATGTGGGGAGCAATGCACCCACACGTGCAGATGTGAGAGGGGACAGCTCTCTCCTGAAGGACACGGGGCTGTGCCGCGGTGCCAGGCAGGGTCAGAGCCATGTGCCCTCGAGTGACAGTCCCTGCTGCACTACCAGACAAGGAGCTGCACCATCAGCATCCTCAGCAGCCTCCTCCCTTCCAGGTGCCAGCGATGGCCGGTGTCCCAGGACCAGCAGGACACGCCATGCTGGAGGTCTCCCCTGTTTAATAGGATCTGTCGTCTAGCAATCTAATTTGATCGAGGAAAACTAATGAAAACAGGCCCTGGTCTGCAGCATGGATTAGCCCAATCAGCCCAGAGTGGCTACTTTATTGTTCAGCTCCCTGGCACCAGCTGTGCCTGTGTGCAATCAGCCCTAAGAGCCATCAGGCTGCATCCGCCCCAGCTGCCCCAGAGCCTCCAGTCCCAAAGCTCGGTGCAGGCAGTGCTTGGGTGCAGGGCTTTGACACCCACGTGTAAATCGGGCACAAGGACAAGCACAGATCTCACTGATAAGGAAGTATCTCGACCAGCACAGCTTTCCATTAGCTTTAAGGGATATCCCTGGGTTAAAACCAAATCCCATTACTTAGGAGAACAGCGTGTCTGGTGCTGACTGCCTGCCCTGTGAGTGTCCAGAGATATTAATGGGACAACATGTCCCATGTCAAGGCTCATCTGTCCCTTCCAGACCCCAGTGCTGCATCCCCAGGGCTCAGAGAGGTGGAGCAGATCCACACAGAGAATCACAGAGTTACCCCAGAACGGTTTGGACCTTCAATATCACCCAGTTCTGCTCCCTGCCATGGGGAGGAACACCTTCCACCATCCCAGGTTGCTCCAAGCCCTGTCCAACCTGGCCTGGAACAATTCTCAGGATGAAGCCACAGCTTCTCTGGGCAACCTGTGCCAGTGTGTGGAGGAATGGGGTGGAAGAAGACAGGAGAAGGAAGAAAAGTGTGGAAAACACCCAGACTATGGCAGTCCTGAGACTCCTCATCTGGGGACCTGCCTGGCAGCATCAGCACAGGTCCTGGGTGGGTGCCTGCTCAGGCTAGCACTCGGGGAGGCAGAGAGGAGCTGCACAGGGTGTGAAAATACCTGTACCAGCAGGGACTGTGTCCTTCTGCCTGCACACATTTGCTCACCGGAGCAGACACAGCAGATGCTCAGACTTTCAGCCCTACACGTTCAATCTCACGCACTCCGCCGGCACCAGGAACCGTGTGATGACCAGAGGTTGTGACATCTGTTTGTGGCCACCATCCAACAGGTGCCACACACCGGGGTCAGGACCGTGAGTCCCAGCCCCATTTCACACACACTGCAGAGCAGGAGGGAGCCCTGCTGGAAATGACACTGGCACTGTGGGCAGGACCTCGAGATGTGTCACCAGGTGTGTCACCTGGCACTGCCACCACCAGCAGCACCTGGGGCTGGGGTGAGTCTCAGGGCAAGGGCCAGATGTGCTGGCAGCTCAGGGGGAGTTTCTCAGCCCCAGGTCAGTCCTCTCCCCACACACTGAATGCAAACCCAGGACAGCAAAGAGGTGGGAGGATTTAACGGACAGGGAGAACCTCCAAGCCCACGGTGCTGGCAGAGAAGTGTGAAGCTTTAGGAATTACAGCCCTGAGCCACCTGGGACACGTGCGTATTGACTCAGACCCGAGCCTTTAATAAGGCAGCTAACAGCATTGCTTTTACATTCATCCCTCTTACAAGCTGAACATGCCCAGGACAAGTTCATGTTCCAGCTACAGCACTCGCTGGGCTCAACCAAGGGATTACCCAGCCTTGTAGCTACAGCTCACTCCTCTCTCCTTTCTTCCCTCTCTCTGTTCTGCCTCGGTGTCAGGTCAAACAGCTCTTCCCTCTCCATGTTTTGGTGTGTGCTCTGCCTGCAGATCACACACCTGCCCCAGGTGAGATGCTCCTGCCCTCTCCTTTTGTAGCTGCCGAGGAGCAGGGCGCACATCCCTGCTCTTTTCAAGTCCTTTTAAAGGATTCACCTGAACATTTCTGTTACTGCCAGGTGGGCCAGGAAAGCTCCCCAGAAATTCTGCACCTGCATTCCAGAGCCACTCATGCTGACGCTGCCAGCACGGCTCAGCAGATTAATGTCACTGCCGCGCCACACAAATGTCTGCTGATGGGAAAGTGATGGCAAAGGGCAGGAGGAGACTTTGCACGGACATTAACAGAGGCTGGAGTACATTAATATTATCGACGGGCTGTCAGCGAGGCTAAAGAGGCTGTGCCAGCCCTGAGCAGGGGATGGAGGCACGGCAGTGGCATGGGGACACATGATAGTGGTGTGGGGACACATGGCAGTGGTGTGGGGACACAGGACAGTGATGTGGGGAACAGGACAGTGATGTGGGGACACACGACAGCAAGTGCACTGGCTGTGGCCCGCTGGGTGCTGGGCAGGAGAGGAGCGGTGGCAGCGCACAAAGACGGTGGCCCTGGGAGCGGGGCTGTGGGGACACATGGCAGAGGGGCCGGAGGAGAGGGAGGCAGCCTGTGAGTGCCCTGACCCGTGAAGGAGCAGCCCCGGGAAGGGCCCTCGGCCGCCCACATGCTCGCTGTCAGCTCCACGAAGGCCGTGGCCCTGATGCCTTCGCCTCCCCCTCGCCAGGCTGCCCGCGGGGGATGGAGGACGATGCACGGGCACAGTGGCACACTCTGGGGAGCACCTCCCCGTGCCCACCGACCTGGGGACACATGGGGGACACCACATCCCTGTCCTGCTGCGTCCCCGGCAGCCCCAGCTTCAGGCGACGGCTCCGTGCCAGCGGCAGAGCTCGGTCCTACGGCAGCGCTGAAATACGGCAGTGGGAAGTCCCCTACTGCTCCCTGTGTAGCATTTTATCTTAATAACATTTTATCTTGGATGACAAGCCTGTATAATGTGGTTTAAAAGCCACGGCTACGCTGACACCAGAGCAGGGGGAAGGAAAAGAGCTCTTTTCTCCCGTCTCATACATTTGCTGAGGTCACAACTTGCGAACCTCTCGCTGTATCTCGCTCGCCAAGCTGGGAGCTGCTTTGTAGAGCGGCTCGGAGGCAGCGACGGGAGCTCAGCCCTGCTCCTCCCTCCCGCTCAGGGTTCCGGCTGAAAAAGCTCTGGCTCTCGCTTTCCTTTGCAGTTTTGGCTGGGGGAAGTCTTTTCTCACCCCCCTGCACCATGCAGTGAGTGCTGGAGGCTTTGAAGGGGGAATTTGCTGTGGCCCAAGGCTGGTGGGAGGCTGAGTCCCAGGGAGTGAGCTGCCTGTTCCACCTGCACCAGCAGCACAGCCCTTGCAGGCCCAGACTGCCTCCAACTCCACACTGACCACCCCAGGGCCACCACGTGGACCACCCCTCCTCCAGAGCCCAGCCCTGCAGCACCCAAATTTCCCAGGATGGTGTCCCTGCTGCGGCACGCACCGCAGTGATGCTGCACAGCACAGCATCATTAGGGAGACAGCTATTCTGGTCTAATTGCCAGTGGTTCACAGCAAACGTGGCAGTGTGTGCTCGGAACAGAACCGTGGAATCACACTAAAGATAAAGGATGCTTGAAAGAAAGAGTAAAAACTGGTATTAAACCAGAGAGGGGACAGCAGCACACAGGCTGACTTGGGGAGGGAGAAGACACTGACCCAGCAATGAGGGTTAAGCTCTTCTTTTGAGAGCTAATTTAAGGTCAGGCAAATCCTGCTGACAGATTATTTTTCACCTAGAACTTTCAGATTGGTGGCTCGGCCACCACAGCACAGCAGGACCTGCAGAGCAGCTACAGGAGCTGCTGGAAGTGCCCTGGCCCTGTCCTGAGAACAGGACAGCCCTGTGCCTGCCCAGGACCACGAGCAGCCCCCTGACCCACGCTGGGGTCCCCCTCACACCAATAGCAGCCAGAGCAGTCCAGCAGCCTTTGCCAAGACCCAGGCAAATCCCACGCTGTGCAGCCACTCTGGTGGTGCCCCAGGAGGGACAGGAGACCTCCCCCACCCCAGGCTGTCACTCTGTCACCTCTGCTTTGCTGTGACAGACAGACAAGCCCCAGCTCGCAGGACCATCAATTATTCACGCGCACTATTTCTGAATATTGATGTTAAAAGCAAATTCCCGGCTTGCCCCTCGCCTGCACCTCCAAAGGATTTTCATGCCACAAGGATTTTCCTCAGGACCCACGTTCCTGAGGAGCCATGGAGGGAGGGACACATGGAGAGACCTTCACTGCCACCAGCGAGGTCTGCTGGCATTGGGTCTGAGGTCTGCAGTTCAGGGGGGGACAAAAACACCCCAGGGATGGGGAACATCCTGTCCCACTCCTGTGGGATTCAGCCCAGCTGAAGGAGCAGGGAGGAAGGCTCAGGGAATGAAAGGATGCGTCTGTCAGAGACAAAAGGAGCTTGCTCTCTCCCTCACTCGTTCACAAGAAAATATTTGTAAACAAATGCTTCCTGCTTGTGTTTATCCAACTTTGAGAGACTTCAAATGGAAGCCTGCTCCCCATACCGTATCATTACCCTTCATTATTGCAATTTTCCAGGCTTTAGGTGGCTGGAGAAGGAAAACACAGGATAATGTACTGCTCAGAAATCTGCAGGATGTTAAACTGGGAGAGAAGCAAGCCCAAGCAACCCAGTGACATCAGGCCCACGTGGTGGGCACTGACCATGACGACCCAGCACAGCTCCTGCATCCGGGGCACGAGAGGAAGAGCCATTCTGGAACTTGGTGCCAAGAAAGAACAGCCAAGTGTCACAGCCACAGCCGCCTTGACTGGCCCAAAACACCAAGGATGCTCCAGCTGGATGTTTCTCCAGGCTGGAACACCTCAGCCAAGCCATGCCAGACCATCCTTACTGAAAAAAACCCTTCTCCCTTGGCCTAGAGGTGCTTTGGTGATGGGCTGAGTGTCCACTTATCATCAGGAGGTGCTGGAACAACCAAAGGACAGCTGACAAATGCCAGCAGGAAAGGAACACTCTTGAAACAGGGAAGGGCTCCAAAAAGAAATCTCATTTGTAGATCATTGCCTTGATATCTCAGCATTTTTTACTTCCCAATTCTGTTTTATATAGCCCTGTTTATTGCACTGATATCTCATCCTGCAGATTCATCTCAGATCATCGTTAAGGTTCGTCCCCAGCTTGCAGAGATGCCTCTGCTTATCGTAAAACTCTATGTTGAAATTTCAGATTAATTAAAAGCTGTAAATTGCAAAGCCAGATGCGATAATTCACATCTTCACTCTTCCAA
Source organism: Cinclus cinclus (assembly GCF_963662255.1). Taxonomy (NCBI): domain Eukaryota; kingdom Metazoa; phylum Chordata; class Aves; order Passeriformes; family Cinclidae; genus Cinclus; species Cinclus cinclus. The sequence goes on along the minus strand of NC_085070.1, from coordinate 6,467,584 downwards.
AAGAAAAAAAAAACAAACAAAAAAAAACAAAGAAAAACCAAAAAAAAACACCCAAAAATCCAAACCAACCAAAAACTGGGAAAATGAGAGAAGTGTGAAAGTCTTTTGGTCCAAAGCCACATCCCTCCATCCTCCCCACGACCCAGCCAGCTCTGCCACCGAGGGTCCCCAGAGACACCTCGCACATCCCAGGTGTCCCTTCCCAGTGGCACCACGGTGCCACCCCAGCCAGGCCGGTGACGCCGGGAGCGCAGGGAAGGCGATGCTGGGAAGGATCCCCCGGGCAGGCGGGGAACCCCGCGGGCACCCAAAATTCCACCTGAGCAAGCTCCGCTGGCCGCGGCAGCCGGGGCGATGCCGGCTCCAGCCCCGCAGCTGCGGCAGCGGAGAGGGGACAGACGCCGTCCCCCCCTCCCCCGGGCCGGGGACGCTGCTCCCCGTGCCCAAGGACATTCACGCAGCCGTGACCACCATCTGCTCCCCTGCAGCACGGGCCAGCTCGGGCTCCAGCGCCGCGGCACCGCCTGAGCGCAGGCACCGGGTCAGCCCCTGCTCCCAGCACCGCCTTCCAGCACCCCACTCGCACCCCTAAAAACACCCCGAGAGGAGGAAGAAGAGGTGTTTCCTCCTCTCCCCCCACCAGTTTCCAGCTGCCCACAGCTCTTCCCGCAGGCTGGTTTGACTGGTGCTCCTCCCGCTGCCCTCATCCCATCGCTCCGGGGCGCTCCAGGAGCGGGGCAGGCAGCAGCATCCCCCCCTCGCCGAGCTCCCACTCTCTGCAGATCTCTTAATGCATTTCTTGGCCAAGGGTGAGGAGATTAAACACTCCGTAGAAGGCGAGCTGACACAAGCTGACAGACCTGAATCTTCTGCACATGCATAAGTGCCAGTCCTCATCACAAGGATGCTCATTTGCCAGCCTCATACCTATCACTTGGGCTGGGAGACAATCTAAATAAAGCAAATTCACTTGTTCTGAGGGGGAGAGGGAGTCGCTGGGCTGTCACAAGGTTGAACTCGGCTGACATCACTCTAAAGTGGAAGGTGCTGCAGGAGCAGAAAGCAGAGGGTTTCCAGCCTCCCAGGAGCGAGAGGAAGGGAGTTTTGCTTTGCTTGAAAGCAGCTGAGCCAGGAGAAACCACCAGGCTGTGAGGGGCTGGGCTGTGGAGTCACAGAATCCCAGGATCACTGAGCTGGAAAAGCCCTCTGAGATCATCGAATCCAACCTGTGCCCGATCCTTGTCACCCACTTAGTGCCCCATCCAGCCCGTGCTTGGACACCTCCAGGGATGGGGACTCCACCACCTCCCTGGGCAGCCCTATCCATGTGCCAGAGGTCAGAGAGGAGCAAAGCCTGGCGCGCAGCTGAGCTCCTGAGCCAGCCCTGCCAGGACAGCAAATTGCACTTTATTCCACTCTGACACAGAGCCCAGCCACCCCCAGAGATTCAGGGAGTGGTTTGGGTTAGAAAGAGCCTCAAAAATCATCCAGTTCCACCCCCTGCCATGGGCAGGGATACCTTCCACCAGACCAGGTTGCTCCAACACTTCCTGGGAAGAGGATCCACAACTTCTATCCCTCTCCTACCCTCCAACACTCGGTTGCAAGGATTAAGACTCATTTCCAATGAAGTTTTCATTATTTTCTGCTCTCCTTCTTTATTCCCCAACTCATTTGCATTACAAAAAAATTAAACAAAAGCTGCTTTTTTGAATCTCCACTCATTACTCCCATTACATTTGTTAACATCATTATCTTCAGCTGAAGATGGCAACTATTATCAAATGTTGCAGAGCTGCTGCAGACCTCTTGCTATATTACTCTGGAAAATTGCTTTAATGCTTATGCTTTTAGTGGTTTGAAAAAACCAGCTATAGCATTAGAAGCCATAAAGAAGATAAAAAAGTGCATCATTCGATAATACGTGCATTTTTTCCCCCTTTACACTGAAATATAAATACATGGAGGTAAGGCAAGATGCAAAAGCTCTTCCTCCTCTTCAGTGATCCGGCACAGACCCTCTGATCTGACCCTCACTGTCTCTCTCTATTCTTCAGGAAAAGTTATTATAATGAGAGCTGGGATCAAAAGGAAGTAACTCTAAGGACAAAATAGTTCAATTTTTCCAGATTTTGACAAAATATTTCTGAAAGAGGAGAAAGGCTCAGGGCATGGGTGCTGAATCCCTGGATTTAGTGGGGAAGGAAAGCCCCAAGGGACAGAGCTGAGGGTGCAGGGCAGGCTGAGGTGGCCCTGGCAGAGGGACTGTGGTGAGGAGGGGGTCTAATGACAGGGATGTGTCTCAGGATCCCACTGCCTCCCACTTCCAACTGGAAACCACCATGGATAACCCCTTGGAGCACTGGTAGCATCCTTGCTGAGCTTGGCTCAGCTCCCTTGGAGGGCATTTGAACCAAGAGGATCAAAAAAGAACGAGCTGAACATGAGTGTGCGGAAGCTGGAGAGGCAAGACTTGGCAGAACAGAACAGAACTGAGGCTGGGGCTTCCAAATCTCCCTTCCAAGGAAATGTTGCATCCCCAGGGTCACCAGGAAACCAAAAGAGACAGAAGAAATCCTTCCCTGTGAGGGTGGGAAGGCCCTGGCACAGGGTGCCCAGAGAAGCTGTGGCTGCCTCATCCCTGGGAGTGTCCAAGGCCAGGTCGGATGGGCTTGGAGCACCCTGGGATGGTAGAAGGTGTCCTACTGGACTGTGCTGGTCCTCACCCAGGCCATGGCAGCTCTGAGGATGGGACAGCACAACTCAAGAGCTGGGACCATGTACAAATCCCATGCCAGCATGGCCAGAGCTGATTTACTGCAGCTGCAGGAGAGGTCAGGGCTCGATAGGCTTTCATCGATCAGTTAATTAAACCCGAGCAAAACAAACATAATGAACGTAAAAATTTACAGCTCCTGCCATGGGTTCAGGTGCAGCTGGAGCTCAACCCACCCATCTTCTCTCCTAACAAGGCAGGGCAGCCTGGGCTTTTGAGGGTGATCCAGACCCTGCTCTGGAACGGGCAGGATGAGCTCTACTCCTACCTGCAGCACAAATAACACTCCTAATAAGAGCAAACTGCCAAAACTGAGGCTGCACAGAGGTGCTAAACCCTGCCAGAAAGGATCCCAGAGCGTGTCTGTCCCCTGGTACAGCCCTGGCACGCTTGGAGGGTGGCACGTGAAGCGTGACACCACAATGACCTGCTTTAACCACGCACCCATGCAAAACTCACACAGCCCCTGCTGCAACTTCATGCTTGGTCACACAGCCCACGAGACCCACACAAAGAGATTGAAATTATCACTTTGTTTTCCATCAGGCTTTTGGTGTTGATTTAAGCTGCCCAAACAAATAATTACGGTCTTATCTCCATCACGCAGCAGCATTAAGCACAATCCATCATTTTTAGCTTGTTTCGGGCACGGTGTATATATGGATAAATAAAGAAGGAACTCAGCCATTCCTATTTCATAGGAGCTGGCATTGCAAGATGGGCATTTGGTTAAATCTGCTCTTGACTAAAACAAAAATGTAATCTCCAAAGAACTCTGCAGGAAAGAGAAACACGTGTGCTTTTTAACAGCTTCAGGAAATGAGACCAGCAGATCTGCAGAGCTGAGGTGCAGAAACAATGCTCAGTGGGGGCACACAGGAGTGTGGTCCATACCCTGCCCTTCCCCAGCCTCAGGCAGGAGATCCCACACCACATTTCCAGCTGTGGTTACGCAGCTGCAAACTGGGGTCAGAGCCCTGAGCACCCAGAGCACTGAAGAGCCAAAACCTGGCTCACCCAGAGAGCCAGGCCGGAGTTAACGATAACTCACAGGCAATTCCCAGATAAGACACGACAGGTTATGCCAGAGCTCTGCCAAGAAAGATCACGGAGATGATTATGAAGTTAATTCTTGACACCGCCGGGCGCGTGTTGTACATCCAGTGTATGCAATAGCCATAGCTCCTGGTTAAACAGCGGGACGTGCCAGGATGTCGGGTCGATGATACAACAGCCGAGTGCAGGGAGCGCTGCTAAGCACATGGAAGTGGTCCAAGGTGCAGACAGAGTTCACCTGGGGAAGGCAGCAACACCTCCCTGATGGAGCAGCATGGCTTCAACCCTGCCTGGCAGCGGGAAATCCCAGCCAGGCACCCAAAGCCGGGCACCTGATAGCCAGCCCTCGTCCAGGGGGTGCTACCCAAACCCCGCAGCCTGTGAGCGCTGGCACTGTGGCACAGCTTTGCTCCTGGGATCCGCAGGAGTGTGAAATAAGCTGTAGAAACATCAGCGCTGCTCCTCACAGCGCTTGGGAGGCGGCTGCGAAACCGCAGCGCCAAACGCGGCTGCAGCGCCAGGCTCCGGCACCCCGAGCTCACAGGGCTGGGCTGCAGGCTCAGCACACGGGCTGCGGGTCACAGGGACGACGGATGACACAGGGGGACATCTCCCGAGCTGGCCACGGCTCCTGCAGCACGCTGCTCCTCCCCGCTGCAAAGGAGAGATGGTCTATGGGGAGAAGCAGCTCCAAGGCATCAGTAGGGGCTGGAGAAGGGTCTGGGGAATGCAAAGCCATGACCAGCACGGAGTTTTCATCTCAGCCGCTGCCAAAACTCCCCAGGGATGGGGAAACACATCCCACCCATCCCCTTGACCAGCACAGGGATGATCTCTGTGCCTTCACCACCATTTGCTTCCCCAGCCCTGTGACAGCATTTGCAACCCTCCACAGTGCCAAGCTGCAAGTACCAGGCTGGCATGGGCAGGAGAAACCACTTCTCAAGCTGAGTCTGCCTGTGAAGGGTACCCCTCACTAGGGATGCCTGGCACGGAGGGAAGAGCAGGCACGGGAGGATTGGGGAGGGGCGACAGCACTCAAGCAAAGAGGACCCAGCTGGTTGTGACATGCTCAGCCACGAAAAATTATAGTTTTAAAGCTGCTTTCAGTGGAAAGACCCAGAACAGGCAATGGAGGCTCTGGAAAGGAATATTAAGCACTGCAGAAATAAAAGGTATTGCTCAAGAGAAAACATAACAAGGCTGAAACCCAGCGTGGTGCAGCCTTCAGATGAAATGGAGATGAGCTGCGAATGAATTGCTCCCTCTTAGGGGAATTTCTGGCTTTTTAAGGAGGGAGGGCACACCGGTCCTTCCCAGCCTCGCCTGGCAGAAGGGTGAGGGTGGGGTGGGGTCCAGAGATGCTCTCCAGGGCATGTGGAAGCTCCCTGCCTCACCACGGGAATGCAGCTCCCACTGGGCCCTGCCATCCTCTCCATCACCAGGAGAGCCAGCAGGGCACCATCCCACCCCGGGGAAGCTCTGCATGCAAAAAATCCAGAGGTCAGGAGTCAGGGCAGAGCCTGGAGCCCCTGGAGCACAGCCAGGGGAGGGTAGTCACAGCCCCAAGGCTGCCACAGCTCCAGGGGTGTTTGGACAACGCTCCCAGGCACAGGGTGGGATTGTTGGGGTGTCTGTGCATGACCAGGACTTTGATGGTCCTTGTGGGTCCTTCCAGATCAGAATATTCCACAATTCTGTGATCCCCTGCAGATCCCCCAGCGCCATACAGGTGCTGCCATACCCCATCCTCTCCACATGCCCCATTTCCTGGTGACATGTTACACGAGAATTTCAGTTTCCAGTTAAAAATAACACCAGTTTCTAACCCTCGAAGGTGCAGAAAAACGTGACCTCTAAAAATCCTGAAACTGAAAGGCAAAGCAAATGAGTCCCAAATTTGTCTACGCTATAAACGTCAATTTCTTTTTGAAAGAAATGAATGTTTTTGATGAATGTTTTCTTGAATGCCTGCTTTTGGCAGTGCTGCCATCTGTGAAAAATCTCTGCCACGCTCGCTATTAAGATTTCATTTCCAAGAAGAGCTCATAGGCACTTTAATAAATGGTTAAAAGATTGTCAGGGGTCCAAAGGGCCAGCAGCTTGTTTACCACAAGTGGCTTCTGTCACCGAGCAAAGCACCTTTGACTGATAAGCTCAGAGCCCGCCAGATCACATACAGCTTCCTCCCAGCACTTGGAGAAGCACTTTAGCAATGTCGGGCACTTGGGAACTTAATCCCTATCGACTCTGAATAAGATTTAGAGTCCTGAATGGCCAGCTCGATTCTGAGAGGACCCTGGGTCAGGCCGAGCCTTGCAGAGGTTTCACTCCACATCCCCAGCCATGGGTTGGAGTGAACAACACTCATTGACAAAAAGCACAAACCCTCATTGGGTGAGCCCCCGGGATGGGCTCTGGGCTCTGAAGCAGCACCAAAATCCTTCAGAAGGGGCTGAGGGCACATCCAGCAGCCCCAGCCCGGGCTGTGCCCAGCAGCCTGGCACTGGGCAGGCCCTGCAGACACCAGACCCAGAGCAGCCCACCCCTCCTTAGGGCTGCAGACCCCGCAGGGGTCTGGGGTGTGGGGTCTGGGGTGTGTCCGTGTCACCGCCAAGGGCAGGGACCCGAGCAGCCTCCCCTGAACGTGTCAGCTCCAGGGCTCCACGGCTGATGAAATGGAGTCCTGAAATGGCTGGTGTATTTGTAGATCCTCTGCGTGACTGAATCAAGAGGAACAATAAGATCTTTTTCCAGATTCGGCAAACATCAGTATAATAAAAAAAATTAATTATATGCTTGAACACATGCACCAGAGCAATGCCCTGTATTTTCTCCTAATTGTTCTCCAAGCCTTGCAGAGCCACATTTAAATAAAAATGAAGCAGTTATTTAAACCGCAATTAAAGATGGAGCAATTTATTTTTAAACTTGAACTATCGTCAGCAGAGCAGGAGGGGGGGAAGGGGGGCTGCACTGGGACCCCTGGTGCCACACAGGGCACGTTCCACTGGCCACTGGAGCCACACTGCTCCAAGCAGGAAGGCAGAGGAACAGAGCAGAGACTTCCAACAGCCCCACAAAGGAGTGCTGGCTGCTTCCTCTCCATCCCACAGCTGCCTCTCACTGGCACAGACCACAGCAGCCCATCCCTGACCTCACAACCCTGCTGCTGCATGAAGGACGAGGATTTGGGTCGTGCCCTCTGGGAAGGCTTAGCCCTGGCTCCACAGCCAGGAGCAGCTCGTCCCCACCCGATGGGTGGGGTGTTTTGGGAGGTACCTGCACCACTGAGCTCCTTTCCTTCCAACCAAGGGCTTGTTTTTTTTTTCCAACCAGGTGCCCATCACCACAGCCCCAGGTTGTGGCCCCAAAACCAGCCCTGGGGACTCAGCCCTGTCTGTCCCAGAGAGGTGACCACCAGCCAGCATCCTGTGCCCAGAGCAGGGAGCACCCTCAGCAGCAAGAGATGACTGGGAGGGAGCTGGGGAGGGGGGAAGGAAAAGCAGCAACCACAACAAAAACCCACCCTCTCTTTTCATAAGACAGCAGAATTTATCAGCCTGCAGCCCTTCACATCTGTCTCCTCATACAAAATGAAAGAGGCTTTGAAAAACAGAGGAGATGAAATAAAGCCGTCTGTGTGAGGAAGCTGGCATCTCTGCCACTGTCACTGTCACCATGGCAGGAATAATGACCGTGATTGTTTCTGCATCTGGGGATGTGCGCGGGTGCACGGGGAGGAGGGGGAGGAAGATGCACACCCACACCACCCCCACCCCTGTCCACGAGCCCCCAGCCCCGCTCGGGATGAGCTGGCCAAGCACAGCACAAGATGTGGTGACTTCAGTTCTGCTGCAGCTCCTCTCCCTCACAGCCCGGGCGCAGCCCCAGGGGCAGGAGGCTCAGGCTCACACAAACATGTGGTTTGGGAAGAGGTTTGACCTGGACAGCTCTCACATCGCTTGGCTTTGCTGTAGCAATTACTGCCCGGGCAGGCTCTGCTCCCGGGGGAGACCTGGGGCAGCAGGACAGGAACCAGCAGCGGCTCCTCTCTCGTAGATGACATTTAAACAGAAGTATAACAGGACAAGGATTGGGGCTGGGTGGAGAACCTGCTCATGCCTGCAAACCCATTTCTCAGAGCTGGCTCTGGCATTTTGCTGGGATGATTGTCAGGGCCGACCTGTGCAGGGCAATGAGCTGGATTTCGGTGGGTCCCTTCCAGCTCAGCATATTCTGTGTTTCTATCCTGTTCTGGAATTTTCAAGTGGATTTTGGAGCATTCCATGCCCATCAGGCTGGTAGCGGAGTGCTCCGGGCACAGGGGTCACTCCCAAGACCCCCTCAGGTGAGGTGGCCCATGGCTAATCATGGGTTTCACCCCCATAGAGACTCCCCCAGTCCCCTGTGCCCAGCACCCACGTCCTGCCCAATACATGGAGTGCTGATCACAGCTTCAGCCTGAGCTGCTCCAGTGCCTTACAGAAACTCCCATCCCAGAGGATTTCAGCTCTTGGCCAGCAGGAAGGTCTTTAAAATGCACAGAAACATTCCAATTTAGCAAGTGCCCTGTGGCCAGGGAGAAGAGAGTGCGGCCCTTGTGATTCAGCAGGGACCGGGATGCTCCAGGCTCGGTTCTGGGGACAGGCAGGAGGGTGCTGGGCTCAGCAAGGTGCATGAGGCACGTGAGGCACCAGGTTTCATTACAGAGCTCAGCTCTGCTGTGAGTTGTGCCCATCAGCCTTCTCTGGGGGCTGGTGCAGAGCACTGAATCCTCTCACAGGGATGTGTGGGGCACACTCCGAGAGTCCCCGAGTGACTCCAGGGAAGCCCAGACACCTCTAAGGCTCATCAGTCCCAACCCTCTCCTGCCCACATCACTCCCCTTCTCCCCATGCCACCAGTGGGGTGCTCCAGAATTCCCTCTTGTCCCCAACTTCCTGGCCATTGCCTGAGGAACCTCAATGTGCCATTCAGTGTGAGTGGAAGGATGTGGGGTCACCCTGGGACTCAGGAGAGCTTCCACACATCCCCTCCAGCTGATCTCTTCCTCCTCCTGCTCTCTGCACTCCAGGAAGAGATTTACAACCCACCTGCCTCCTGTGGGACCTCCAGACCCTCAGGCACCCACTCCACCCTCTCTACTCACTGTTCATCCCTTCCCTATGCTCCTCAGGGTGGCTGGAGAGGCACTAAAGGATGGCGCTGGCACAGGGTGCCCAGAGCAGCTGTGGCTGCCCCTGGATCCCTGGCAGTGTGCAAGGCCAGGATGGATGGGCTTGGAGCCACCTGGCATAGTGGAAGGTGTCCCTGGCCATGACAGAGGTGGGATGAGATGGTCTGAGGTCACTTCTAGCCCAAACCATCCCGTGATTCTGTGATCCCTTTCTCTGCTCTCAGCCAAAGCTTCCCTTTCCCGCAGACGCTGCCACAGCACAGCAAAAGCTGCCGACAGCTTCGGTTTGGGACAGCCCGAGCTCGGAGTCACCAAATCCCCACTTGGGTCCTGCTGCGGGGCTGGGGAAGGCTGGGAGCCTGTGGAACCAGTGCACCAGGAGGTGACAGGGGGATGGGGCGGCCACCTCAGCTCTGGCAGCGCCCGGGCTGTTCACAGGCTGCTGTTTACTTGTTGTGGTCCCTGCGTGTGCCGTGTGTGCATGCGTGTGGAGATTGTCTCCAACGTGACTCTGCATTATCAGGGCTATAATGAGTCCTTGTTAAAGTGGATTTGATGGAATAATTATATTCCAAAAAAACCTGCGGGAAAGCGCTCTCCCCTCTTAAAGGGCAGGATCATCAAACGTTCTCGCCACATTATTTGCAGTCACACCTTCTGCTGCATCTGCTCCTTTTAAAATCTCTAACTCCAATCTGATCTGAATATATAAATCTGAATTATCACAGCAAAAGGAGATGTGCTCACACCTTTTTTTATCTGTTGCCATGGCGATTAGATAAAATTCACGCCAAGTCTCTGGGGAAGGATGAAATGATTTCAGACAGAATCTCACCCCACTTGGTGAGAATAACGCCTGGAGCTACTTCCCTCTGTAACAGGTCTGGGCACATGTCGAAGCCAGAGAGGGTGGCAAGGGGTGGGGGAGAAGCCGGGACACCTTTGGAGATCTCGAGGCCGACAGGGGAAAAGGTTTTGCAGCACCTGCAGCCAGGGAAGGACAGGACTCTGCTCGCTCCCATCACATCAGGTGGCTCCGAGCTGCAGCTCTGCCCGGCCCGGGCACGAGTGACAAAATGCAAGTGAAAAGGCCAAGCCTTGCGCCCAGTGCTCCCTCTTGCAGTGCCTGCGTGGGGCATTTCTCCCTGCACCAGCCGGGTCCCTCTTCTCTGGGAGCAGCTCAGCCACAGGGGACAGCAGGGACATGGCAGCGGGGTGTCCTCGTGCTCCATGCTCCAGCTCACAGCTTCCATCCCACATTCGGGCCAAACCAACCCAAAACACCGACCTTCAGCGAGTCCTCTCTGCCCCAGACCTCACCACCATGCCAAGCACATGAACAAGGGCACCCTCTCGCCTCGCCGTGTTTATTCTGTCCCAGCTTCCAGCTTTCTCCCAGGAACAGGAGCCTGATGTCCCCCAGAATGAGCCCATTGACACAAAAACAATGCAGAATTATCAAATTCCAGCTCTTGTGCCCCCTGGATCATCCCCCCCCGTGCCCCTTGGCACGCAGCACCCACCCAGAGGGGATTGCTGTGCCCAGAAATCCCAGAAATCCCAGAAAACCCAGAAATCTCTGTCTCATCCCTGGACTCACCACGTCCTGGGATGGATTACAGTGGGATTTGTGTGCAGTTCCACTTCTGCAGTTTCAGAGAAAAAAAACAAATGTAGCAGTGGACAGTGAGCATTTTTTGGGGGGACTGAACACACAGAACCACGAGGAAGCTGCAGCCTTTTCATTGCACACACCACTAAAGAGCTGCTGAGAGGAGTTTAAGGACCCCAGAACCAGCCTTGGGGACATCTGAGGATGGGATGGAAAGGGTCACATAGGTCAAGTGAAGCTCACAGCTGCAGCACCACAAACAGATTAATTCAGGCAGAGATATTTTGGAAACTCCTTAAAGGCTCAGCCCACAACACACTCAAAAACACCTCTAAAACTTAACAGAACTCTTTTTTTTTTTTTTTTTCAGCTCCTTCCTTCTGGCAAGGTTTACGTTTTGCTTTCCAGAGAAAAGGCTTTGTGGATAACCAGTGACTAAGTACATCCTCATCTGCACAGCCCTCAGAGGATTTGTATTAGGCTGGTGACAAAGGCAGCACCCTTAGAAACGCTGGTACCTTGACAAGTGCTCTATTTAGATTTTTTCCAACACAGCCTATCAAGTACACAACACTGAAGCAGCAAATAACAGCTCAGCCCTGGGTTTGCCAGGCTGGTAACACTCACAGCCTCCAAATCCCACTGCCCTCTCCAGCCCCAGTGCTGTTTGCCCCACTGGCACAGCCTGGGAAGGTGACATTTGTGCCCAGCAAGGCAAAGCTGGACACACTGACATCCCTGTGGCATGGTTTGGGTGTGAGTCCACGGGCACGTGTGTGCTCAGAGGGCTGCAAAAGCCAAGCAGTGCCCAAATGAACGCCTTGCAAAGCTGAGGAGGGGCTGGAATTGCTCAAACCCCACTCTGTGATGTCACGAGTAGCTCCCCGTGTTGTTTTTGCAAACTGCAGCTGGACAGGCACCCCAGGAATGCCTACACACCTGGGCTCCACACTGCCACCACTGCCACACGAAATAAACACAAAATAATGAAAGAAAAGCTGTTTACAGCATTGAGTTCTTAAAGCATCTTGCAGCAGGATTTTCTCACTCTCACTCCACGGCAAAGGGGCGAAGGGTGTGTAAAACTCTCTGCTCAGCTGTGCTCCATCCAGCTCCTCAAGATGCCACCAGATACCACCAAGATACACCAGGAGCAGCTGAGTTCGAGGTGTGACTGTCCCCCCCAGGCCCTGCCCTGTGCCAGCTCCTGCCCTCCCAGGCACAGCAGCAGAACCCTGGGAGCGGGGCTGTGGCTGTGGCAAGGCTGGAACACGAGGCAAGATTGATTCTGATGTGAGCACCAGCAAGGCAAATGGGTTTTTGAAAACCCTGTAATTTCTCTGCAACCCTTGACTTTTCTAAACACACAGCAGCACAGTCAGGTGGGCACTAAACAAAAATGAGCTGCACTAATGATGATTTACGTGTAGGATAACCTGCCATAAAGAGTTTATCTTTGATTTCGGGGTATGTTACGGTGTTGCCAAGTTAACCAAACAGCACAACTCATCACCCACACCCCGGGGAGGGAGGAAGCAGCTCTCCAGCTGGGCTCTTGCCAGCAAGGCACCACCAGGGCTCTGCACCCACCAAAAAGAGCAACAAGGTTTGGCTGAAAAAATGTGAGAGGTTGGGAGCCCTGTAATCCCAATTAATTACAAAACAAACAAAAAAAAAAAAAAGAAAAAAAAAGAAAAAAAAATGTGTCATAGAATTAAAGAATAATTTGGCTTGGAAGAAACCTTAAAGTCCTCTCCCTGCCATGGGCAGGAACACCTTCCAATGCCCCAGGCTGCTCCAAGCCCTGTCCAAGCTGGCCTTGGACCCTGGCAGGGATGGGGCAGCCTCAGCTGCTCTGGACAACCTGCCAGAGAAGAATTTCCTCCTAGAACCTGAGAAAGCTCACAGAAGGTTCCTCTCAGCCACACAAGGAGAGAGAGGTTGAGTTCACAAGAGCAGCCCCAGGGGAAACATTTGCTGCCCCTATTTCTCAGCTGCAGGTATTTTGGTTTGGTTGGGGAGAAGACATTTACTATGACAACAGTCACTTTAAAAGAGCTTTTGTGGCACCAAGAAGCCTGGATGGAGATTTTCCTTGCTCTGCATGTCAGAACTGTTCCTCCCCTGCTGCACCTCGAGCTGCTGGGAAGATGCCCAGCCTTCCACAGGGAGCACTAGAGCAAAGTTTTGGGGAAAGCAGCAGGTTTGGCACGCTGGAGTCAGCAGAGAACAGCAGAGCTGTGAGCACAGCTCAGGTGAAGTGCTGCAGCCCTTGCACACCCCTGCCCTTCTGCACAGCAGGGTCTCACTGGGCACAACCCAGCACTGTGATCAACAGGGGCCTCAGCACCACATCCAGCCCTTCTCACCTCCATCCCATTCCCTCCCCTCATCCTCCTCACTCAGAATCAGGGCAGACGCAGAGGTTCAGCAGAGGTCAGGAAAAAACATATTTTTGGTAACAGCAAAGCCAGTTTTAGCTCTAACACACCAGCAACAAAAAAAAATAAGCTTCAGGCAGATACTATATTTGTAATCCAACGGCAAAACATGTTTGCTTGTGTTGACTCCGCACTGTAACACAATTTATATGTTCTGTCTTTAGGGTAATTATTGCTTTAGAATGTTAAAATCGTTCCACCCTAATTAAATCATCATATTAAAAAATCCACTGCCACAGCAAACTTGGGAACAAGTCTGGTTAGGATCACGCGAGTGCACGGATGCTCAGTTGGCAAACCCGCTGCTGAGCCTGCTGGCCACACGGGCTCCATCCTCCCGAATCCCAGACCAAAGGATTCCCAAACCACGGAGGAAACAGCAGCCCAGGTCGTCCTGCTGATGCACCTCGTGTCCCACTCGGGACAGCCCACAGTGAGCAGAGCATCACCTGCATTGCCCAAAATGCATCAGGAGCACCCCCCCGAGCACCTCAGTGCCCCCAGGGCATGGGCACCACGAGCCCCTCGTTCCCACCCACCACTCAGAAATCCACCTCGTGCTCCCACATCCACAGAAAGGCTGGCAAGGGCACCGTGACAGTCTGTTCCCTGCCAAAAGGGTGTCTGCCCAGGTACCACCAGCACAGGTACCTCCAGGCACGTGGGCTGTGCTGGGTCATCACCTTGGCTGCGCTCAGGGGGCACAGCTCAGCAGCAAGAGCCACCAGAGACCCCAGGAGAACAGGTTACTCTCCTGCAGGTGAAGCACTTTGCTCCTTCAGCTCCTCCTGCCAGTCCCAGCCCTGCTCGCGGTGGCCTCTGCTCCCCACGGCAGCGCTGAGACACGGGGGAGCACTGAGACTTTCTGACCTGTGAGTAAATACCAAGTGCAGAGCGCTCACTTTGGGCAAAATCCTTTAATTCCCTCTGGATCCCCTAGGGGAAGCAGTTATTGATTGCTTTACTACCAGCTTACACACGCTGTGCTGGGCAGCCAGCGCTGCCATCAATAGCAGGAGCCACGAGGTCACCCCCGAACACGGGGACACGGAGCTGTCCCCACACTCTGCCCAAAAATTGCCACAGCCAGGCAGGAACACCTGCTAAAAAATCACGGGGAAACACCTGGGGAAAAACACCTGGACCTGCAGAGTTCCTGCGCAGGGGTGAGCGATGCTGTCCCTCCCACAGCCCCTTCCCCACGCATGGAAGTCAGCTCTGAGTGGGACACGGCCCAGCCTACGAGGCAGGGGTGTGGGACAGGCAGGCCAAGCAGGTTCCATCACAGGGAAAAGGGAGATTATGGCATTTTACCAGGTTACTCCCCACCGTGGTTGAATCAGTTGTGAAAATTCACAAGAAGAGGTGGAGTTTTGACTGGAGCATCATCCTGATGAGCCAAACCCCAGCCCTGACTGCAGGAGTCAGACACGGGCAGCACAGGCAGGTGCTGTCCCTGTGGTCCAAGCACCAGTGCCAGGTACCCAACACATCCTGCAGAAACCAGGACAAGACATGAGCACGGCCAAAATTACACTGAGCATCCCTCACCCTGGGGAAACACAGCCAGAGCACCCAGGAGAGCCTGGACACCACACCTCTGCTCACATCAGCAGCACTTTCCAGCCCAGAGCTGAAAAATCACCAATAAAATCCTTTTCTGGACAGCACAGGCACAGACAACAAGCAAAAAAACAGACCCTCCACGACAGCAAATGTCACACATGGCAAAACAGGTCAGATTTCCAAGAGAACAGGTGCTCTTCTCCTACCTGGGATGATAGAAACGGTGTCTTTCTCCCAGGATACAACGCTAACATATTCCTGCACTGAAGAGGGGATGAGGCACTTGAAAACAGCCACGTTTCCACGCATCGACCTTTGGTCCTCCACCCGAACGGTGTACGGTTCCCTGAAAACTGTGGAGGAAAGCAGATGGTTGGTAGCATGACAGTGCAGGAGGAAAACACACTTCCTTTTGCTAGAATCCCACGTTTCCCAAACAAACCAACCCACCCAGCCACACGCTGCTTCCATCCCAAACACCTTCCCGGGGAAGGAAGGGATTCTCTGCTGGGGACACCTGGTCCAGGTCCTGCTGCTGGGACCTGCCACGGTGCCCAGCGTCACCTGAGCTGGCCAGACTCAGCGTGGGGACCAGTGACATTTTGTAGCTGTAATGTGCATTTCACCTCTGGATGCTGAAAATGCATCCTGGGAGAGACAGCCCGTGCCACAGAGCCTGGGACCCTCATAAACCCACTGCAGGAATATTTAAGGCAAGCAGATGACAGTTTTCCAAGCCGTGCCACATGTTCCCAGCATGTGCCCTATTTCTTCAGGGAGATGCACATCCCTTTGACAGCTCCGTGCTGCTCCCTGGACCAGTAGCAATGCTCCAGGAGCACCTGCTGGGTGAGGTGGACCCACCTCAGCCTCTCCAGCAAGACAAAGAAATGCAACCAATCCCAGCAACAAAGGCACCACAAGCTCCTTAAATTTAAGTACAAAATGCAGTTGAGGGCAGCTGCCTCCTTACTGTGACAATAACTGTGCCCCGTAGGACATGGACACGATTGCCATCGTGACAAATACACATTCACTTTGTCATCTAACAACTGGCCAGAGCAGGAGCAGCTCAACAAAGCTCTCAGCAGCCCCAAAAGGAAGGTGTTTTCCCTGAGCTGGAAGTCCCTGTGGGCAGTGCATCCCACACCTCTCACAGCCAAGCCAGCACTGAGAGGGTGACAGCATTTCCACCCTGATTTCCTGGGCTTTCAGGGCTCCCTGCTCGAGATGTGCCACGAGGGCAGGGGGAGAAGCCGCCACAGAAAGGGGCTGCAGAGCCAAAGCAGATTAACCAGCAAAAGCTTCCTTAATCACCTGGAGCTGAGGTTTATTCACAGGCTTTAAAGGCCAGCAGGGACCACGAGGGGCATTCTGAGTGCTCCCTGCCACCACGAGCACCCCAGCTGGGAGCAGACCCTGGGGACAGCCCCTCTGCATCCCTGACCTGTGCCAGCCCCACAGCCAGTGCTCCAGGCTTTTCCTGCTAGCAGGAATAACCCCCAGGAGGACAACACACAGCCACAACCAGCACACTTAAACCTCTCCCCTGGCTGGTGAAATTTGCTCCATGTGCTTACCACCAGCTTTCCCAAGACTTCCCGAGATATTTCCCCCCCTCATATTTTCAGTTTCCACTGAATTTGATTTAATTGCTTGCTTTCTCCAGCTGTAATTGGCTCTCTGTGCTGCACTGCCATTAGAAAGCATTGGAGAGTGACTGGGATGTGGGATGGCCAGGAGGGAGCAGCAGCTGGGGAATGTTCCACAACCATTTCCACTGCCAGAAAGACAGAGCAGCTCCAGGAACAGGAGACATTCTGCTGGCCCCACTGGACATCCACATCTCCCGCTAACAGAGAGGGAGGCTGAGCTCCCAGCCCAACAGCAGGGGTGCATTCAGTCCTGGATGAAGAGGAGGATGAGAGCCAGGATTCCCTCTCTGTGATCCCAGGGCAGCTCTGGGCACGTGGGATCCCAGCAGAGCCAACTCTGCCGTGCCCACACGAGGAGAGCAGCAGCTCCACATTTACTACACCCCATCTGCTCCTCCACCACGCTGTGGTTTATAGGTAACCTGAGAGTGCTGGTAAATAATTCACTCTGCAGAAGGGGGTTAATACCAATTTACTCCACAGTACAAGGTATTAAAATAAAAAACCCTGTAGTCACTTCTGTCACGTTCTCTCTGCTAGCCCCACTTTTAATAGGTAACATAATGAAGCCATTCCTGGGCTATTAGCCCTCCTCAGCCTGGTCAATAATTTACTATAATGGCTTTTGGAATCAGCTCTTTGCCATATTCCTCCCCTTTTTTTTTTTTCCTTTTTTTTTTTGTTCTTAATAAGCCTTGGCAAGCTGAGGCTGGGTGCTACAAAGGGAAGGGGGCTATGGGACACTGAGGGGCCCCCAGCAGGGACAGATGTGGCCCAGCCCCTCCCACAGCTGGGAAAAGCCTCTGTAAGTGGTTGGGTGAGACAACTTCTGTTCAAAGGGAGAGGAACTCTCCTGCCACCAGGCTGCAGTCACACCATCTGGGGACCTCCAGGCTGCGCATCCCACCCAACACTCTGCCCTTCTCCCTGCTCATTCCTCTTGCAAGAACCCAAGAGAGCAGCCCTGGTTCTGCACTCCCTGGGCCAGCTGGCAGCCCATGGAGCAGAGCAGGGAGACACCGGCCCCCCGTGCAAACCCAGCACTCCTACCTGCTTTAACACGGATATTTGGGCTCCTGATTTTGCCAGCCGAGTTCTCTGCGGTGCAGAAGTAGTCGTTGTCGTGGATAAAGCTATTGAAGGCTGATGGCGAGAAGGGGTAGAGCTGCAAAGTCCCATTGGCATGGACATGCCGGATGTGGGGCACATCGTAGATGTCGTCACCTGTGGCCAGGTACCACCGAAGGATGGCGCTGGGTGACCCTGCTGCCGGGCAGGGGATCACCACCCCCACTGTGCTGGAGAAGGTGACCTGCTGCAGGGAGTCGTTCACAAAGTAGAGGCTGGTTCCAACATCTTCAGCGTGTGCTGTGGACAAAGCAGAGGCCACAACGGCGGGGGGATCACTGCAGGGATCTCCAGTCCCGATGACACAGAGAGCCCCTGGCACAGAGACCCCCTGGCACAGAGACCCTCCTGGCACAGCCACCTGAGCCCTGCGTGCAGTGGAGCAGGGGAGCGCAGGAGCATCCGTGCATGGCTGGAAGCACACAGACCACCTTCACAGGCCAGCGCTCCTGCTGCCAGCACGGATCAGGGATCACAGGCACCTCGGCAGGACAGCCAGGGGCTCTGCAGGCGAGGATGGACACCTCGGGCAGCCCCTGAGGCTTCCCCAGGGGTGCCGGGCTGGAGCCCTGGGGACACCACGCCAAGCACAGGCACCAGCGCTGCTCCTCCTGCCAACCCCGACATTCCTGTGATCACCCGGTCCAGAGCAGCCCCATCCAGCACCCCCCAGCACAGCAGTGCCAACACACCCAGTGCCCATCTCTGCCAGGCAGGGCAGAGACCTCCCCTGCCACCCTACCATGGCCTCCAAACCAGGAGAGGGGCTGGAAAACCGGGATCAGAGCTGCTCCCCTCTCCCAGAGCCGCAGGCAGGGAAGCCCAGACTGGCTCTGTCCTCAGCCTGAGCTTCTCCCAGGCATGCCTGCACCATCCAAATGAGGACTGAGGTGTGATCATGGGCACAGTCCAGGCAGAGCTTGTGGCCACCTGCATGCCCAGGAGCAGCTCTCACTGCTGGAGAACAGCACTTCCCTTCTTGGGAAGTCGGGAATGGACCTCTTCACCCAACTCCTGTGCTCCCTCCTCTCCAGGTCCCTCCAGGACCATGAGCTCCCCCTTCCCAACCCAAGCCAGTGCAATTGGCTATAAATAAGGATGAGGAGGCCCCCAGTCACTTAGATCCGCTTTCTTTTTTTAGCTGCACTCTTTCCAAGTGGGCGGAAGGACAGGGATCTGGGAAGGGCCCTCGGCGGGTGTATTAATAGCTGCGGCTGAGCGCACGCCCGTGGTGCCGCAGAGCCAATAAGCAGATCAGCACCGTTCAGAACGAGCCACGGGGGACCCTCCCTGACCTCGATTCCTTAACTTGGGGAGGAGGGGACGGCAGCAACGGGGAGAAGGAAAGCCTCATCCGCACGCCTCGGCTCCCGAGGAAGGGCTGGTTGAGTGGCCATGGCGGCTCCATCTCCATGCCAAGCTTCTCCAGGTGCCTGTCCTGCCTCGGAGTTGTGCCACCAGCCCCAGCCACACTGTCCTCAGCCGCCTCAAGATGGGACACCCTGAGACACCTGATACTGCTCGGAGCAGAGTCCTCTCCATCCTCGTCCCAGCTGGATGTACAACCTCGTGCCTCTTCCAGCACCTTACTCTTGCTCTCTGTGTGCACTGGGAAGAGTCATCCCCAAAAATGACCAGGTTTCCTCTCTGTGCCACAGAAGGGATGAACTGATCGTGAGGTCCAGCTGTGCCATCACACAAGACAACCAATTTAGAGGTCACCAAATCATCTCCTTGTCTCCCCATGCACCAATTCTCTGTGTCCACACATGGGTGGAAGGAGACAAAGCCGTTTATTTTTCCCTCCCTGGCTGACAAGCACCAAAGACGGATGGACAGAGGAGCAAAGCTCCAGCTGAGCCTTTGTAGAGCCACAGGGCCACTGCTCAGCCCTGCAGATGTCATTTTGTGACATCTCCAGGCTGGTTTGTCGTCATGAATCAGCATTTCCCTTCATCCGAGCAGTGCGGTGCTTCTCCCAAATACATGAAAGAGAAAAAAAAAAGCACATTTGCAGGCAGAGGAAGGGAAACAAAGCCTGCACGAGCAGCACAGAGCTATTTGTGGCTGAGCCTGAGCTGAGCAGAAGATGGCTGGAGCCAGGGCACAGCAAAAGGCACCTTCAGCCTGGCTTTGGACCAAGGACATCTGGCTGTGCCCTATGCTCCATCCAGGATCTATCCCCAGATTCCACATCACAGCTTGAGAAGGCTCCTGGAGCACCCAGAGCCTGCCAGGGAGACATCTTCATCCTCGGCAGCACCAGGAGGGTACAGAGCTGGACGGGTGAGGGGCTGGGGTAAGGAGTGGAAAAATACCTCATAAACAGAGAAATTCAGATTACCCATAAATCTTTTTCAGGTCAAAGGGGGAAAGGGATTTTTAATAGAAAATGGAGGTTATGGGATTGGCAATAGTTATGTGACAGACGTATAGAGTTAAATCCTCATAATCTCCTTTACCATTTAGCATTGAGCACCATCCTAATTCCATGTTTCATAAAACCGTCTCCAAATCACTGGGAGAGATTAAAAATTTAGAAATAGCACAGCAATATTTTTAAACCAGAAATCACTGCTCACATCTGGTCAGATGTGCTGACCCTAACCTACATATCGAGGGCATTAATTCACATGAACCTGAAAAGACGAGGCTGAGGGAGCTGAGCTGGAAGAGTTTCTGCTGGGAATGCAGCCTGGAGCCCAGCCTGGCTCCAGCTGGGAGCTGCACTGAGCCCAGCACAGGGCTGGGCTCTGGGGCTGGCTCTGAAAGGCAGGTGTTTTAAGTTATCAGAGCTCAATCTTCCTAAATTGTGGTAAATTACAACCTAGAGGTACTGAAATATTAATATCTCTATTCGAGCTGGGAGAACCAAGTCATTTTGCTATCATCCCTTCAGAATATTTACTAGTCTTGATGGCTGGACTTCCCAAACTCCAGCACCTTCAGTGACACAGCAAAGCACCGGGCCATTCTGCAAGCACCTGCTTGCTCCAGAGAGGGGCCACAAACTGTCCCCAGGATCTGTCACCATCTCCAGGAGAGGTGCAGGTGTGTGTGCAGCCCAAGCAGCACAGCAATGCCATCACCTTCCCAGCAGCACAAACCTGCTGGGGAAGAGCCCATCCTGTTCTAAGAAGCAGATTTAGGAGCAGTCTCAGACAAGGACCGGCTCTGTGCCAGCCAAGGGCTCTTGCTCCTGAGGTAAGAGGCTTTCCCTGCTCTCTGTGCATGTCCATCACCTGTGCTGGCAGCACACAGCCAGCCCCGAGCCCACCCAAAGCCGGCTCAGAGCTCAGCACCATCCTTTAGCTGGGTGGAAACCTGACAGAGCTGGGAAAATGCTGGAGAATTGGTGTTTCAAGGGGGTTCATGCCATCCCTTGGGCAGGCACGGGGCTGGGGTTCACATTACCCCACTGGCAGCAGCTTTTCTGAGACCTCCTTCCTGACCCTGGTAGTGTGACCACCCAGGTGCCCACCCCAGCCCTCCTCCAAGGCTGGTGAGGATCTGCCAGGGCTCCCACCCAGGAAAAACCCTACCCAAAGGGGCTGGAGGGGCTGCCAGGGTTTCCCCAGGCCTGGCTGGGCTGCAGGGATGCTGAGGAGAGCAGCAGGCTAATGGCCAGCTCCCAGCTCATTTATTATCCTCATTAAGGGTGTTTGACACCTGCCCTGTTCAAGGAGAAAGTGAACCAAAGCTTGGCACGCATGGAGCTGGGAATTACAGGTACGTGGCAAGTCCTGGGTGTTCCTCCATGCTGAGGGGAGGACAGTAATTCCATCATACACTGCCTGCACGTTCGGAATGCTGGAGCAGCCTCTGGCCTTTCCCAGGGCAAGCTTCCTCCAAGCCCCCATCCCCAGAACACCCTCATTAGCTTTGTGCTAAGGAAGGGAGTGACCTTGGAGCTGGTGGAGCGAGGAGTGGAATCTCCAAGCACCATGGAAGGGATGAGGAGGGAAGTGGCCGAGGCTGGACCCTTCCAAGGAGAGCACAGAGGTGCTTGGGAGAGCAGCACGTCCTCCTGGGATGTCACCTCCTCACTGTGTCCCAGCCCAAAGGGTTAAAACCGCACGCTGAGCCCCTCAGAGAGCAGCCTCAGGGGTGGGAATGTGTCAGGAAATGCCAAGCAGGGCCTGGGGCATGCAGCAGGTAGCCAGCACAGCAGCAGCGATGGCAGGTACCTGCCACAGCATCTTCCCTGCCCTGGCACTGCAGTTGGGCTGCCATACGAGTCCCACCTTGGTGGCACAGCCCCTCTGGCTCCAGCAGCACAGCCCTTCCCGAGCTGACAAAGCAAAGAGGGAGCAAAGGAGAACCTGCCTCTGGTCCTCTGGGTAAGGGCATGGCTCAAACGTGCTCCAAGCACCTGCTTCTTAATGCATCTGCATGGAAATTAAGGCCTGAACCACCTCCAGCAATTACGACAGCACCCAGGCTGAGGCTGTAACCCTTGCCTGGGAAAAAAAGCTCCCCCTGGCTGGATTCCTGCTTCTTGAACTTCCCGTGGCAGCTCCTGAGAGGTACCAGTCCCACCACACCATCCACGGAGGGGCTGATCCAGAGCTGGATATCCCCCAGCTCTGCCTCACCTCCTGAGCATCTCAGCCCGGGGACCCTCAGCTCTGGGGGGGAGGAACGAGCCCAAGGACCAGAGGCAAGGGCCCCTCCCTCCCCTTCCAGAGCCCACCTCCATTCTTTGGCCAAGCTGAACACAACTCCTGAGGTCCCAAGGGGACATGTGGTGACATTACCCAGCTGAATGACAGCACTGTGTCCCCAGGGAGGCCAAATGAGTGGGCACGAGGGGTGGGCAAGGGGACACCCCAGAGGCCACGCATGTCTGGCCTTGGGCTCCCTCCACAATGGCCAGGCCAGGCTACAGATGCATCACAAGCCACCCGGTGGCTTTGCAAGGTGGAGACCAGGATTCCCACCGTGCACAACACCAACAGCAGAACACCTCTGGGCAAGCTGTGCCAGGTCCTCACCTCCTCCCCATCCCCTCCAAGCTGTGCTTGCTCCCCTCTCAGGCCCAGGAGCTGTCGCAGCCCTTGCCAGGCACAGCTGGGAGCAGGCAGGAGCACGAGCCTGGAAATGGAATTCCTCAATGTTTGGTAGAGCTCTGCTGGCGGATGATGGCGGCGACACGCAGCCGGCGTGCGCTGGGGGATATTTCTGCGGGATCCACGAGCAGGGAAAGGGTGACTCCCAAGCCTATGATTATGTAAAGATCAAGAGCTGGCTCTAACCGAGATCTCAGAGGCGAGGAACGCTCTGCACCCAGAGCTGCCACCGTACATCCTCCCCAAACAGCAGCATCGCAACGACTGCAATGACTGAGCGCCTTCCTCCTTCGTGCCCACCATGGAAGTGGCACCTGTGAACGTGCCTGTGCTTGGCTGTGAGGTGCCTCCATCCGAGGCACGGCTCAGCCTCGCGTGCTGCCATGTCAGAATTCCTGCCACGAACACTTCCAGCTCTGTTCTTGCCCTCGGCTCGCCAACTGCTCCAGACAAGGACGGAGCGCTGCCCATCCATCCCCCCAGCACGGGGCCACACGGGCAGAGATCCCGGCACCCCGACACCGAGGTGCTGGAGCCACGACTGCCCCGAGCCGTGCCCCATGCTCCCAGGCAGCCCCCAGCTCCAGGAAGGGATGTTCCACAGCACACCCCTGGCACTCGCCCCTGGCACCAGGCACAGCCTCTTCCTGCAGAGGACAAACACCCAGGAACATCAGGGTTGCCTTTATCTGCTCCCCATCCCAAGGCAGGGGCAGCCCAAAGCCAGGCACAGGTAAAGGCTCTGGGCGAGCGGCCATGGTGGCTCCTGGTGCTGGGAAATTTTGGCAGGATAAACAAGCGCCAGGCACGGCGAGGAGCTGAGCACTGCAGGCTTCTCCTCCGTGCATTTAATGAGGTTTCCATGTTTCATTTCAGAGACAAACGAGCGCTGTGCCACACTGGGGGGCCGAGATGGGAGAGATTAGAAACCGCGAGCTGCACCGTTCGCTGCGCCCAACGCGGGAACATCATGTAAATATAATGCCAATATAAATCAGGAGGCAGAGCCATCCAGCAACATCTCACAGGGAGACGCTTCCCTGGCTCCCAGCCTCTCAGTTGTGACCAGTCCGTTCCTCGTCACACCACTCGCCTCCCCTCTGCCCGGCTGCTCTCCCTCGCACTGCCAGACCATCTCACTGCTCAACTCTCCGCTTGCCAACCACCTATTTCTGTTTATTTTATAAACGGGGCAGAAATAAGCAGCTACAGCCCATCAAGGGATTTCTAAACTTCAGGGGTTCCTTGGATCAAATGTTCATCTGCTTTCGGTTTCTACTTGAGCTCTTGTTCTACAGCAGGAGCACGTTAAAAGGATGTGCTTCGATGCCCAGAAATATTAAGTATCTGAAAGGTTTATCATGCATTAAGCAATTCTCTTTTTTTTATCCTACTATTCTAATGAAACTTCCATTGTATTGCTGTCCTCTCTCTGGAACCACTTCACATTAACACTTCGCATCACCAGGACTATTTGATGCTGAAGATCTCTCCCTCTTTTTTTTTTTTTTTTTAAGAAATAAAATGTAAAATGAGGCCACGAGGAGTTGTGCTAATGGAGGCTTTTAATTTGCTCTTCTCCGACGAGATAGCTCTGTGGGAAGAGATCCCTTTTCCAAGAAGCTGGGGCTGAAAAGATGCAAAAAGCAATAAACCGGTGCAGCTCTTTATTATTTTGACTATTGGGGGTCGAAAGGAATCATGGCATCCTCGACGGTTATTTGTTTCCTGGTTTGTTTTTTTCCTTTTAGCACAGTAAAAAATGCAAATGTAAGCAAAGCAGACGCTGGCACGTTCAGCTCAGCAGATCTGAAGCACAATAGCGATTTTGGGTAAAGCTCCCAAAAGCAGCTTCACCCCAGCTCGAATAAAGCAGCTATTCCATAATTAATAATTGATGGAATAATTGATCATCACTGCACAACTGGACAGGGTGCCCTATTAAACCCAGTAAATATTTTTCATTGGATTAACATTCAGCTAACGGGGTAATGTAATGGGCAGCAAGAGAGGTCTCATGAAAGGAAGCAGCTCCGTCCCCTTTCTTTCACTTTCCTCATTTCCTAAAATTTCCCCCTTGCTGTTCTCAAATGTCAGAGACGATAATTAGGGCAAATGTCATTTTACATCCTCCGAGTAGACAATTTTCCAAGAGGTGGGTGCTTCCAGCACCGCATCCGCAGGTCGGGTCGTGGGCAAAGAGGTAATTTATTACAGAAACATAATTAAAAATTCCCGCAGATCCGGAAATGGGCAATTCCTTTATGTAACATGGATCGATTGTTGTAACAAACGCAGTGGGATTTAAGTGCCTGTGCTCCACGCAGCTCCTGCCTCTTTTTAATTGCATCTAGAGCAGAGACCCGGTTAGAGTATCACCTCTCTGGATGTGGGCAGCATCCACTTAATGCCCAACTTTAAATTAATCTGTAATCTTCCAGCGTGTGTCTCCTTGACACGCTTGTTCCATGATTCTCCCCATCCCCCCCACACATATATGATTTATCTATAATCTGATTGATGTCAAGCCGTTGGGTTACACTTCACACAGCGTTCCTAGGGGGAAGGATGCGAATTTTAAGGCATCGCTGGCTTTCGCCTGCTGGCGGGATCAGGCTGAGAAGCGCTCCGGGGACGCGGAGCGCTCGGTCCCGGCGCGGCCCCACCGGAGGATGCTGCGGCCGTCGGTGCGGGGTCCCGGCCGCTGCTGCCACCGCCGCCCCGGGGGCTCGGCCGCGGAGCCGCTCCGGGATGCGCCGGCACCGAGCGGCCCCGCTCCGCGCACGGAGCCCCGCGCAGCGCCGCGCCGTCCGGGGCGAGCGCTCCGGGAGAGCGCACCGACAATCCCGGGCACTCGGGGAGGGCGCAGAGAGAGCGCGGCACCGAGAGCGGCGGAGCCACGGGCAGGGCGCACCGACAGCCCAGGAAGGCGTACCGAGAGACCCGGGACCCCGGGGAGGTTGGACCGAGCGTCCGGGGACCCCGGGGAAGGCGTATCGAGATCCCAACAGGGCTCACCGAGACCCTCGGGACCCCAGGGAGGGCGCACCGACAGCCCAGGAAAGCGCACCGAGAGCTCCGGGACCCCGGCGAGGGCGCACCGAGAGATGTTGCACCGAGAAACGGAACACCGAGAGCCCCGGGGAGGGCGCAGCCCGTGCCGCCCGCCCGGTCCCGCTGCCGGGGAACCCCGCCGCCCCTTCCCCGGTCCCCACGTACCTTTCGGCAAAGAGTACAGCAGGAGAAAAGTTACCAGCCACATGCCATACAGAGCAGCTCTGGCCCCGGGCTGCGGCGCAATTGCGGAGGTGCGGTGCCCCGGCGTGCCGCGCTCCTGCCGCCGCTGCCAGCCCGGCTGAGGTGCCCAGCGCCGCTCCCGCTCCGCCCCGCTCCGCTCCCGCCCGTGGGCCGGGCTCCCGCCCGCGCCCGCCCCCCCCGCGCCGCGCAGGGCTGGGGGCGGCCGCGGCCCCCGCCGGCCGAGCCCTTTCCTCCTCCTCCTCAAGGGCTGGCAGAGCCCCTGGCCCCCACCGGCCGCCCCCGAGCTGCGTCGCCCCCCGGGCCATCAGCCCCGGTGCAGCCCCGCGGCCGGAGCGCGGTTCTCGCTCCTCCGTCCCCGCAAAGCGGCACCGCGGAGCCTTGCCCTAGGTGAGCCCTGTCCTGGCCGCAGGGCTGCGGGTGCAGCAGCAAGCACGGCTGGGCCACCCGGGACTCGCAGCTGGCACTCCTCCTGCTCCCCGGGCCACCCGCACGCTCCTGCGGCATCCGGGGGACAAAAATAATACGGTGTTTTGGGTTGGAAGGGACCTTACGGACCATAGGGACGCCTCTCAGCAGACCGGGTTGCTCCAAGCCTTGCCCAGCCTGGCTTTGGACACTCCTGAGGATGGGAGATCAGGGTTTCGGCAGCCCCTGCTGCTCTCATGAGAGGGGACACAAGCAAGACAGGGCCAGCAGATTCATTACACATTCATGCCTCCAGCCAGCAAATAACAAACAAATACCAGCTAATGCTTTACTTTGGGGTGTATTTATCCAAGGCTTAGCTCAAGCCGAGGCTTGTACTCCCCAAGACTTAGTCTCACCAAAGCCAATTTGTCGGGACCGCTAGAGCATTCAGAGTGTCTTTTATTGAAGTGATTATAGCAGGTTTTCTTTGCTTTCCAAAACAGCCTTTACAAGCCAAATTTGTTGGAAAAATAAACAGAAAGAAAGATTAAAGCATTCAGATTTCAAACAAAACAACCAGCAGGAAAAACATTACATTCGGATTTTTTTAAAAGCACTGTTTAGATTTAATTGCAAACGCAACTATCGTCACGGAAATTGGGAAAACAACAGCCCCTTGACCATTCCCAGCCCTCGAGGATTCACTGCAAGCCTCCCACCTAGAAGTCCCCCGAAGAGCTCAGCGAAGGGGTACCCGTGGGTGGGAGGTTCCCATTTCAGAGGGGGGACATGGCCAAAGGACACGGAGAAGGGTCCTCCATGCCCACCCCAAGTCCCCTGTCCCCTCCCTGCTCCAGGCCAGCCTCACCAGACGAGGCCACTGCCACCTGACCTCGGTGCCAGCAGCAGGAACGGGCGCAAACACCGTGCCCGTTCTGTGCGGGTCTGACACACCACAGCCTTCCCTCCTCCTCCTCCTCCTCCTCCTCCTCCTCCTCCTCCTCCTCCTCCTCCTCCCCAAGGTTGTGCTTCCTCGGCGCTGCCGAGCTCGGTAACGCCGTCACCACCCCCTCCCCAGCCCGTTCCCATTCCCGGGCCACCTCAGCGGCTCGTGGGTGTCACAGCCCTCCCACGCCAGGCACGTGCCACTCGCCAGCCCCACGCCCGCAGCCCTGGCCCTGCCACCAGCGTCCCGAGAGGCGGCGAGGCAGCAGCTGATGCACACGCGGTGCCCACACATCCCTCCAGGAACCGAGGTGCATTTCAATCGCCACCTACATCGCCGTGCAGATGTTCGCTGATACTTCGCGGGGAAATTGGTATGCAGGCCCATACCCAGGCAACCAGCAAAGCCCGGGCTCTGGGGAGCCCCAGCCACATGCCAGGCATCTGCCCCCTTCCCTCCCCGGCAGCTGCTGCAGGATTGCAGCACAGCCCAGCCCAGCCTGCTCCCAGCGAGCTGCCAGCCCTGGAACCTGCTACAGCACTCTGCAAACCAGCACACAACGTGTCGGACTCAGGTGTGGTTGGTACCCTCCTACACTGGGGAGTGAATGGGACTGGGGTGCGTGGGCTGGCCGGGCACTCGCTGGCACAGCACCCACAGGGCCCCACAGATCTCTGTGTGAGGCACGTGAGCAGGGGAGTAAATGCTGCTCACTCATTTGTTTTTAGCTCCCTTGGCTGTTCCGCAGCTCTCGTGAGGTTCCTCGCCATCCCAGCTCAGAGAACCAGCTCAGCGCACTGACCTCCCACACCAAGGGCTCCTTCCTTAGGACAGGAGCTGCTGGTGAGGCAGGAAGCAGCACCAGAGTCAAAATTTAAAGCTGGCCTGGCAAGTGCTCAGCCTGGGTCACACTCGGGGAGCCCTGGCGAGTCCTTGAGCCTCCTGTGCCATTCACTCGGGCCCTGTTTGCTCCTCCGTGGATCGCCCAGCCCAGGCCCTTTGCCAGCTCGCCGAGCCTGGGCACACGTGCGGGGCTGGCAACACTGGGCAGGCAGCCAGAACTCCCGGAGCAGCAGCCCCTGCCAGCCCACACCTGGGGCTCAGCTCTTGCCCAGCAGCTGGCCAGCGTTGGGGGATATCAACCTCTTCACGGCTCCGCATTTGGATGTGCACAGGAAGCGTTTGTGTGTCGTGTCTTGCGTGCACGCTCAGCCCAGAAAGCTGGTGTCCTGCTACCAACCAGAACTGCATCGTGTGCTTCATGTGGCTGCGTTGAGGAAAGGCAGGAAGTCTCCACAGTAATTATTTCAGCAGTGCTGACCTGCACTCTGGCAGCACAGGCGGCTCGCAGGAAGCCTGGCCAGCAGTGACTCGCGAGGAGAAGCCCATCTCACGCTCTCTGTAGCCACTGCCCTGCTCACAGGCAGCCAGCAGCCTTGCCAGAGCCAGCAGCCAGCCCAGCTGCATGGCTCAAAGGTGAAGCTCACACTGAGGAATTAATTCCCTGGCCCAAATTCCACAGAAGTCACAGAAGAAATTACAGCAACACACGGCCATGCACAGTTCTGAGCCCCAATAGGCTCTGGGAGGAGGGACCCTCTGCACCGCACCACAGCAGGAATTGCACAGGGGGGTCCTGCTGCCTCTCCTGAGGGCACGGGGCATCCCACAGCCCTTTGAATAGCCCTCCCTTCAATCTCCCCCTTCCCTAGCATTTGTTCTGCCTCTGGGAAGAATTACACTCAGCTCCAGGCTGCCCCAGAGCTCTGGGGATTGCAGCAGTGCCCCGCGCTCACACACCCCGTTAGCCAGTGAGGTATTTCTCCCTAAAGACAATTCCTCCACTAATACTCGAGAACTCCACTCTCCACGCAGGCACAGAGAGGCAAACAGCCAAGAGGAGGGTCCGTACAGAGCCCCCCCATCTCCCGGGGTCAGCGCTGCACCCCGCATCCCTCCGGCCGGGGCACACCTCACCTCCCACCCGGCCCCAGCCCCGTGCCCTCGGCCGCCCTCGCAGACAAATCCCCGGAGGAAACGGTCATTAAAACAACAGGGCTACTTATCTGCCGCGAGCCGATTGCCACAAAGCACTTCCCACGCATCATCGCCAACTTACCCTCGCAGCACCTCTCCCAGCAGGGCCAGAGACAGAGCTGTGTCCTGCACAGCCACTGCTGCCAGCTCAGTCCCACCAGTAACATGGAGGACAGGCTTTGGGGGTAATTGCAGGATGGGCTTCAGCTAATTAGTGACTACACTTGGGTGGAAAAGTGCTGGGCATGCCCGGGTAGGATTCCTTCCAGCAAAACCTTTCCTGGACCCCGTGCCCTCCTCCCCAGTTGCCCCCAAGCCCAAGACTGGCCCTGAGTGGGTGCTGAGGGGGAAAGGACCCCACCTTTCCTGTGGCTGCAGCCCCCAGTGCCTCAGTTTCCCTGGTAACAGAGGGGAGCAAGCGGCTGCCACATGGAGTGGCTGCAGGATAAACGGCCTGGAGGTGGCGAGGGGCTCGTGCCTCAGTAAAGGGCTGCAAACCCTGGGCAAACAGGTGCCCATCAGGCCAATGTACCCAAAAACGACATCCTGCTTGAGCCTTTTGTGTAATGCACTACAGGAGCAGCTGTGCTTCCATAAGGGATCCCGGGAACTTATGACTGTGGACGGACAGTGTCACGAAAAGGGGGAACAGTATTAAACTTCCAGCCCAAACCATCCAGCTGTCCTGTTCTCTGCGAAGGGCTCTGCGTCCCCCGTGCCTAGAGCGCGAATCCCTTGCCGGTCAAGCCGGGATCCTCGTCTTCCCAAGGAAAAGCCTCCTTCTTTCCCGGCAAGAAGCTGGGATTTGGTTCCCTCTAGTGTCGCAGCGCTCAGTTGCTGAGCGGGGACCAGGGGAGAGGGGACAGAGGCGAGGGAGCTTCGCCGAGGGGAGACCCGAGCGGGGAAGAGAGCGGGGTCCTTGTCATCGCCGGCTCCAGGGGCTTTGCACAGTTTTCGCAAGCTCCAGGGGCTAAACAGGCTGCCCAGGACAGCGGTGGAGGGATGTAAAGCAGGGATTTAAAAGACAGATGTGTACAGATGTGACCCCTGGGGATATGGTTTAGTGCTGGCCTTGGCAGCGTAGGTTAATGGGCTTGGGTGGTCCTAGAGGGGGTTTTCCAACTTCTGTGATTCCAAGGCAGGGTCCTGAGACGCATGGACCGGGTTCATGGGGACCCTCCTTTGCTTCCAGCCACATCCCACTGTGAATCCCACCGGGAGGACCCAGCCTGTCCATCCCTGGGCTGCAGTCCCATAGCATCGCTGCCACGAGCAGTTATCCCCTAATCACCTTTGGGGCACGTGCAGCGTGGAAGTGGGGGCTGGAATGTCGTTTCCTGGGGCAGGAGGGTAATTCCAGCCCGTGGAGCGTTGCTGTTTTTGCAGAGGTGCTGCTGCTGCTGGATGTGCTGCCTTTTTGGGAGCAGAGCAGAGAGAGGCCGAGACACGTGGCTGGCTCCCTGCCAGCCCGGCCCATCTCTCCTCTCTCCAGTGCTCCTCTCTGGCTCCCTGAGTCACCATTTGCTGCTCTCCTCTTTAAACTAATGAGGAGACATTTTTCATTTGTGTTTCCTCATGGGCGAAATGCGTCCCTGGCACCACGGAGCAGTGCTGGCAGCTCCTCCCTGGCTGCTGCTGCTGCTCTGGTTCCTGCCCTGCTGTCTTATCTCCTCACATTCAGTTGGGGATGAAGCATAGGCTGGCCAGAGCTCCTCTCCTTCATACCTGTCCATCCAGAGACCGGTGAAACAAGCAGGGAATAACCAGTGCTGCGGGGAAGCTGTTTGGATCCGGAAGCCTTCCCAGAGGAAAAGGGCACTCCAGTTGTCCACTGTATTATTCACCCAATCCCCTTTGTACCGCAGAAAAGATTTACTCTGAGAAGATTAATGGCTCAAGGGGCTGTGAGAGAAATCCTCTGAGATTGCCTGGTTCAGGGGAGAAGGCAAACACCTCCTTGCCGAGGCCACACAGCACAGGGAGCACAAGGAAAGAGCTGGGGGCTGGGCTTGTCCATGGGACACCCTCTGATGGGGACAATGACTGTGGAGAGCAGGACCCTCTCATGGGACAGTGGCAAGAGGAAGGAGACACGGTGGCCTTTTCCTGGAGTGCCCCCAACTTCCCTCTCCCAAAGCTCCAGGGCTCAACATCCAAAACAAATTCCTGGGGAGGCTTGGAGAGCTGCTGTCAGCCCCTGCACCCCAGGTCAGAGAGGCCACATTTCCTGCATATCCTGTCCTGGGTTTATGTCTGTCCTCTGTTCCTGGCTCCATCCTGGAGGAACACAGAGCTGGGCTGCTCACAGCTGAGCTCTGATAAGACCCTGCCCTCCAAATGTCTCCCCCAGTGCAAGGGTTTGGGTGCTGGGGCGTGCCCTGCCCTGTCACTGTCCCCAGTGTCAGTGTCTCCAGCCCTGGCTCACCCCGGGCTGGGGTGTGGGGCTGTGCAGGTGTGGGCACACGTAGGTGTCCTCAGGCCGTGCAGAATAATGCCATTAATGCCATCTGGTGCCGAGACAGAGATCCCGAGCAGGAGCCAGACACGGCTTTTCTCTCCCTGTAATCCCTGGCCCCAGAACCACGGGGGTTCTGTCTGCGGGGCTCACGGGGAGTGAAGGGCACGGCTGCAGCCCTGGCACGCTCAGGAGCCGGGAATGAGGGGAGCCCTGGGACTCAGGGGTGTGGAACGGGCTCATTTCACACCCTGCTGCCTTCCTGCCTGCTGGGACCTTCAGCTCCTGCTTTTGGGGGACACAGCCCCAGCACACTCAGTGAGGTGTGGGCAGCGCAGTTGTGCTGCGGCCAAACCCTTCTGTGCTGTTAAACAGGCACTTTTCATAGAATCTCAGGATCATTTGGTTTGAAAAACACCTCTAAGACCATCGAGTTTAACCATTAACTATTTTCTCCCTCGGTTGAAGGAGTCTTGTCCCTGCTTGAGTTGTACAAAGCTGCAATGAGTCTTTATTAGTGGGTCACTGTCAAGTCAAAATTATATTCCAAAATAATCTCCTTACTGTGTTAAATAAGCACCTCAGATTAGACAAATTGCACGGATTTTGCCTAATAACCTTCCCCCAGTTAATCCTATTTTTCTGTCAATGTCTGACCTCGATCGAAGCCCAAACGGACCCTGGGAGTTGGTTTCTCCATCCCGGTTGTGCTGGCATGGTCGGGGTCATGAAGGCAGCTCCTTGCACACCTGAACAACCACAGTGGCTTCAGGTGAGGGGAGGAAACCCCCTGAGTTGGGGCTTCTCATCCAAATCATTCCCTGCTCAAGTTCCCCTCCAGACCGACGAGGCTGGGAGTGAGCTCCCTGCTGCATCCCTCCCCGAACCCCTCCTTCTCTGATTGTTTGGGGTGCCCCAGGAAGGATGCTGGGGACAGGCAGCCCTGTGCCCTCCCGTCACTAGGTGTCTGTGTTGGGCCAGCTCTCGCACACAGAGCGAACCTCCCTCCTCACTCTCCGCCCAATTGGGGAGAGTTTCGCTTTTTTTTTCTTTTCTTTTATTTTTTTTTCCTGGCTGAATACGAAGCCGAGAGAGGCTGAGAGCACACCCAAAGCTCCGTGCTTCATCCCAGACCCGCTCCTGACCAAGGACGCCTGGATCGCGCTCTGTGCTGCTGTGCTGGGTTGACCTTGGCTGGACACCACTGAGCTGCTCCAGCACTTCCCTCCCCAGCAGGGTAGGAAGGGATTAAAGAGAGGGAAAATCCCCCAAACGCGTGGGTCAAGAAAAAGGCAGTTTATAAAGTGAAAGCAGAGGAAGCGTGAGCACAAGGAAAGGGAAAAAGGAGCCCAGAAGGCTGAAATTCTCCACTTGCCATCTGCAGGTGATGCCCAGCCCCTTCCCGGGAAGCCCGGATCGCTCTGCAAGCCCAATGTTGTAACTCAGGAACACTCCCTTCCTCCTCCTTTCCCTTTTCTTCTGTTCCTGAGCAGGTGTCACCTGGTCTGGAATATCCTTTTGTCAATTTGGGGCTGTCCTGGCCGTGTCCCCTGCCCAGATCCTGCCCACCCCAGAGTGCTGGTGAGGGGCGGTGTTGAAAGGGCAGTTCTGCTGCTGTGGGAGCAGCAGGAACCTGAACTGGGGTGTTCCCAACACCTTCCCAGTTTCCAACACGCAGCCCAGCTCCGAGAGGGCAGCGAGGGAGAGAATTAACCCCATCCCAGCCAGACACGAGCACACAAAGAGCCCCACAGCTCTGCCAGCCGCCGCCTGGGCATCCCAAGGGCAAGGCAAATGCCGCAGCATCCAGGACCTGCAGCTGGGAGAAGAAATATCGGGAGCAAACCCAGGGTGGAGGCCGCTGCCTGCTCCGTGCCTCGGGCTGTGGAGGAGCCAGCGGGAACCTTTCCTTTCCTGGGTCTGTGGTGGAAGTCGCCTGCAGGGCTGAAAAGTGATTGGCACCGAGCCAGGAGAGTGGGCGATTCAAACGCCTCGGGCACACAGTTTAACTTCTCGGAGCTTGAACTTTATTAGCCAAGAAACTCTTGCTGGGTCTAAGAGGCGGAGAAGCACGAGGGTAATTTGCGTTCTGGCCTTGCGGGGTAAGGGATCCACTGGAGCAGGGTGAGGGGTGGCCACTGGCCAGGACTCCTGGGCTTCGGCTGGAGCTCTGCTTCCATGATGGCATTGCAGCTCTGGAGCAGGAGAGAGGGAGGATGACATGGCCAGTGTGTCCCAGCCCCTCTCCTCCCGGGACAGTCCCCCCCAGAAGTACTGCCGGGAAGCATGAGTACCCCAAAGCATCCCTGCCCAGCACAGAGAGCCTGGCTGCCAGCTGCAACCCCCTACCTGCAGCTACAGCTCCTCCTCGTTCCCTTGTCTGTGGAACAAAAAGCAAAGGGAGAAGGGTTACACTGGGAAATGTGGCTGAGAGAGGGGGGAACACGGGCTGAACCGCAGCCCTGTCAGCTGGCAGGACTGGAATAGGCAGGAGAGGTGAGGCTACCTGAAAACCATTCAATACCCACCTCCTCTTCTTCCTTCCTCCGCAGTGGAACCGCTGGCCTGGGGGCGAGAAGAGCGACTGAGGCTGAGCCTCCTCCCGCCCCATCACACCCACCCCTGCAGCCCAGCACTGCCCAGCCACAGGCTCCTGCTCGAGCTGCCCCATGATTGCAAATACTGCTGGTTTTCATGGTTTTCTCCCTATAACTAGCGGGCACCATCCTTGCAGCAGCTGTGACCATGGCAAAAAGCGGTGCTGGTACAGAGCAGTGCTGGAACACCCGGGCAGGGTCGCAGGGTGCCCTGCACACTTAGCATCGGGTCAGTCTGGGAGCTGCAGAGGTTCGAGGGCTCTGGGAGCACTGGTTACTCTCTCTGGAAATGTCAGTGTTTTCTCTGCTATTTTTAATGAGTGACCTTCCCTCTGAAGCCCTGGCGCTGGCAGGGGAACACTAAATATTTACGTGGTCTCCCTCCCAACTCGCCCTGTGCCTGGGAGCGTGCCTGGATGGAAAGTTCCCAGGCAGCCCCAGGGGCAGGCTGTGCCCACCCCCGGTGCAGTGGGGGCAGGGTTGGTGACCCCCAGCCCCCTCCCGGCCAGAGGAGGGGGATGAATGGAGCAAGGAACAGAGCCGAGGGGTGCCCGGCTCACCCAGGCACTTACTGAGGATGATGAGGAGCCCGATCACAAAAGCCACGACGGCAAAGATCAGCCCCCCGTTGCGGATGGTGTCATAGTCTGGGGAGGAGGAGAGGTCAGCCCAGCCCGAGCTGGGGCTGAGCCCGCACCACAGAGCCCATGGCAGAGTGGCAAGGGGGGCTGCCCGTCCCCCTGCCCGGGCACACACTCACCGTAGCTGAACCTGTCCTGGCCCTGCTCGGGCACTTGCTCTGAAAAGAGGAGAAATTCCAGTGAGAGCCACGTCCTCACAATGTGGAGGTGGGAGAGACCAGGATTGAGGACTGCAAGTGAGAGTGCTGTGACTGCCTCGGCACGCAGCTGAGCCAGGAAACTCCTGGGTCTCACCCCAGGAGGTTTAGAGTCCATGGCAAATTCACGGGATGCACTTGCCGGCTGCATTTGCAGGATGCTCGTGAGCCTTTGAGCTCCAGGTGAAGCTGCAGGCAGGGACCCAGCTCCACTGCCCTCGGGAAGTGCCACTGCCTGCAGGACTCCAACCATGGCTCTGTCCCCTCAGTGCATGGGACTGAGCAACCCCTCAGGCTCACACCTCGCACCAGATGCACCCCAATAACCCCCTCCGTGTGAGCAGGCTGGTCACCGTGTCTCTGCTCCAGCAACCTCACCTGACTGCACAGCCCGCTGCTGGGAGCAGCCTGCAAGCAGAAATCACCCCAAGAAGCCAACCCCCAGCTGGCACCGATGTACCACAGGGCTGTGGAGCTCTGAAGACCCATCCCCACATCTGCCCACCCCAAATCCTCATCGAGAGCTCCCCCCGTGGCGGGAGGGACCAGCGCTGCTCCTCGCATGGAGATGTCCCGTGGAGGTGTCTGTCCTTACCGTCACCCATGGCCTCGGCGCGACGTCCGGCGGGCACCTCGCTCTGCGAGTGGGCACCCACGGGAAAGCGCATTAATTGGGAGACAAACCTCATTAAACATTAATGGCCTCGGTGTAATGTTTATCGCAGTCACGAGGGGAGGCACAGGGCTCCCGCCTGCCTTTGGGAAAAAGGGAGGGGAGGGAAGGCGCAGCACCCACCGTGCCAGCCGGTGGGGAGGGCTGGGCACCCCGAGTTGCGTGTCCTTGTCCCAACCCTCCCTCCCCTTCCCATTGTCAGCCCTGCTGGGCTTCACCTCCTGCGGTGGTGACGAGCCGAGGGATGGGCTCAAATACAGGCTGTGACTGCCTTTTGCTGGAGAGGAGCGAGCAGCACGCCCCGTCCTCCCAGCCTGGCACCGAGGGTGTTCCTCGGCCGGGTCAGCATCTCCGTGCCAGCACCGAGTCACCCCGGAGCCCGACAGCATCACGGTGATGTCCGCGGGGCATCCCCACCGGCAGTGGGCACCGGGATGCTGCGCCCCTCCCCGGGCGGTGCCAGCCCCGGGTCCGGCGGGGCCAGCTGCCAGGAGAGCTGTGCAATCCAGTTTGCTCTAATCTCGCCATCAGCGACCGGGAGTCACGCGCACAAAGGCGATTAAGGCCGGGGGTGGCCGTGGGGGGAGCCGGCCCCGAGGGACGCTCCCCTTGGCAGGGCTGACACCCGGAGCCCGTCCCGGCCCCGGTGCCACGGGGTGCAGCCAAGCCCCGGGAGGGTGCAGCGTGGGGCGGCTCTGCTGTCACTGCTGTCACTGCTGTCACGGTGCCCTGGCAGGGCTCAGCATCTGCCGGACCGGCGCGCCCGTGCAGCCTGACACAGCGGCTCCCCAAAAGCTCAGGAACAAGAGTGGCCGTGGCAGAGCCCCCGCACTCCCTTCCCACGGGTCTGGCTCTTGCTGAGCTGCAGAAGGGAGCAGGAGGGGGCACAAAGCCGGGCTGTGCTGCCCAGGGCGCTGCCCCTGCTCCCTTGGCCCCAGCCGGGCCACAATGGGACGGCGTGGGAAGCTGCCAGGCTGCCCTGGGAACGCCACGGCCCTCGAGACAACGCAGGCAGGCACCGATAGAAACGATATTTTATTCCTCTCCCCTTAGGTCACAGCACAGAGCACACCAGCCCTCCAGCACAGCAGCACACTCGCCTATTTAAAAGGAGACACAATAGCTCAGTTTATTTTGCAACACTCAGGGTTTGGCCATTTTACACACCACAGGGAGCTCTTTGTTTCGTGGTAACACCGACGGCACACTAGGGACAGCACGGGCACTCCGACTGGAGGGACACACACCGTGACACTCAGGGGTCTGCTCTGCCCGGGAATCCTCTGCAACAGCCAGGACAGAGGGAAGGGACACAAAACGAGAGACACGGTCCCTCTGCCTGGCACAGATGGGACAGATCTTCCCGATGCCACCAAGTGATGCCAAGCATGCAGGGACACACGGCCCATGCCTGAGGCAGGGCCACAACAGTGGGATGGACACAGCAGAAACTCCTCTCAGAACCATCCTGGAGGAAAAACCCCCTTCCCAGTGTGGGGATGGTATGCTGAGGTGTTTCAATGAAACCCTGGGGACCCTCCACTGCTGCTCCCCACCCAAGCTGGCAGTCCCTAGCCTCAGCTAAGGTTTTGCCTGTCCATGAACTTGGGGAAGAGCCAAAAATCACAGGTTTGCCTTGGACCCATGAGAGGACACAGGGTGACGATGGCCTCTGGACTCAGCACGTTGTCACAGTGCAAGCTCAGGTGTGCAAAAGCCCCGAGAATCACTCAGTGCCACTTGCTGCTGCTCCACGGGGAAAGGGGATAGCTGGCACCGGGGGTGACATGGAACCACCACGGGACAACACAGCACTGACACGGATGGCACAGGGAGTGACAAGGTGTCAGGAGGGGCAGGGAGCACCAGGAGGAAACGGTGCTGCCCCTTCCCTGCCAGAGACAAGCACAGACAGGATCCTTTTAGCCCTCAACCTGTGTCACCCACCCAGCACTGGCTCACAGGCAGGAGCTGGTTTGTGCTGGTTAGTGGAGTCACCGCTGTGCTGCTGCCCTCATCCACACTGTCACTGTTCTGGGGACCTCACGGACTTCTCTGCCACCATGACCTTGCCTCACACTTAAAGCAGAATCCCCCAGGTTTAACCAGGGACAGAAATGGGGAGTGCCAAGCAGGAGAGCTCCCTTCAGCCTTGAATCCAGCACCCCAGTGACCCCAGCGAGAAGGGTTGAGCCATGGGATGTCCCTGCCTGACTCACACCCCACCCCCCCATGGCTGTTTTGAGGCTGGGGGCATGCAGGGGGTTATTGCTGAAATGGGGACGGGTGGCCCTGAAATGGCTGGGCAAGTCCCCAGGGCACTGCAGGTCCCCAAGCCCTGCCCAAAACCAGGAGGGCTGTGCTGCTGGCATGGCCAGGGAACGGGGGTCCCTGCCCCACAGCCCACACTCCCTGTTCCCAGGCTTGGAGGGCAGCCCAAAGGGCAGCAGCCTGCCAGTCCTACAAAGCCCGAATCACACGCACAGCACGAGAAAGGTGAAGAGAAAGTCACAATTACAACATCAGCAACAACTAGCCCTAGAGGTAATGATCATCTCACAGCAACATTACACACCACGGGAGGCAGAGTGAGCAGAGTTTAGTCGGGTTAGGAGACAGAGAACCAGTGCTGGAGCACAGAGGGGACACAGACATGGCAGCTCCGCGTCTCCTGAGAGGGACCTGCTGCTGGGGGTTCAGTTTCCTCGCAGGCTGCGGGCATCTGTGCTCCGAGCGTCTGTCCTCGGGTCTCTGGGTCTGTGTGGGAGCAGAGCAGTGGGTCAGGCTTCCCTCACACAGGGGTTGTACCCCAGCAGCACAAGCTGCCAGCACGGGCTCCAGCCTTCCCCCTCTCCAAACCAGGGCACAGTCCAGGACATCGGGGAGCTCAGAACAAGACAACCCGAGGGTTTCACACCCAGCTTTCTGAACACCCTAAAACCAAAACCACTCAGGAGTGGAGGAGCACCAGAAAAGGAAGTGCAACACAAGGGAAAATCCGGACAGATGCTTCCTTTTCCTGTTGGGCTGCCTG
The DNA here is from genome assembly GCF_963662255.1 of Cinclus cinclus. Classification (NCBI taxonomy): domain Eukaryota; kingdom Metazoa; phylum Chordata; class Aves; order Passeriformes; family Cinclidae; genus Cinclus; species Cinclus cinclus. The sequence continues at coordinate 6,428,856 of NC_085070.1, read as the reverse complement.
GGGACACTCAGGACCTCACCAGCACTGAGCTTCCTCGCTGTGGACCCCACCAGTGCTCGCCCTCACCCCAGCCCAGGGATGCAGAGCTGCCCAGCCCCACTGGTCTGCTCAGAGCCCCGCAGTCACCCCCACACGCAGCCCCAGCTGTCCCTCCCATCCTGTCCCCACCCAGCCTGGCCTGGGACTCACAGCATTGGCTCCTGCTCAGTTCTCTGCTTTCTGTGCTGCCGTTGCTGCAAAGGGAAGAGCAGAGGGGTTTGTGGCGCCTGCCCAGAGCTGGGATGGGGGCTGTGACACAGGGCAGTGCCACAGGGACCGCAGCACAGTGACCTTACCATTCGAGGTGATCAGGTTCTCTGCCTGAGCCTCCTCGTCCCCTGGAGCCCTGCAAGGAGAGGAGCACGGTGAGGGATCTGTGATCTGTGCCCCATCCTGGGAGTGGAATGCCCAACAGTGTGGTGGGATGGCCAGGAAGGTGCACTGGGAGCAGGAAGAGCTGCTCCCCCAGTTTTGGGCACCCCAAAGGGGCGCCCAGAGAGCACAGCCCCTCTGTCAGTTGTGAGAGGAAGCCCAGGAGGATCAGAGCAGAGAGGCTTGGGAGCAAGGGAGATGTTCCCCACCAGGCTGCCCTCACTCACCTGGGCTTCTGCTTGAAACTGCACCTGCACCTCCTGCCTGCACGGGGAGAGAAACTCCGTGAGTGTGGCTGAAGGGGAAATGGGATAAGGCTTTTCCCAGTGCCCCCCAGCATGAGAACAGCCCCTGCTGCCTCAGCCTGCCAGCCCAGCACCCACCACATCCCCAACTTACTGAGGATGAGGAGAATGCCCACGGTGAACAGGACCACGGCGAACACCAGCCCCCCGATCCTCAGGCTCTGGTAATCTGGTAGGGGGGAGACACAGGGCTCATTCCTGCTGGGTTCAGGGAAGGGGGCAGCTCTTTCACTGCCCGTGGCATACCCGCACCCACCCCCAGGCTCAGCCATGCTCACTCACCATAGTTAAAGGGATCCTCCTCCTCCTTGTCCTGGGTGGCCACTGGAAATGAGCAGACAAGGGTGTGTGAGCTGAGTGAGCCCCTGGCTGCTCCCCACAGACTCTGGAGCTCTGGGCTCTCATGGCTGCTGCCCCACACCCCACTGCAGCCCCCTTGGATCCACGTGGAGGCTGTTCCCTGGGGTTCCCCAGCCTTTTCCTGAGGAGTGTGTAGGAAGCACCGGGCACCTACCATCTGCCACGGCTGCTGGTACCAGCAGGGAGCACAGGAAGATGAGCACTGCCTCCATGGCTGCTGTGAGAGAGGGAAGAAGAGAGTGTCAGCACCCAGGTACCTCAGGGTGGGCACTGGGACAAGGCAGAAAGCACGGGGGAACTACAGACCACCCACAGCTGCCTGTGTGGGCAGGCAGGGCCAGCCCATGGCACAGGAGAAGGAGCCAGGCTGGTCCTAGGAAATACCCAGGGTGCCACCAGCCCAGCAGTTCAAAGGCAGGAGGGGAAGGGTTTGAGCAGACAGAGAGACTTTTTTTTGTAGGGTTCTGTGATGTATTTTTGAGCATCTCCACTTGGCATAAATCTCAGTGCAATCTCAAGTTTGCTCTGCAGGCGATGGGGCCAACACCCCAACAATCCCACCGTGGGAGCAGTGTCCAAAGACTGCTGGAGCTCTGGCAGCCTCGGGGCCATACCCATTCCCTGGAGAGCCTGGGCAGTGCCAGCACCCTCTGGGGGAAGAACCTTTTCCTAATATTCAACCTAAACCCCCACAGAGACAGAAAAAAAACCCAAAACAACAACAACAAAACTAAACAAACAAACAAACAAACAAACAAAAAACCCCCAAAAAACAAAAAACCCAAACAAAATCAAGGAGGCTGGATTTACAGTTACCCTAGTTTGCTAAAACACTCAAGCCTAAATCCTGCTGTCTTTGGGAGAAGTTGCCGTGACTTAAGCAGTTTGCTGAATGTTTCCAGCCTCCTAAACTGGGACATACTCCATTTGCACTTGGGATTATTTTTAATGTGGTGCGTTTCAATTAAAAACTTTCTCAAGAAGATTTAAGAGACGCCACGGAAGAAGAGGAAAGAAGAACAATTTTAGTTTGCTCTTTCTACATCTGCTCTTAAAACTTCATTGGTTTTGAGCATCCCAGGGCTCCTCTCAGCAGGGCACGCACCCGGCCATCAGCCCCCAGCCCGGCCCCTGATGAGGATTTGTCCCAATTAGCATAGCAATTACACTCCCGCAATGAGGCCAGTGGCCCTGGTGGGACATGAGCTCAAAGACACACTTGCCCTCCGGGCTCCCTGCAGCAGCAAGGAGAGATCATAAATAATCTCGGTGTCCCCTCCCAGCAGAGCCTGTGCCTGTCCCTTCACTGGGAACACCCGGCCGGAGCAGGACTTTTCTCCTGTGCCACTCCCTGCCACCTCGGGCGGGGGGGACATGTCCCATCTGCATTTGGGACGGGACCTTCGCTGCTGGGACCGACCCGGCAGCGCTGCTCTGCCAAGGCAGAGCATTGCTACCCACACCTGCTGCCAGCATCCCTTCTCCAGCTGCCAGGGGACTGCCAGGGGACAGCCAGGGGACAGAGGAGACCTGCTCCCTGTCCTGCCAGCTGGCACCGGGCACTGCAGAGCCGGTGGTCTGCTGGCTGCGTGCGGGGGACACCTCGCGTCAGGAGGAGAGGGCTCGGCTCATGCAGCCCCTCCGAGGGCAGGCGGTGGCAGCCTGGCTGCTGCCTCTGTGTCCCCGCAGCTGCCCCCGGGGCTCTGCCTGTTGGTGACAGCGGTGCCAGGCGGTCCCCCCGTGCCCCGGCAGCGGGCTGGGTGGCCATACATGGTCGGGAGCACGGAGAGGGCTCGCTGCCGGCTCGGGAGTGGAAGGGGGGTTATCGGGAGCCCTGCGCGGCCCCGATAGCGCCGAGTGCTACAGAGCTGCTGCAGCTGCTGCGCTGGATTAGTGCCGATAAGGAAGGGGCCCTGGACACAGCAGGAATTCAGCTCGCTGACGGATGCAGAGCCCGGCGTGCCGCCATTCAGTCCCTCCAGAGCCTGACCTGATTCTGATGCAGCCTCCACCACAGCCCACCCCCGCTGCCAGCCCCGGGGGAGGCAGCTCAGCTGCCCCAGGCCGGCTCGCCGGGACACCGAGGTCCCCCAGACCCTGCCACGGCCCCTTCTCCCAGTTTGTGCCCCACGCTCGCTGCCAGGACTGGCACGGAGCAGGCTCGGCAATGCCCACCAGCGCTGTCCCCAGCAGCGCTTGGCTCCGTGGCCTTTCCCAGTGCTGCCCATTGCACCCACAGAGGAGGCAGCCCCAGCCCCACCAACATTCCCAGAACCCGCCTTGCTCATCACGGCAAGCGACATCCCACGATAACTCCCATCCCTCCCTCTCCTTCCACGATTTGCCATTCCGAAGGCGATGTGTTTACCCGAACACTGGAGGGTTTCATCCCCCTCTGCTGCAGCTGCTGGGCTGCACAGAAGCGTGCCCAGACAAACCCCCTCGTTTGCTGAGATGCAGATTTCGGGGTAATTACCAGGTCTTAGAAACACACAAAAAGAACCCACAGCTGGTGGCACAGTTACTTCGAGATGCACATCTCCTTTCTCTCACGTTAGAGGCTGCAAAAACCAGTCATTTTCCCAGCTCACAGTCTTGTGCCACGATCAATATTCATTGGGTCCCGTATTTCTCAACAAATCATTCATCAGATTTTTGCAGTTTTGCTGCTAATTGCCTGCTAGTGGATCATTCCCTGAAGAACACACTCAGGGAATTTCACATTATTCCCTGCCCCGAGCTCCGCCACGTGGCACTGGGCCCTGCCCAGCCACACACACCCACACACCCACCCACACACACACACACACACACACACACACACATCCCCTCCACCCCTTTGCTCAGCATTTGGCTTATTTCTCGCACGTAGCACGGCAGAGTTCACCGCTGGGCCGAGCCAAGCACGCAGCACACATATGTTCTTTGTTTTTCTATCTCAATTCCTAGAATTCACACACTTCCGTGCGCTCGAACTTATCTCCGCACGAGTGAACTGCCAGGATTGGCAGCGTCCCTGCTCCAAAGGCAAACACGGTGCTCTGCAGTGCAAACGAGCCCAGCTCTCCTCCAAGGAAGCATATGCCTTGCAAAGAGCCACAGGTTTTGTGGGTTGCTGCAAGCTGGCCCACGCACTTCTTCCTGAAGCTGAAATAAAGTGAGAAGAGCTAGCACTGCTGAGGGTTTTCTGTTCTCCCTGCTCCTGCCTTCCCTCATGCTGAATCCAGCTGTGCCTCGGCACAGGAAGGAAGAGGAAAACCAGCAGCTGCCACGTCCCACAGCCCAAATTTCTCCCTGTTTTCTCCCCATTAGTGACACAAAGTTTGGAGTCACCACACTGGACACCACAGGCAGTGGCAATGCCTGCGACTTGAACCAAAACACGGGGGTTTCCTGTTAAAACTGCGAGATCCAGCGAAACACAGGGAGAGGCGGAGCGGCGCAGAAGGCGAGCTGCAGCGTCCAGAACTCCCATTCCCTCTCATCCCAGCTCAACCTGCTGCTTTGTGAGGGAAACCAGGTATCTTCCCACCATCCCTATCTCCATAGAAGAGCTGGTGGTAGGAGGAGGCAGCAGGAATTTGTGAGAGGCTCAGGGAGGAGGAAGCAGCGCCACAGATTGAGGAAGTACACAGCTTGCTGTTTTCTTGGAGGATGTGGATGAGAGTGGGTTGGGGGATTAGCCCAGGGCTGCCAGAGGCAGCCAGGGCTGGACCTGCCGCATGCTGAGGGTCAGTTCCCCCTGCCCAGTGAGGGGGTGGTGACACCAACAAGGCAGGGTGACAATGGCAGAGCCACCCTGGCACCAGGAGCTGGGAGCCACCCGCACCCGGATGATTCACACCCTGCCGCCGCCCTGCCGCGGGCACAGCCAACACTCCCTCCGTGCAGAGCACAGCCACAGCTCCTCCTCGGCCTCTTCCTCCTGGATAATCCCTCCTTGCCATTCCCACGCCAGGCTTGGTGCGTGTGCGTGCGTGGAGCCCGGGTGAGGGAGAGGAGCGGGCAAATCCGGGCAGACAGACCCAGTCCCTCCTGCCTGGCTCAGCTCTCTGCAGCACAGCAAATCCTGGCAGAGCAAGGCAGGTGAATTTGTAATGCTCCTGGATCTCCAAGTCCCCTTTTCCTTTTCATTGTTTTGCGTAGATCTGTCCTGTCAAGTCTCAGCCATCACAGCGCAATTCCGGGCAGCCTCCGCCTTCCGCCAGGAGTCCTCAGGGCATCTCCCGAAGATCAGACCTAGTTAAAATCTCTGGTTTCTGTGCAAAGCCCCCCAGACCGTGACAGCAGCGCTCCTTTGCCCGGGGCGTTTAAGAGCGTGCATGTGTGAATGGACATTTCCAGCTCTGCATAGATGTGCTCTTCTGCCATTTCACGTCAGCATCAATCTGGCTATTAATCTGCCTGTTGTTGTGCCTCGTGCTTCTAAATGAGAGAGGAGAGGAGATTTCCAGCCCTCACCATTCTGGTATGGGTGGCCCTTCCCAAATCCGGTGCTGATTCAGAGGCTGACTGGACGGGAGACGAAAAGCTGGCTTTATTGAAGTCTAATTGCTCCTTTTGCTGGTTTGGGATGTCTCTGAATGCACCGTCCCATATCTGTACCCCAGAATTCCACTTGGCTCCTGCAGGGCTTCTTCCAGCCTCATGGAACTGACCCTAAACCATTGAGGAGCCTCAACCAGGACTGCCTGGCCTGTGTGGCTCAGCACAGTTCCCAGCCCCCTGATGACACCCAATGAGGCAGCAAGGCCAGTCCTTCACTGGGGCAAACCTCCAGTACAAACCCTGCTGAGCTTAAGGCTGCCTGGCCAGGGAACCCATCCTGGGCTGCAGCAGGCAGTAAACATCACCAGCACCTCCCACAGGAGCCTGCTGATCCTGATCCCTCCTTATTTAATGAACAGATATCCAGGAGCTGTAAACCTCACCGTGCACCTGCCTGGACCATCCCATCCTCCCACCACACCCTTGTTTGGCTACACACGGGCTGAATGAGCCTGAGGCTCTGCAGGGGCATCAGCCATGAGAATCCCACAGGTGAGACAAGAAAGAGGTTCCCTGGAGGATCCTGGTGGTGAGAGTAGCCCAGACCACCAGGACACGCTGTCAGAGCAGCCTGCAAGAAGCTGTTTGAGGCTCCTGAGCGTGCTGGGTACCACAGCACTGCCACGCTCCACAGCACATCAGAGCAGACATTTTCTCCCTTCTCTCCTCTGCTGTCACCATCAGCCACGACCACTGCGAGCAGGAGGCAGACAGCAGTGCCCAGAAGCACGGCCTTTGTCCCCACCAACACTGCCACAGGCACAGAGTGATGGGCAGGTGGCACAGCCCTGGGTGGGACGGGACAGGACAGGACAGGACAGGACACCTCCATGCTGCCAGTGCCAGCAGTGCCTTCTCCATGCTCAGGGACGCAACAGCTGCAGAGCTCAGCAGCCTCTTTACACCTTGCAAACACACACAGCCTGAAAGGCAAACACGGGGGAACAGCAGACACAGAGCTGCTGGTTTGCTGTGCCAGGGAGTGTCCCCCACATCTGTCAAAGCCGTGGCTCCCCACCCCATGTTTTACCTGAGTGGGTACGCTGAGACAAAGCAGATAAAATTTCCAGGTGAGTGTGAGCCATGAAGCTGATAGGAGGAAGGTACAGGCAGACTCACACCTTGCAGGCACAGAATATCCTCCAGCAGGTCCCAAACACGCTCTAACAGGTGGCCTGGCTTGGCAGCCATGGCGCTTCAAGCTGGCAGCTCTCCACTCCGCCTTGGAACCCTGGTCCAGTTGTGCATGAGCAGGGACTCTCCGGGCTTGTCTTTGTTTCAAACTGGGAGCAAAACCACCCAGCGGGACTGAAAATCCCAGTGAGACCCAGCAGCATCTTGGAGCGCTGTGGGCTTGCCAAAATGGGTGCTCCATTCTAATCCACGCACGGCTTTCCCCGAGAGGCTGCTCCTTCACGCTGCTTATTCACATCCACACAAACCACCTGTCACTTTCCCTCCCACTGAAATATCCCTGCAAGATCCAAGTTCCACCACATGGACTCCAAAATCCGTTTCTTTGGAAGCATTAATTACACACCCTGAGAGACATGCTCTTCCCTTCCTCCGTACGCTTTCTCGGGATGAGGCGCTTGGCTGTTTACGCACGGTGTTACTACAATATTGAACAACAGGAGCCAGAGCGCTGCCAAGGACTGCAAGACAGGGATCCCCCGGCTCCCCGGGATCCCCCCCACTCCGCACAGCCCTACCAGCCTGCGGAGCACCGGGAGTGCTCCGGCTCTGCCCGCGGTGGTCTTGGTGGGTTCGCCGGGGCATCCTCCCCAGCACGGGGGGCTGGTAACCAGGCAACGGTGGGATAAGGGAATCCGCGGTACCCGGCGTTGCCATGGCAGCCGCCGGGACTGGGATGCGAACGGGTCGGGGCGAGGGGCGATGCCCCGGGGCAGCGGGGCGGGGTCCCGGCCGCCTCCCCAGCGGGAGCGGGCTGGAGCTCGGTACCGCACCCTGGTACCGGGACAGGGACCCCTCGAGCGAGCGCCCCGAGCCGCGCGATGCCGGGCGGACCCCGAGACCCCCGAGTCACCCGATCCCTCCCCTTCCTCCCCACCGGCCCCCCCAGACCCCTCTCCGGCCGGACCCACCTGAGCTGGCCGGGCGGAGCCGGGCAGAGCCGGGCTGGCCCCGCGGCTCCGGGCGGTGCCGGGGGAGCGGAGCGGAGCGCGGAGCGGGGCTGCCGCACAAAGGGGAGCGGGCGGGCGGGGCGGGGGCGGTGTTTGCGGGGCGGGGGGCGCGGGCAGCGGCGGGGGCGCGGCCAGCACGGCCCGGCCCCCGGCGGCTCCCAGATCCCCCCAGAGGAAGGCACGGGGATGCTCAGGGGGATGGAGCCCCTCTGCTCTGGACACCGCTGGAGGTGTCCAGCCTGGAGAAAAGAAGCTCCAGGGAGAGCTTAGAGCTCCTTCCAGCGCTTAAAGGGGCTCCAAGAGAGCTGGAGAGACACTTTGGACAAGGGATGGATTGGAGAGACAGGAAGGAATGGCTTCCACTGCCAGAGGGCAGGGTTAGATGGGATATGGGGAAGAAATTCTTCCCTATGTGGGCGTTGAGGCTCTGGCACAGGGTGCCCAGAGAAGCTGTGGCTGCCCCGTTCCTGGAAGTGTCCCAGGCCAAGTTGGATGGGGCTTGGAGCAACCAGGAATAGTGGAAGGTGTTCCAGGGATTTGGAACTTGATGGCCTTGAAGATCCCTTCCAACCCAAACCATTCAGTGATTCTGTGGTTCTACAAAAGTCATGGTGCCCGCAGGGCAGGTATGGAGGGGAAACGCTCACCTGGCGGTGAAACATGCCTTCCCACAGCACAGCAGGCCTGGACTCTGCCCTGAGCTGTGTGGGGAGCGAGGAACAGACTGGGGCCAGCAGAAAACACACAGAGATGAATTGGCAAACATGGCTCAGAAGCCCTGCTGCCTCCCGAGAGCTGGGAAAGGCGCTGTCAGGCTGCCAGGCCAGGTGGCCCAGCTCACAGGGCTTCAGTCACATCACTCAGCTGATCTCAGGGTCCACCCAGGTCAGGGTGGGCAGCAGGGCCCACTTCAGGTACAGCCAGGACCTGATACCTGCATCGCCTGTCCTGAATCCAGCAGCATTTGGCAGCTGCAGGAAACCAGCCCTGTTGGGAGTCACCCAGAGCAGGTCAGGAACCAGGGCACGCTTCAGGCAGCCAGGGCAAAACTCTGTGTGACACAAGGGCTGCACAAAAAGCCCTGTGAAAAGCTCTGAAAACCCTGTCACAGAGCTTTGTGGCAAAGCCCAGTTTGTTCCCATCTGACAGCCAGGCGTGTTGGGAGGAGCAAGATGGGCAGGGAGATCCTTGTTCAGTGCAGGATATCAGATGGCAACAGGGTGCTGGGGGCACTGCCAGGCCGTAGCTGGGAGCCATGGGCACCACTCTGTCCCAGGCCACATTGGCACTTCTCTGTATGCCTGGCTTCTGCTGCTGGCCTGGAGAGCCATTTCTTCTTGGAAAAACACCTCAGCAATGCTGTCACCACTGAGCTGGCTCATCCCCTGTTCACTCCAACGCATCTGAGATGGAAATCAGGCAGTGACGGCACCATTCCGCAGCCATCTCTCCTCTTCCAGTAAAACATAAAAGGAAAATAAACCAGCACTGGCATTTCAAGGCAATTATTCAAAGGGTCAAGAGATACAGACCAACACCGAGGAGCTGGAAAACATCAAGTCCCTCTAATGCATAAGGATAACAGGATAAGGCTGTCAGTTACCCTGCAGAGAGGGAGGCAGGGATCAAACCGTTGTAATCAAGTTTTGGGCTTCTCTGACCTTATCTGCTTCTGGGCTGTCATTATCCACAGCACACAGTAAAACATTCAGGTGTGACCATGCCCTGGGGGCTGCAGCAAGCATCGTGGGGCTCTGCAGAGCCCCAGGCACATGTGCCCCATGCAGCAGCAGCCAGGACACAGCTGGATGTGGCTGGATGTGCTCCCTGCTCTCCTTCCCTTTTTTTTTTTTTTTTTTTTTTTTTTTTTACAAATTCCCAGGGAGCTGCCCAAAGTGAGTAGAAACAAAAAAAAAATCAGCAGCAATTTTTATTTTTCCTGTACAAACTCAGGTAAAATAGAGACCCCAAGGTGAATGTGGGAAGGGAGGGATAAAAGCAGCTCCAGTAGTCACTCATGGGAAACATCTGCTCCTCAGAGCTGTGCTGCTGGAGAAGCTGTACCAAGCTCCAGCTTCACTTCTGGAGAAGCTGGGCCAAAAGTAATGTGCAGGCCAGGCAGGAGATGCTGATTTATGCTAATAAAGGGGCTGGTCTGGTCTCCTCAGCTATCTGAGTGAACAAGAGCATTGCCAGCAGCTCCAGCAGGGCATGATTTCATCTGAACCTGTGTCCCCTTACCCCTTTCCAGAGCTTTCCCCTCCAATTTTAAGGTATCTCCCTGTAATACTAAGCTTGGAAATTGCCTGTTCAGTGGCCCCATCAGGGGCACGGGAGGGCGGAGCAGTGACAAAAGCTGGGCTTAGCCATAAGGTTACCCCAATACCATCTGCTACTGTACCCCAATACCATCATTTTCCATCAGGTCCAAGCCATTCCCTGTGCTCTGAATCCCTGCAGGAGCAGGGATGGAGCAGTGGCTGTGCTGAAGCTCCTGCACTGCCCCGTCGAGCACAGCTCCAGCTGGAGTCCAGCGACTCCGTGCCAAGTGATGATGTTACTGACCATGGAAGGGAACCAATCCCCTACTGGAGGAAAAGCATTTTTGCAGAGAAACATCATCACTGAAACCCTATAAACAAATCTGTTTTGACACAGCAGAACAAAGAGCTATAAAAGGAGAGATCGGGAAAACCACCGCTAATGGGCGGTAATTCACGTGGTGCCTGCCAGGCTGTATTTTTGTAATTATTTTTGTAATTTGTATCCCTTTGGGATGCTGGCCTATGATTTCCAGAGCACAGAGGAACTTGGGAACGGCCCAGCCAGATGTGGGGCCGTGCTCAGCACCCCTTGTCTCAGAAGATGCTCTGGAGCAGGACATTGAGCAAGCAAAGGGCTTTACAGGTGATGGCCTGGGATGTCCCAGGGGCTCCTTGGGGCTGAGCTGGTGCCCACCACAACTCTGTTCCCCCAGGAGTGGAGGCAAAGCAGTGGCCAAGGTGTGTGCTTCATCTGCACAACATTTCGGAACAGCATGGCAGCCATGGCCAGGCTTCACGAGAAAATAATCACTCCTAATCTGCTTAGAAAACTTTATCCCTTGGGAAAACACAGCATACCTGCCTGTGGGCCTGGGAGGAGACACTGCTGGATGGCAGGTTTAGAAGAAATAAATTATATTTGTATTAGGGACTGAAGGCATTTCTCTGCTGTGAGAGACTTTCGGAAGAGCAATAACCCCTGAGGAGGAGAAATCCACAGCAGTGGAGAAGGTCCCACACATGCTGAAATGTTACCATCACTGGTCCCAGGAACACAGCTCCAGCAAGATCAGCTCTTATTTGGTTCGATTTTTGGGTTATTCCTTCTCAAAAGATCAATTTCTTCAGTAATAAACCACCAGGAGCTGCTGCTCTGCTCTGACATATCCACAGAAACCCTCAGATCACCTCTGGACAAACCTAAGCTGGGTCTGTGACTTAAGGCCCACTGAATTCCCACTTTAACCAGACCAAAGCAAAACAGGGAAGCCAGGGTCCCATCTCAAACTCAAGATCAGCTGCTTCTCTTTATGGAAAATTGTGCTGCCCTGCACACTCAGGGCAGTCACTGCAGCATGTCCAGCCTCAGTGTGCAGGGAGCAGAGCTCCCCACTCCTCCCTGGAATCCAGCAGGGTTGTCCAAGGCCCTTGGAGCAGGTTGGGAAGTGAGAATTATCTCCTGGGCCCTGCACACTCTGCTCTTCATGGGCGGCTGCTGCATCCATGGGAGGTTTCTGGGCTGCTGCTCTGAGGGATTTGAGGTCAGGCTGACTTGGCACTTCCCAAAAGGCACCAACTCTCTGTTTCAGTTCAGGTCTGGGGCAGCCACCCAGAACTGCTCCAAATCCACGAGAAGTGAAGCAAGCCCAGGAATTCACCCAGCCTTTCCCAGGTGGCAGCCCCAGTGCCAGGGAGAGGCAGGTGCTTTCTGCACACCCAGAACCGGACCAGACCTGCTGGCCCGAAATCCCGACACAAACCACAGCTGCCCATAACCTTCTCCAGGAGAAGTGGTCAGTGCTGGGAAACCAGGGGATGTTCCCAGGACCTGAGCAACAGAAAACCTCCCTTTCCTCCCAGCCACAAGCAGTAACCCAGAGGGTGATGGGCAGGAAGGGCCAATCCATCACAAGCCCCACATGCCCTCTCCCCAGGGATCCTTGGCACATTTGCTGCTTCCTTCCCAGCCCATCCCAAAGAGCCACCTCCACGTGGGGCACTACCAAAACATTTATTAGAAGAGTTCAGGGTGGCCTGGCTCCACAGGACCTCCCTGCAGCTGACGACAGGGCTGGGGAGGGGAGCAGGAATGCTCACCCTGGGCATCTCCTCGTGTGCCACAGCATCCACCAGGAGATGCAGGCGCTCGTTTCCCGAGGGAAATGTGTCCCTGCTGGGGCGTGGGTAGTGGGACAGGCTGGCTGTGCCATCCCTGCAGGCAGGAGGCAGCACTCGGGCACTGCAGAGCTCACAGCAGGGAGATGCAGGGCTGCTCACACTGGGCACCGCCCGCCAGGGTGATTGCTCTGAGCCACACTCCAGCGTGGCCTTTGGCTGCCGCTGGCTTCTGTCACAGCTCCCACAGCCACCCCCAGGGCTCAGACCTGCCCCAAACCCTCTCCAGAGCAGACTGAGAGTGGCTGCAGTCCTGGGAGAGAGCGCTGGCTCAGACCAGAGCCACAACATGGAAAAATAAACAAAGAGGCATTTCCCTCGCAGGGAGGGACATCTCGTAAAAGGCACTTCTGAAATGCCAAGGCAAACACCTCCCAGGGGGTGGAATATCCACACCTCGGGGCTCCCCTTTGCACCGGAGCCGCCAGCCTGGCCCTGGAGGTGTGGGCAGTGTGGACACGGCTGCCGCACCCTAAGGTGGCACAGCTGTGACCTGGCAAAAGAAGAGAGTTCCTTCTCCACAGGCACTGCTGGCAGCCCCTTGTCCACTGAGTGTGCCACGGCCCTGCCAGGAAGCACTCGCACACCCTGTCCAGACAGGTCTATTTACAGAAGAGCCACAGACACGGGACAAGGAGGTGTCCCCCAGCCAGCACGGCCAGCCGCTGGCATGGGATGTGTCCCCCCGGGCCTGGGTGCTGTGCCCAGCCACCACCACGTCACCCCTGGCACCAGGCGAGGGCAGGGTCGCTTTGCTGGTGCTGTTCTCAGTGCTCGGGGGCAGCCACAGGTCCCTGGCTGCACACACAGTCCAGAGAGAGGTGAGGGGTTGGCCGGTGGCATCGTGCCCTGGCAGCAGCCTGGGGCAGTGGCCCGTGCTGGCCAGAGAGGACAGGCCAGGCAAGTGTCCGTCCCTTAGTGCCCTTAGTCGTTCTCGCTCTGCAAGGGACAGAGAGAAGAGCAGGGTGAGGTGCCAGGGTCTGGGCTGGGGGTACAGCCCCTCTGCTCGGCCACCCTGCCCAGGCACGGCCCTGCCACCTCACCTCCATTTTGCTGTATATCCAGCTGAGGAGCTTTGTCACACGTGTGTACACTCCGGGCTTGTTCTTCTGGCCACATCCTGTCCCCCAGCTCGTCACCCCGGCCACATACCATCGGCCATCGTCCTCGCAGACCAGGGGCCCTCCGCTGTCACCCTGGCTCAGAGGGGCAGAGCAGTGAGGAGGGCAGACAGGAGACGCCCCTCTGTGGGGGCCCAAAATCTCCCCCGGTGTGTCCCCAGCTCACCTGGCAGGCGTCCTTCCCTCCCTGCAGGTACCCGGCGCACATCATGCGGGGGGTCAGGTAGCCCTCGTACACCTTGTCGCTGTTGCAGATCTTGTAGTCGATCAGCTTCACCTCGGCTTCCCGCAGCTTCGGGGACGTGTTATCTGCAAGGCAGGAAGAGCTGTGGGGCAGGGGGGGCTTCACCATCCCCCACCGCCCCCGGCCCCTCCGCAGCGAGGGAGGATGAGGGTTTTTCTCACAGGTCTCATTTCTGCTGGGAGGGCAATCCCGAGAATTATCCCTGCGGGAAAGCCCTCGAGGGCCACAGAAGGGCTGTGCCCGTGGGCCGGAGCTGCCTGCGGGGAGCCGCACTCCTTCCTCACCTTCATTCTCCCTGGTCTTCCCGAAGCCGGTGATGAAGCAGGACCTGCCGGTCTGGAATCGCTGGCCGTACATGGGCAGGCAGGCAGGGCGCACCTGGGCTGGATGGAGGAGAGGGATGGGAGCAGGGAGAGGAGAGGAGAGGAGAGGAGAGGAGAGGAGAGGAGAGGAGAGGAGAGGAGAGGAGAGGAGAGGAGAGGAGAGGAGAGGAGAGGAGAGGAGAGGAGAGGAGAGGAGAGGAGAGGAGAGGAGAGGAGAGGAGAGGAGAGGAGAGGAGAGGAGAGGAGAGGAGAGGAGAGGAGAGGAGAGGAGAGGAGAGGAGGAGGAGAGGAGAGGAGAGGAGAGGAGGAGGAGAGGGAGAGCTGAGTCACCTCAGAGACTCAGGAGAGAAATCCTCACAGCCCTGCAGCCAGGGAGGAGCGTGGAGCGCAGGAAAGGCTCCCCTCTCTGCCCATCCATCAGGGTCTCCCCGGCCTCATGTGGGGCTGGTGGCAGAGCTGAGCCCATGGCTGAGGCTGCCAGACCCTTCCTGGCCATAGAGCAAGCAAGGGTGGCCACAGCAGAGCTGGATGCAGCTGGCAGCAGCCCCACACACCCCATGGCTCCCAGGGCATCCAAGCGGCCTCTCAGTCCTGTCCACCTCCCTGTCCCCCAAACACCATCCAGCCAAGCCCAGATAAACTGAGACACCTCACCTGAGAGTGTCAGTGGCCTGGAGAGCTTCATGAGGGCGATGTCGTAGTCGTCATGGTCGTCGCTGTAGTTGGAGTTGATGATGACCTGGGACACAGGGATGCCCTCCATGGGCTGCTTCAGGTCTGACACCCCTCCGTACACCTTCCAGTCATCCAGGATCTTCATGCTGTTCCTGGCAGGGTGAGATGGGGCAGGAGGGAGTGAGAGCCGGGCTGTGGGGCCGGGCTGGGTGCCCGGACTGGCAGCAGCACTCACATGAAGAAGCAGTGGGCAGCGGTGAGCACCCACTGGGCGTCGATGATGGTGCCGCCGCAGATGTGGATGGGCCCGTACTGCACGCTGACCTGCCAGGGCCATTTGTTCACAGAGGTCTCCTTCCCACCAATGATCCGGCCAGAAATCCTCTGTCCGCAGGCTGGAGGGGAGAGCAGGGCTGGGAGAAAGGCTCAGGGGGGAAGGGGAGCATGGAGGGGGACACACACAACATCCCCACCACCCACAGGTACCACACTTGTCGCAGGGAATGCAATGTTGGTAGTTTTGTATCACCCAGAAAATTCACTGGAAGATGTCCCATTCGCCCAGCCCTGTGCTGAGCAGGGGGAAAATGGTCCCAAGCCTTAGGAAAGGGGCCCACCCTCAGCTGTGTCCCAGCCAGCTCTTACTTGTGCATCGCAGGGAGACGTATTTTCCAGTGAGACACTGGGAGCTGCAGGAGAGAGGAGGGAGACCCAGTCTCAGCCGCATTCCTGTGGCACCGGGGCAGGGGTGGGGCTGGAGGTGACCCAGGTACCTGTTGAGGCTCTGCTGGATGGTCTCTTGCTCATCAGTCACCATGAGGCTCTTGCCAGAGACACGCAGGGGGATGTACTCGGTCTGTGATGCGCTGTGAGGGGACAGAAGAGGCAGTGAGGGTCCCCCCACACAGGCAATGACCTCTTGGCCCCTGCATTATGCCCAGAGCAGTGCTGGACAAGCTGCCTTCCAGCAGAAAAACACAACAGTGGGGGAAACAGCACAGCAGACCCTGCTCTCAGTCAGGGCAGTGGTCTGGCAGGGCCCGAGCAGAACAACCCATCCTCCAGGAATTACTTCTGAAATCCCAGCTGCCGGCAGGTTTTCCTGGAGAAGGACTCATCCCAGTCACTGCTGCACACCGGCAGCCACTGGCTCTCCGTGCTGGAGTAGACGTGGAGCAGGGACTCCTCGGAGGAGAAGCGCACTGTGGGATGGAGCAGCAGGGTCAGGGGTGCTCCTGGGGCTCCCCTCATTCCCACCATCCCAGCTCTGGGTGCCTCACCACAGCCCAGCTCATCGCTCCTCTGGGAGCAGTCGACGACGCCGTCGCAGCGCACGGCGCTGTCCTTGCAGCTCTCTGCTGGTTCTTTGTACACGATGCCTGTCTGCGACCGCCAGAACATGACTGCAAACAGGAGAACACCACGCTGAGGCCAGGGCTGGCTGTGGGTGGAGGGCTGTGACCTACCTGGGTGGGCATCTGGAGGCATGCCAGGTACAGGAGCATTTCCAATCACTGGGTATGAGCGTGAGGTGTGTTTGAGTGAAGAGTGAAGAGCTGCTGACAAGAGGGAGGGCTGGCCACCCTGAGCACCTCCCTGTGCTGCCCAGCTGCTGCAAGCCCCTCTCCCTTCACCCACAGGAAATGAGTTCAGCCTGCGAGTGCTTCAAGCCCGTCGGCTGGAGAACGGAGCTGCATGTCACCAGGATTAAAGGGATTCCCCGGTGTCTTTTCTGCCTATGGACCATGATTTTTCTTGGGGAGGGCACTGTGGGTGTTGCTGGGTGCCCTGGTGCCCCCCAGAGTAAGCCCAGCAGAAGGAAAGCATGTTGTAGCCCCAACCCCCAAATGCTGCCACCAGCCCAGGCAGTAGATCTCCTTTTCTGCTCTCCTCAGCTCCTGTCTCTCCACCAGAGGTCAGGAACACTCAGGGAATGGGAAGTACACATCCCCGTCCCTGGGCCGGGGGTTTCCCTCTGGCACTTTCCAGTGTGGGCATCCCTAGACTCTGGAGGTCCCCTCCAGGAGCCTGGAGCCACCCGGGGCTGGGACCCCACTCACACAGCAGGATGAGGGCGATGAGCAGCACGATGAGCACGGAGACGCAGAAGATGAGCGCAAGCCGCCGCTGGCTCATGCAGGGAGCTCTGAACATGGAGGATCCTGGCAGCAGGGCAGAGGCAGAGGCAGGGTCAGGGGGCAGTTGCCTCCTCGGGGCACCCAGACCCTGCTGCCCAACTCTGGGCTGTGGGAGAACAGGGCCATGCAGACCCTAACCTTCCCTGTGCTCACTGTGCTTTCACAGTGCCCCCTACACCCCTCACAGCTCAGGGAAACACCAGCCCGTGGCTGTCTGTGCATCCCTGCCTCCCTCCATCCCTCCCCGTCTTGAGAGGGACCGGAGCCATGGATCACCCCATCCTTACGTGTGCTCTCACAGGCTGAGCAGGGGCTCGGGACAGGACCAGACTCGGGGCTGTAGGGTTTGAAGCTGATGCCCAGGACGTTCTCTCGAGGCTGCGGGGGTCGGGCACCGAAGATGCTGCTGACCTTGGAGACATGGAGGAGGCTGGGGGGGACACTGCTGGGCGAGGCAGTGGTCTGTGGGCAGAGGGGACTGTCACCAGCGGTGGCTGCTGCCCACCAGAGTCCCCCAGCTGCCACCCTGCCAGCTGGGAAGGTGAAAGCAACACAGAGATGGAGCTGAGCCCCACTGGAACCACAACGAGCCTGTTCCTTACAGAACCATGAACCTCATGGAGAGTCACCACCCCAGTGCCTGTCTCTGTGCCAGAACCTGAGCCATATCCCACCCAGGATGGCCAAAAGCCTCATTGTCACCGGGTTTGTCCCCTTCAGGCAGCTGAACTTCCCAAAGCCATCACTGTGAGTCGAGCAATCAGCCGGGTATTTGGCATCGTGACAGTCATGCCGTGGCCCAGTTCCACGGGGCCAGTGCCCCAATTTATGCATCTATCCTTAATTAGCCATTTGAAAAATACAGTGCAATTTCCAGCTGTCATTTAGTAATACTTAATAATCGGTGTTTTCCAAGCCCTGAAACGTCCTGCACCCTGGAATGTTGCTCTGCAGTTGTGTCACTCCTGATCCATGAATTCACAAAAGAATATGTATTCGTTTCCTTTCCTCAAAATACTCTCTTCCAAATGCTCCCTTAGTGACAGAAGCCAGAGCCTCTTATTTTCCTTCTGAGAGGACCTGCGAACAAATCCCAAAATAAATGCTGCTTCCTCTACCTTTTGTAGGATGGATGGGGCTCGGAGCAGCCTGGTCTGGCAGAAGGTGTCCCTGCCCATGGAAGGGGGATGGAACTGGATGAGCTTTCAGTCCCTTTCCATCCAGACCATTCTGGGATTCTGTAACAGCAGATGTGGAACGCAGGGAGAAGTGGAGCCACCACCCTGCAGGGACTGCTTAGCACCCAGAGATGGGCTCCAGCACATCCCTCTGGGAGCCTCTCTCTGATTTTTGGCCCTGCACCTTTCTCCATGATCAGAAATCATCTCTTTCCCTGCCAAGCCAGCGAGAAGCACTCGGGATGGAGCACAGATCTGGAAACGGGGACACGAGCAGCGCTGGGAGCCCCCCTCGCCCTTCCAGCGGGGTTTTCTCTCCCCTGGTGTTTCCTGCCGGGAAGCAGGAGCCCTAATGAGCAGGTCTTGAGGCTGATCGGGCTCGTGCTTTGCGAATGTGGCTGTGCCCTCCGAGGCGATGCTCTGGTGTAACTTCCTGGGCATTATCTGTGACTCACGGCCCCGGCGTGGCCACGCGTCCCGCGCGGGTCCGAGCCCAGCTCAGCGCACCGGGGACACACCTGCCCTGCTCGGGCTGTACCTGCCAAGCTCCGGCGGCCGCAGCACCCCGGGCTGCGGGAGCGGCCGGGCCAAACCCCCCGGCACAAACCTCCCACCCCCGCGGGCTCTTGGCACAGGCACCGCTAATGCCCCCCGGCCTTGGGGAGCCACCTCTCCACTCGTGTGGCTCCTGTGCACGGGGAGGAGAGGAGAGGAGAGGAGAGGAGAGGAGAGGAGAGGAGAGGAGAGGAGAGGAGAGGAGAGGAGAGGAGAGGAGAGGAGAGGAGAGGAGAGGAGAGGAGAGGAGAGGAGAGGAGAGGAGAGGAGAGGAGAGGAGAGGAGAGGAGAGGAGAGGAGAGGAGAGGAGAGGAGAGGAGAGGAGAGGAGAGGAGAGGAGAGGAGAGGAGAGGAGAGGAGAGGAGAGGAGAGGAGAGGAGAGGAGAGGAGAGGAGAGGAGAGGAGAGGAGAGGAGAGGAGAGGAGAGGAGAGGAGAGGAGAGGAGAGAGGCACTTTCCAGAGCAGAGGCACTTTCTGTTCCATCAGCCCCACTCTCACCCCTTCCCAGCCAGACAGCCCGAACAAGCCTGGATCTGCTCCAGGTTTCCCTACACCTTCATTTCCCAGCAGTGCTGCCAGCCTTGCCTTCTCCAGGGAGCCCAGGAGGGCCCCTCGGTTTTCTCCTCGAGGCTGGGAGGGCTGGAGGGTGTCCTGCAGTGCCCTCCCCTAATGAGCCTGAGCAGTCACAACACTGACGGGATTTCAGTTCTCACATGCCCACATCGTGGGGCATTCCCGAGTACCCTCAGTGCTGGCTGTGGGTGACAGCCAGAGCTGTGGCAGGTCCTGAGCAAAGCAATGCGGGGATGCCAGGGACCCTTCCTGAGAAAATAATTTCTCCTGCCTAAGTAAAAATGAGGTTTTTGTAAATACCCTTTTCCCCTGGCATTTGTGTGCTATCTCCAGACATCTGATGTGTCACATCTCACCCTGCAGCAGCCGTAACCCTTTGCTTATCAGACCAGCAGAGCTACAATCCTCCAGAGGAGAAACCCCTCCATCACACATGGAAAACACAGCCCAGCTTCCCCAGGGAGCCAGCAATGCTGGATGCCACAGCACTCCCAGCTCCAGTGTGCAAATTTATCAAATTAACACCGAAACCTGCCATAGGTGAGACTGCTCTGAGTGCTCCTCAACACATGCCCTTTCTTACACTCAGCCGAATTTTCAGCTACTTATTTCCTTAAAAGTCTAAAGTCTAAGTAATTTTTCGGGCCTGCCAGAGAAGGTAACAGAGCTCTTGCCACGGGTGAGCAGTGTAGGGATGCTGCAGCAGAGAGAACAGTGGTGGTTTTTGCAGAGGTGTTTCTCTTGAGGAGAGAGCATGACCCCAGTGAGCAAGCGACAGCTCCTGCCCACAAAACCTTTACTCATTCTTTGCTGGCTTTTGAGTAAAAGTCAGAGGCAGAGTCAAGCCTAGATCAGAGGCACTGCTGGGGTTCGAGCCCTTTCCCTGACAGCCTCTCTGCAAATGCTCCAGCTGCCACCAGTGATCCCTGCCAGGGGCAGCTGTGGGGAAGGGGCACAGCCAGCCCCTGGCTGGGGCACAGCCAGCTTGCTTTCATCCAGGACATCCAGGAGGGACACTGGGGACACTCAGGGACTCCTGGTCAGCTTTGCTCACCTCACAGACAGCCTGTGTGCAACATGAGCGCTTTGCTAAACCTGTCAGGAGTGCAAACACCACCTCACTCCCTGTCCCTGCTCCGAGGCTCGGGGCAGAGCTGGGCAAGGCACCCAAACCAAGGACAGCAGCACTGAGGTGCCCGTCCCCTTTGCACCGTGGGCTGTGACTGCAGCTCCACACCCTGATGTGGAGGGAAGGCCCCCAAACCCACGGCAGCAGAGGACAATCAGCAGGGGAAAGGTAAGCCAGGCTGGGCTGGCGAGGCTCAGTATCCAGGGACTCCAGCCAGCAGTCACCTGCAGTTTCGGAGTGGGAGGGAAAGCGGAAGCGAGGGAACACCTGAGTGTTGCAACCAGACCCAGGGCCCAGATGCGCCTTGGAGGAGCAGAAGGACACAGGAGCTCCCAAAAATCCGGAGCGTCAAGAGGGGAGAGAGGGAGGCAGCCTGGCTTAAATAAGATGGAAAGTGCTGCCTCAAATCCTCATCCCCAGCTGAGCTCAGCCCCTGCCCTCAGCATGGCTCCAGCTGCCCACAGCCCAGTGTCCATGCTGGCAACTCCTTCACCTGGTTGTGAAGCACCGATTGTCTGCCCAGAGCAGCTCAGCCAGCACACAATGGGGACATTGTGCTCGCCAGGGACAAAGACGTCCCCAGCCTGGGAGAGCCTCTAGTCCCTCTGGTGACAATGTCCTGCTCAAGTGCCACTGCTGAGTGGGGCCTACCAGGGAGGGGACAGACCACAGCCCAGAACAGGGTGAAAGGACAGAGCCAAGACCCTGATACACACAGCAAAGTGAAATCCTCAGTGCCAGCATCACTTTGCATAGAGCAGGTGACCGAGTATTGAGCCAGCCCGATGAGGCCAGGGACAGGTCATCCTGTGCCAGTGTGAGCACCTTGTGGGCACAGACCCCAGAATGCTCCAGGGGCTGGGTAAGCACTGCTCACCTCATGCCACAGAGGGGCAAACAGAGGCCTGGAAAGACAAAGGGACGCTGCTGCTATTGCAGAGCCAAGGGTGGCTCCTGACACTCCTGATGGCCACAAATGACAATGCCAAGGTGGCCCAGTGGGGTTGTCCAGTATTGGGCAATTCTCTCTTCATGTGACTGTCCCAGTTTCTGCCCCACTATCACCAAGCTGCAGTGATGCCACCCTGCTTTGGGGCCACCCAGAGCTGGGACCGCTCTGCATGTCCTCAGAGCCAGCCAACATCCAGCATGAGCCCAATGTGCCCCTGCTCCTGGCCAGCACCACCACGCCAAGGGCAGGAAGAGGACAGTGTCAGAGCTGGCTCTGCCTCCCCTGGAGCCCCATCCACGCCGTCACCACCGCCTTTGCTCCGGATGTCGCTGGCACAGCCGCCGCTGCTCGGCACGGTAATTACTCGCTGCCTCGCCTGGTGCCCAGCCGGGATGGATGTTTTCCTCATGACAGGATGCTCAGCAAAGCCCCACATCCAGGGCTGAGCAGGTCCCAGTCAGCCCAGCCCCAAAACGGCACAGGGAAAGCTGCCTGGAGAGCAGGCGAGGGGAGCAGCAGGGCTGTGCCCACCCGTGCAGTGCTGCTGGAAAGCGCCGGAGGGCTCAGCAACGTGCCAGGCGGCACCAGACCCTTCCGACAGCCCCAGCTGATCCCCTCAGCTCACAGGTCCTGTGTGGCAAAGTACCCGAGAACCTCTGCCAGCACAGGGCACGCACCAGGGATGCTGCTGGCCGCCCTCTCTCCATGTGCCAAAGGGTGCCGGAGGCAGCAGCTCCTCAGGCAGCTCCCCCGGCTCCTTCTCCCTCCTGCTGCTGTGAAGGAACACCCCGAAGAGCAGGAGGGAGAGACCGCTCCCTCCACCAAAACCCGAGGGGAGCGCATCCACCGAGCCCCGGAGGTCGAAGCCGCCCGCACTTACCGGGGAGGTTTTGCCGTCCATGGGCCGGGATCAGGGCTGGGCTGGGCTCAGAGCTGCGGCACGGCCATGCCAGCAGCGCGGTGCCGAGCAGAGCCAGCTCTGCGGGGCCGGGACAGGAGGCGTTTGGCGAGCGGGCTCGTACGTCAGTGCCAGCGCCAGGAGCAAACCTGTCGGACCTGCCGCCCGGCTCCAGCGCCGCCGGTTTCCCAACTGCTCCAGGCACAGCCTGCACAAACACCTGCCCTGTGCCGGCCCAGGGATGCGGGGCAGAGCCTGCGGGAAGCTGGGAGCAGGGAGACCTGGCCGCAGGGAACAGCAGCGTGCCGGGGTTCCCCGTTGCTCTCCTGGCTGCCTGCCCACCCAAGCCCCACTTCCTCCCCTCTGTGCCCCCCGCTCACTCATCCACAGCTCTCCTGCCCAGCCAAGTGCAGAGGAGGGGATGCACAGCCGTGCTCAACCCCAGGAGAGCCTCTCTGGTGTGATCCAGAAGTCAAGAATTCCCAGTTCCTAGGGAAATGAAATGCTCTTTCCCTCTAGTTTCTCTAGAGGCCTTTTCATTCCTTTGCTAATGGAGCGATGCTTCTTCCAGGCACCAGCAGCAGCCTCTTGCCTCCCCTGCAGGCACAACCTGGGCAATGCTCTGCTTAACCAAGAACTCGGGTAGAAACAGGTGAAAATACCCATATGAAAGGAGAAAAGCCTAGCTTCATCCTGTGCTTTCTGATAGCCAGGCCCATGGCCCTCGGTGCCACATGCTTCTCCTGGCATTATTCATGGTTTAAGTCCTTTATTCATCCAGCTACCCACACACACCTGCTCGTCAGGACAGGAGACAAGCAGGGACACCCAAGCTTGGAGGAGCCCGGCTGCAAAGCCCCTTCCTTTTGAGGCTGCAAAGCTTGGGCTGGATCCCTCTTACCCCTCCTGCTCTCAGGATCCCAGCTCACACAGGGGTTCTGAGACAGCCTTCACTCCACAGTGCACTCCTCTGTGGTTTTCACAGGCAGGAGTGGTTTCTGAGGGGTTTTGTTTGTTTTCTTGTGCCTCTGCAGGCTGCGCCTGCTGAGTTCTAGGGGTGGCCAAACACTGAGCTGCACCCCTCGACAGCCCTGAGCCAGCCGTGCCCTCTGAAGCTGCTGCATCCACTTCAGAAAGGGATTCTCAAAAAACAGCTCCAGGAATTGCTCACTGCTTGTTACAAAGCCACCTACAGAGAGCAAGTTCCAAAATACAGGGTGTGTGGCTTGGCCCCAGCAGCCTGATGGTAAATGTCAGCATGCTCACAGCTTCAAGGTGAAATTCTCACCTTCCCTGCTGGTAATGCTGCTGTGAGCCCTCCCTGCACCCTCCTGGCCTCCCAGCCATTAAAGAGGAGCTAAAACACACAGCCAGAGCTGGCTCCACCAGCTCAGGAGAGCTGCTCCAACCTCCAGGCACGAGGGAATTGGGATGAGGATCACTCTGCTGCGCTCTGTCCTGCGGCAGGGCAGTGCAGAGCCAGCCCTAAGGCCCCATCCCTCCCCTGCTCGGTGCACATCACCTGCCTGACCCTGCTGCCACTCTGGGAAAGCTTTCTGAGGGACAGCAGGGAGGGAAAGGCACAGGGCCAGGTGCTCCTCCGCTGGGTTTCTCTGTGGGGTGTGCACAGGGAGGTGTTTCAGGGTCAGCCACACCACCCCCAGCTCAAACTGTCCCCTCTCCCGTGGCGCCTGGCAGAGCTCTCCCTGCAGAGCTCAGATTCCTGCCCGAGCTCCCCTCGCCGTCCAAGCATTCTGCAGAACTCTCGTTCCTCCTCAGCCACTTTTGTTTTCCTCTGAATTGCCAACCACTTCTCCCAGGGCTCTGAACTGCCTCACTCGCAGGGCCAGCACCACAGTGGCTTTTCCACAGAACTCCCACTTTCCTGGCTTTTGGTCTCGTTGCTTTTCATTGTCATTACCTGATACAAAACACAATCTGTGGCTTTGTGTGGGACTGGCTGTGCTTCATCTCAGGACTCCTCAGCTCAGTGGCTGCCAGATGTGACTCGGGGGCCAAGAGCAGAGTGACAGGACATCAGCTGGTCTGCCCTGGGTGGGAATAAACCCAGGGCAGGGAGGGGATCTGCTGCTGCTGCTGCTGCTCCGGCCAGGCTGTGAATTTATGGAAGCCCTTGGCCTTCGTCAGGAAGGATAAAGCCAGGGAAAACAAGAGAAATCTCCCACTTCAGGCCTTTAAGATGGTTCTTCAAAGAGGAGTCTGCATGTCTGTGCCCACCATGGTGCCCTCTGAGTCTGTGCACAACACTTTTGGTTTCTCTTCTCTTTTTGTCTGCATCCTTTCCACTAATTCCCCAAAGGGAAATTCCTCTTTTTGAGGAAAATCACTCTCCATCACATGAGGGCCCTAGGAAAGCCCTCAAGCAAGCCCTGAGGCAAAGCAGAGGCTTACACACAGTCTGCTGGGTGGTGATTCAGGTCCCAGCACCAGCAGACAGGCAGGATATCACCGTGGGGCCAGACCCCACAGCCATGGGATCACAGACATACCTGGGGTGCTACCAGTACCAGTACTGGTACTACCTGTACCTGGGGTACTGCTGGGGTACTAGCAGTACCTGGGGGCTACCAGAGCCCCAGGGACAGTGACAGCCCCTGTGTCACCCTGGATTTCCAATGTCACCGCTGTGTGAGGGTGTTTGCAGGACACAGGTTGTCACCCAGCCCCAGAAATGGAGAAAGGGGAATTGCAGGCTGTGGCAGGAGGCTGAGCCCAAAGGAAGGGAAAGCCAGAACCCCTTCCTGGGACTCCAGGGCTGGTTAGAACCTGGATTCAGCTGCTGGCAGGACAGGAACGGTGCTGTGGTCAGGGAAACCCCTGTGACCTGGGCAAAGGTCATCCTCGGTGCTAACACTCACCTGTGACATGCTTTTATTGTCTCACTTCACAACAAAGCAGCCGAGGCAGAGACATCACTTACTCGTACTTGCCTTTCTCATCATGGCCCTGCTTTGCTCAGAAAAGCCCCCAGAATTCTTCCTTTCAAGCTCAGTCGGAAAAGCCCAGCCCAGGTTGAGGCTTTGGCTGGGGGTGAGTGGGTGGACAGCGAAGAGAAGTGGAAGTGGCTGCTCAGTGACTTTCCTGGTGCTGTTTGAACGCCTCCGAGACGTCACTGAGCCAGCCCCTGGAGGAAAAACGAGTGCTGAGCTCCCGCCGGGGCACAGCCCGGCCCCGCGCTCGCCCTGCTGCTACGGAGGATGCTGAGTGGCCATGGTCCCCTGTGCCACTGCCCTGGCACTGTGCCTGGCACTGCTGCTTGCCTGCCTGGCTCACGGTGAGTCTCTTGTGCCGGTTTTCATCTCCCTGCTGGCTGGGGCTGAGCCTCACGGCTCCGGGTGGGTTCCTTGGGATCGGGGATAAGATTTGAGCTGCAGGCTGGATGCCTTTGCTGGGTGCTCAGCCCTCGGATCAGCGTTTTGGAGCAGGGCTCCTGGCTCACTTCTTGCCTTTCATTGCTGGTATGGAGCCCACAGGTTCAGTGAGGGGCAGCAGCCTGTCTTGTCCCCACTGGTGTGACCGCGAGGGGACACAGTCACTGGGGACACGGTGTTGGGCTGGGTGTTTGCCAGCAGGCAGCAGCTGCCGGGGAAACCTGCAAGGGAAAGGTGGCAGATGTTATCAGCGGGACTTTTCTGCCAGGTGACAACACCAAGATCAGGCAGGAGGTGTGAAAAAGTCTGGTTTCACCCAGGCAGATGAGCAAAACAGGAAAGCTGAGTCCAAACAGAGCTGGTGGCAAACAGCAGGGGATGGGGGATGCAAATACAGCTCCGTTTTTGGGCAGAAATGCACTGAGAAACCCCAGCTGGGCTGTCCCTAAAAAAAGAGGAAGGAGAAGAGGGGGACTGAGCAAATCCTGGAAGCTGGGAAGAGAAATCTGGTCAAAGGCTCGCAGGTTTTGGGTGGTCAGTGCTGTTACATCACCCGTCCCGGGGCGATGCCGCAGGAGCCGTGCTCAGGCTCCGGTGGGGCTGGCAGGACAGGGCTGTGCAGCCCCACCTGAGCTCAGCGTGTGCCCGCAGGTGAGGGGCTGGCGAGCCCCCAGCGCGTGCGCTTTGCTGCAGAGGTGGCGTGGCACCTGCTGAGGTGGGAGCCAGGGCACGGCTGCCCCAGCAACGCCCGCTACGACGTGGAGCTCAAAGTGTGAGTAACACCAGGGGCAACACGTGGGTCCTGCCCTGCCCAGGGTCTGATTCCAACTCTCTGCTCACCCCTGGTGCTTCTCCCCACAGCTATGGCTCAAGTATCCCCTGGACAGCCATCCCAGAGTGCAGGAACACCACGGAGCTCTCCTGTGACCTGACCCACTACACCCCAGACCCGGAGCGGCGCTACTTCGCTCAGGTCAGGGCCGTGTCCGGGAACCTCACGTCCCCCTGGCAAAGGACCAGCGCCTTCTCCCCACAGGAAGGTGGGTTGGGGTCTGCCTCCACCCTGTGCTGCAGTTGGTGGGGTCAGGGTGCCAAACTGCTTGGAATGAACTGTGGGATGAATGAGAGCAGGGAGAATTTCCCTGCACACCTTCCTGGAGGGCAGGTGGGCTGCGCAGGGAGATGGGACAAGCTGAGGGTGGGTGGGACAGTCATAGCTCAGTCTGGTGCTGCAGAGGCTGAGAGCTGTGAGCAGGGAACAGCCATGACCTGCTGTTGGCACTGATTTGCTTCCAGCTGGCCTGTATCTGGTGGGCCAGAGCCTCTCCGTGGTGGGCAACTCCATCCAGGTGCGGCTGCAGCTGCCCCTCCGCCCCGGGAACATCGCCCCGGAGCACAGCGAGGCAATGACCCGGTACCACGTGTACGTCAGGAGGACACGGGACAACCACACGGTGAGATGAGCTCCTGTTCCCAATGAATGTCCCCATCTGTCCCACTCGGTGCAGCTCAAGTGGAAAACCAAATTGTTAAAGCACCATCTTCTGTAGCAGTAAATGTGTCCCACAGCCACAGCAGCACTAAGAGGTTTCTCTGCATGTTTCATGGCAGAGTTTTCCAGCTCTTGTGGGCATTTTGGATCTGGATGCTGTAGGCATTACCGCAACACACCCTGGCGACTTTCCCTAGGGGACAGCAGAGGAGGAGGAGGGAGGCAAGCAGGAGCTGGGGCTCTCAGGTGCCAGCCTGTGTTATTTGTTGCAGGTCACAGTGGTGAAGAGCAGCACGGAGTTCACCATCAGTGAGCTGTTCTGGGTCACAGAGTACTGCCTGAGCGTGGAGCCCAGCATGGCCAACAGGCCCGTCCCCAGCACGCGCAGCGATGAGCAGTGCGTCACCACCGGCCACAGGGACAGTAAGTGGCACCCAGGGAAGGGGGGAAAACGTGGAATGAAGACCCCCTCCCCAGCCTCCCGGCCCTGGGAGTGTGGGGGTCCACACCAGGGCAGCCTCTGGGTGCTGTGTGCACTGAGGAATGCCCCTCTCCCCCCTCACCTGGTCACATCCTCTCTCGCAGGGAGCACAGAGCTTCTCCTCGGCATCCTCAGCTCCTCCTTCATCATCCTGTTGCTGCTGGGCCTCCTGGGGGCTCTGCTGGCATGCACCTACATTAGGAAAACTGTGAGGACACCTTCTGTCCTGGTAAGGCAAGGACAGAGCCATGCCACCCTTTGGGGCCAGAGCAAGGGTGCAGGCTTGGGGAGCGCTGGGAGAGGCAGGAACCAAGCAGGGATGAAGCACAGCTCACTCCCCTCTTTCTCTCCCTGCCAGAAGTCCTTCATGAAGCAGAGCTCGCTCTGGGTGGACCATGAGCCCCCATCCTTGGGCAGCCTGGATGCAGACCCCATCCAGCAGCTCTTCCTGTGCCAGAAGGAGCCCTGGCCGGACAGCAGCCCTGACGGCAGCACCAGGGCAGCTCAGCTGCCCCTGGAGCAGGGCTGGAAGCTCCCAGAGGACCAACACAAGGACCAGCTGTTCCTGCTGGAGCCCACGGGGAGCAGAGACAGCAGCAGCACCAGCACCGACAGTGGCATCTGCCTGCACATCCCCTCCTCCTCCTCCTCCTCCTCCTCCTCCTCCTCCTCCTCCTCCTCCTCCCTGAGCTGCTCTGCAGGCTCCGAGCCCCAGGGCTACAGGCAGCAGCTGCCCATGGCTGAGGACAGTGGGGTGGGCTTGGAGAGCCCCTGCCCTGCTCCTGGCTGCTCCTCTGGCAGCAGCAATGCCAGCCCAGAGGAGCCCGGACTCTCCCCTGCTGCCAGCCGGGAAGATGTGGAGTTCCGGGGGTATCTGCAGCAGTCTAAGGGCACCGTGGGGCCAGAGCAGGCCCTGGACAAGGGAGTGCCCCTCTGGGGCTGTGCAGGGTCCGTGCAGGGCCTGGGCAGTTCTGACACCGTGCTGGACATGGAGTGCTCCGAGCTGGCTGTGTCCAAAGGGTATTTGAAGCAGTCCTCTCCGGAGCATCTCGTCACACAGGACCTTGCTCCATGGGGAGCCCCTGCCTGGGACTTCTCCAGCCAGCCCCAAGCCCTGACTCTGCTGAGCTGGGCAGCTCCAGGTGCTCCACTGACCTCCAAAGCCAGCCCTGATCTGAAAATTCCCTTCGACCTGAACATCTTCAACAACACTGCCTTCCTGGGGACGCTGCCGCTGGTCTCCAGCCTCAGCTCCAGCTGGATCACACCACCCATCAAACCCCTGAGCCAGCTCAGCGGGGACAGCAAGGACAGCCGCCTGTGACCGTCCCCTGGGGGCCACCAGCCCTGAAGTCTGACCCAACTACCTCGTCTGCCACTGGATAAGCTACCCCTGACCCCATGGCCCCCAGCCTTGGCCCACGAGCACAAACTGCTGTGGGCAGCCCCCGTTAATGGGAGACAGGGATGGGCTGTGCTGGAGGTGCTCATCCCAACCTCCTTGGGCCACCACGGATACACACCAGGGCACCTCTGTGCTTCCACTTCCCCCTTTCCTGGGCCAGCTGGGCTCCTCCTGCTGATGTCTACACTCCTGATGCCATCCCAGCCTTTCGCAACACAGACACCGAAAGCAGACGTCAGCCTGACATCAGCACCCTGCTGCTGGCTGCACAGGGCTCCTGCCCTGCCTGGCCCCACATGGATGGACCCAGAGACTTTCCTGGCCCTACAGAGACCCTTCAGTTTCCAGTCCCTCTGGGAGAGCCCCAGGGCAGGATATAGGATGCGCCTACGAGCCCAGCATGAGCCAGGGCAGTCCTACCCACACTATGGTCTGTGTTCTGCCACAGTTGGACACAGACATTATTTATTGCGTTTCATTTGTAAATACAGAAAGGATGTGCTGTTATTTGTTTGTTTCATTTTTCTGTTCATTCTCTCCTAAGGACAAACTGAGCTTTCTGTTTCCAGATTTGGACATTCCCCATCAACAAGAGGCAATATGCCTTTGCCTCACGTGGGGAAGAGTGTTTCCACATCACAGCTGGGAAAAAGG
This sequence comes from Cinclus cinclus, assembly GCF_963662255.1. Classification (NCBI taxonomy): domain Eukaryota; kingdom Metazoa; phylum Chordata; class Aves; order Passeriformes; family Cinclidae; genus Cinclus; species Cinclus cinclus. The sequence goes on along the minus strand of NC_085070.1, from coordinate 6,399,439 downwards.
AGAACCAAGCGAGCTCTCCAAGAGCTCCCACACACCTGAGTTCCTGGGTGGTTGTCCCTGTGGGAACAATCACCACAGGAGCAGTAGGGAAAAGGAGCTGGGCTGCTCACAGTGATTCCACAGGGGTGCACATCCCATGGGACATCACCAGGGAAGGACAGGAGCAGGACAAGTCAAACCTGGGGGTGGAGGAATGACAACAATCAGGGCTCTGCTCAGCAGCGTGGTGTTCAGTCATAGGCTGGGCTCGATGACCTCAGAGGTCTTTTCCAAAGTAATTGATTCTGTGATGCTGTGAAGAGCTTTCATCAGAATGGAAACAGGATGAGACGAAACAGCTCACCCTGGGTCACCTTCCAGGCCCCAGGGAAGTTTTTCCAAAAGTCACTTCTTTTCCAGGAGCCTTCACGGTGGGAAGTAAAACTGATGGCAGAAACCCTCCTCGGGGAATGTGGTTTTCAGGTGAAGGGGTTTTGGGTTTATTTTCAGCTTTTCCAGTGCAGGCAGGAGGAGGGGACTGAGCCTTGCTGTGTTTCCTCCTCTTACATCTCACATGGCACTGCTCACACGTGAGATCCACCCCGGCATCCCGCAGGGAAGTGGAGGGCACTGGGAGCCTCCTCCTACCCCTCCACTGGCCCCATCTCTTCTGCCTCTGCGTATTTTGGGGGTTAAAGCTTTTTGCTTGCTTATTTATTATTTTTTTTACTTCCTCTGGAAAATGGAGTCATCAAAAGCATGGCTTTTTTTTTTATTGTTTTTCTTTTAAACGCTGCTGACGTCAGGCTCCGTGGCCGGATCCTGCGTCATGCAGGGCTCTGCCAGAACCTTCTCACCACGCAGGGCTCCCAGACCCTAGAAGGGGCACTTCCCACTCTCCATGAGCAGTCAGAGATCTCCTTCCAGCCAGGAGAAAGCTGCAGACCGCTGGGTTTAGCTTTGACAGCCGAGAGCACAGATGGTCCCTCTGACTCTCTGGAAATCCCACTCTGTCCTCACTGCTTTCCCTACACACAGCCACGAGTCTCTCACAAGTTTTTCTTTGTTTTTTTGGTTTCTTTTTTTCTGTGAGAAACTTGCAAAGAAATGGTTCCAAACCCTGCCCTGCCCTGTGCCTCTCCAGCTCCTGCTGGCCAAGCAGAACCCCTCTCCATGGCCACAGAATCTCCCCATGGCTGTTCCTGTGCTCCAGGCACTTCCACAGCCCCTTGCTCTGCTGAGACCGAAGGCAATTGGCACAAAAATTCCAGGAGGAACTCCACAGGGGCTTTCTGAGGTGCTTCCTCACATTGGCAGTGTGGAGAACTAACCTCCATGTGGGTGCAGATATTGGATGGAGGAGGAGAAGGTCTGAGACAAATTTCCCATTTCTCACAGCGTTTTCCACAGTTGCACAAATCCAGTGACCCAGTTCTGGGGCTCCTGGCTCTTCTCCTCAGCTGGCTCCCTGTCTGGTGCCAGATCTCTGGGTGTGCAGGAGCCTGGGAGGTCTCTGAGCCCTGGGGAACGTGGCTGTTTTCTCCAGGATTAGTGCTGAGGAATCCTGGGATAAGGCTGCATCCTCTCCCTCCAGCCCGAGCAAGGGGAGGCTGCACCAGTGCTGGCCCAGGAACCTGTTGTGCACCCATGGCTGCAGAGGGCCAGCAAGAGAACTGCAGGTGGAAGAGATGCCCAGGGAATTTGTGGAGTTCCCCTCTCTGGAGACATTCCAAACCCACCTGGGTGCATTCTTGTGTCACCTGCTCCAGGAGACCTTGGGCACAGGGTGGTTGGACCAGATGGCGTCCAGAGGCCCCTTCCAACCCCAACGATTCTGTGATTTTGTGAAGCGTTTTTTTTAGTAACAGAAACTGCACCTTTGCCATTTCAGTTGAAATCCGACAGTTTCAGGGGTTGTTTCTTACAGAACTGAAAATGGAGGAATTCTTCTGGCTGGTTTTGGTTGCTTTTTCTGTTGGTGCTGGGCTGTGAGTGCAAAGCAGTGAGAGGAAGCTCTGCAAGAGCACCCAGGCTCCAGCCCCATCCCTCTGCCCCATCCCAGGGACGGTGGGGAAGGAAACACAAACCAAAGCCTGTGTGGGGAGAAACCAAGACCAGAGCTCAGAGAAAGCCTCTGAAGCCCTACAGCCACAGGCAGGACTTTTGCTGGAAAAACCCTGGGACTGTCCTGAGGAAAGCTGTGATGCCCAGGGGCCACAAGGCAGCACGGAGGCTTTGAGGCACAGCACTGGGGGGCCAGGGGGATGTCCTACCTGCTCACCAGCCCAGCTCTCACCTCATGGCCCCTGGTTGTGGAAGGGCTCGTAGCCACTGCCCGAGGTGCCCAGCAAGCCACTGATACTGAACGGTGGCACCAGCTCCAGTGCCACCGACCCCAGCCCACTGCAGGGAAAGCAGAGAGGTCACCAAGCTGCCCTGTCCCCCTTCAGCCCCTGCCAGCCCCCTGCCAACAGCAGAACTGGCTGGATTTGGGACAGGGAGGGGTTGTGACACCATGGTACTGCACAAAGGGAGCTGCCAGCCTGGCCCTGGTCCCCCATGGCATCACTCACCGTGAGTGGTAGAGGTTGAAGACAAAGTCAGGCCCTGGGGAGGCAGGAGGAAGAGGAGGGAGAGGTGTTGGAGCCACGTGTTGCCATGAACTCACCTTTGCTTTGCCGTGAGTTTGTGTGGCAGGGTGGGGACTGCAGCAGGACAGCAGCAGGACATCACTGCGCATCCCCTCCCCACCTCAGAGTGCCCCAGCTTGGCCCAGAGCCCCTCTGCACCAGGGTTTCCCCATCTCCTGTGTTCCCCTCTGCCCAGTCCCTGCAGCCCCGTGCTTTGAGACCCCCCTGCCCTGTCCCCCTGTCCCCTGCCCTGTCCCCTGCCCTGTCCCCTGCCCTGTCCCCTGCCCTGCCCGCACTCACGGCGCCGGGAGTGGCCCCTGCGGTACCAGCGGACGAAGGTGTAGCCGAAACTCGCCAGGATCAGCAGTGCCAGCCCGATGCCCAAGACAACCCCGATCACCTTGATGGGCTCTTGTCCTGGAAAGCAGAGAGAGGAGGGGCTCTCCCAGAGCCCCTGGGAGGTTGGGGGTCCCGATTGTTCCCTGCAGGGGACAGGACACCTGGGAGCTGGAGTACAACTCTCCAGCATGTGCTGTCCCCACGGTTGGGAGGGACAGCATCCAGCAAGGCTGCCAGGACTGTGGCACAGATTTTTTTTCTGCCCCCAAAGCCCCGTGATGGAGATTAGCGCTGTCCCCAGGTGAGCTGACCGGTGGGCCGATTACTGGGAAGGGAGGTGGCCACCCTGACCATGCTGTATCCGCACTCCTGGTCCCACTCACGCCCTCTCGGGGTGAAGATCCTTTCCTTGTGGCGCTGGAGCCATCTCTGGGCTGGCAGTTCCCTCTAGAGGATGCTTTTGTCAGGACGAGCAGCTGCTGTCACCAGCTCCAGGCTGGTTTGGGACACGGACGGGGCTCTGCACCGCCCCACCCCTCCCCTCCGTGCCGCGGGGTCTGGCAAATTGCAGCACCGAACAATGCTCCCGGAATTGCCAGGACACCAAGGTGCCCAGCACAGCCGCGGAGCATCGATTCCCGTGCTGACAGCTCTGCTGGGGCTGCGCCAGGAGGGCACAGGGGGTTTGGGCAGCGCGCTCAGTGGAGGGCACAGGGACGGGATTCAATGCGGCACCGGGAGCGAGGAGACAGCGGAAAGGGATGACCTAAGAGCAGCTAAATTTAGGCAGATGCCAGCGGAGTGAGAACATTTCCCCTGTGGTGACAGTGTTTACACAGCGAGCAAGGTCCCGGGGCGCCCTGCAAGCCGCGGCACTCGCTCCACCTGCTGGGGCGCACAAACACCCGGGAGCCGCAGAGCATCGGCACCAGCTCCCAGGGCTCGGGCACAGGAGCAGGACCTGCCCTGCCCTGCCCTGCCCTGCCCCTTCCTTTCCCTTCCACCCGGCCCTCCTGGCACGGCTGAGGATAAATGGGTGGCCAGTATTTCTGCTGGGGCGGGGGCGAGCTGGAGCCCCGGGACCCCCGGTGTGGGCGAGGTCGGGGAGCTGCAGCAGCCGTGAGTCACGGCAGGAGCTGCGGGAAAGGAGGAACGTGGTGCAACAACCTCCCTGAATCAGCCGGCTGCCGAAACCGCCCCGTCCCCACGCCCGCTGCCTGTGGGAGGGTGACGGCGTCGTGCCCAGGCCCTGCCCCGTGCCCTGCGTGGGAGGCATCCCTGCCCCGGCACCCTCGGGAGCAGAGATCCCCACATCCCGGGGGATGGATGGCTCTGAGCAGCACTGCTCGGGCAGAGCCTCACCAGCAGTGAGCCCCAACCCCAGCTCACGGGGCAGACGAGAGGAAGAGGGTCACCAAAGCACCGCCCATGCCATGGGGAGTGGCATTCACCCACTCACCTGTCCAGGGGTCCATGTCCTGCTGCTGTGCTGCAGGAGCTGCTCTCGTTATCCAGGGCTGGAGGCTGCTGCTGCAGAGCCCTGTCCGTGCTGGAGCCTGGCACGTCCTGCCTGTCCCCTCGTCTCCTGGTGACACAGCAGAGAGGCTGGGCACCAGTCCTGGCCCACTGGTCCAACTGGTTCACAGGGAGAAAGCAGAGGAGCTGCAGCAGACACGACAGACGGCACATCGCCGTGTCCAGCCTGCCTGCGTGGGCAGCTCTGCCCTCCTGCTGCTGGAAGAGGCTGAACTGGGAGTACTGGGAGCCTGAGGGGGCAGGGACAGCGCGGACACAGGTGTGCCCAGCTCTGGCAAGGTGCCTCCAATTGCCACCTCCCAGCAAAAACCAGCAGCCAGAAATGTGGCAGAGGTCCACAAAGAACCCAGGCTTGGGGCCTCAGCCCCAGGGAACAGGGAAGGGACAGGGGTGACCCTCACCAGCTGTCCCCAGCCAGACATGTCCCATAATTATGCACTTACAACTCTGTTTGATCACCTTCTCAAAGTCCCAAACCAGAGCATCCCTTGCGAATCACTTGAGAATCAACTCCTCTTTGTAGAAAGAGGGAAAATCACCTCCTATGGCTGCAGGGAAAAATGACAAACAGGTATAACCCTTCACAGTGGGAAACTGGGCGTCCAGGGGCAGAATTCCTCCCTGCTTTGTGCTGCTTTGCCGGGCACAGCCTCTGACCCTGCCGTGCCACACATCGGTGGCAGTGGGCGGCAGGGCAGGAGACAAGCCCTGAGCTGCCCTGCCCAGGGTGAACACATCGGTGCCAAGAGCAGGGGCGATGCCTAGGGCCTGCAGGGGGGCAGAGCCAGCAGAACACAGAGGGGACAACGGGAATTGCAGCCCCCAGTGGCTGGGAGCACTCCTTGCCGGACAGTGGAGAGGACAGGGGATGGAGGTGTGTCCGTGTGCCTCGGGATGCTGGTGGTCACTCAGAGCCCTGGGTTAGCCCTGCCTGACCTCTGCCTGACCCCATTGGAGGCAGATGCCTGGAAACCTGTGTCATGCCAGGCTCTGAGAGCAGGGAAGGGTGACTGGCCGCAAATGCGGCCGCACTCCAGGAAGCAAAGCCCCGGAGGCGCGCGGGGCTGTGACACAACTTCTGCAAACCTGAGCTGCTTCCTAAGAGCCCTCGAATCCTCAAAGGAGAAGGAGCTGCTCCTACCATGCCACTGCTCCTGGGCTGCTCTCCCTTCATGGCAGCAGGGCTGGCACTGGGATGCTCTGGGGAGGTTGACAGGACCTGTCAGGTACACCAGGCCCCAAGCTCTGCCCAGCTCCCACTGCTGTAGCCTGTAAAACATTTTACAAGCTGAAATCTGCCACAGCAGCACAGGCAGCCTCCAGCTGGACCCTACATCTCGAATTCTCTGGGCATAACGTCAACCACGAGGGCTGAGGATGCAGCAGACGAGGTCCCCAGGCCTCCCAAGGGGCTGGATCCTCAGTGTGAGCGTGGGGAGCATGCTCCTCACCTGGAGAGCTGCAGGTGGATCCCTGGCCAGGCTGTGGGAGTGGGCAGGATCTCTGCTGGCAGGGGTGAGCTGGCACAATGATGGCACAGGTCCCTGAGGAGCTGTGGGTCGTGGGTGCTCCGCAGTCTCCCGCTGGCACAGCCACACACCTGGCAGCAGCAGGATCGTTGGGAAAGCTGGATTACCGCAGGAGAAGGGGGTAATTAACTGCTCGGCCCATCCTGCACACCCAGCACCTCCAGCACGAGTGAGCAGAGGGCAGCCAGCAGCCTCCCCAACCCCAGCCTGCTCCCTGGGCCACCCTCACCCTGCTGGGGCACTGGCTGCTGCACACCTCAACCTCCCTCCCATCCTGCCAGGCTAAGGCAAACCGCTCCGTCCTAGCGGGACTGATTATTCCTGGATATTCACAGGTCCACGACCCCAAACCATCCCCAAGATCACACCATGGTCCCCCCCCCTTGCAGCCTGGGGTAACCATCCATGGGCACCCACCTGCCTTCCCTTTAACTTCCCCCAGCGCTGCCTGCCGTGACCTGGGGCTGGTGGGGACACACAGACCGAGTGACCCAGAGCACAAACTCTCCTCCTTTCCTCCTCCACCTACTCGAACCTCGGTTTGACAACAACTCAGCGCAACGCGGAAGAGCCGGACAAAGAGCGGGATGGCAGTGGATCCTCTTATCATCAGGAGGAGCAGGAAAAATCAGTCCGTTCACTTCTGATAAGCTATTTGGTGACAACAGCTCCGCAGGTGAGTCACCTCCAGGGGCAGATGCTGGGGAGATTACCGCAGGTGCTGGTGCTGCTGATAGACCGGTGTTGTATTACAATACAAACCATAATTCCTGTTTCACAACTCCTCTTGTGGGTTTTAAGGAGGGCCGGGGCGGTCCTGCCCCAGTGCGAGAGCGGCGTGGGCACAGCGCAGGCACCGGGCTGCGGGAGCATCGCCGGCCGGCTCCAGGGCATCGGGGCAGCCGCAGCCTCCCCGTGTCCCGCACAGGGGACATTTGCACGGTTTCTGCCGGCAGAGGGACCACGTCGGAGCTGGATGGACATGGTGAGTCACCGGCAGCGCTGCCCACAGCCCCCGGCCCCGGGATGGGCACCAGCCCCCCGCACATCCCGTGCCTGGCAGCACTCCCAGCCTGGAGCGGTTCTGAGGTCCTGGGGCAGCCCAGGCACAATGAGCTGCTGCTCTCCAGTCCTGGCAGCAGCCAAGGAAGGGTTTTTCCCCTGTTCCTCACACGCCTCTGTGGCTGGATATGGTGCTTGGGTACCCCTGCGAGCTCTCGCTCACACACTTTTGGGGCTGCCTTTCCCTGTCCTGGCCTGGAGCAGACAAGCAAGGCAGTATCCCCATGCCAAGGGGAACAGGAACTTCTGAAGGGTCTCATCCCACTCCTGGGCATGCCTGGGTGAGATCCAGGCCGTCCCAGCCCCCAGCACAGCTCCCACTGGGGCACTACCGGTCCCTCTGCTCAGCACAGGGGAAACACCTGCAGCAACCTGCGCAGGAAAAGCCACGGCCACCAAACCCCAGGCTGGCATGCAGTCCCTCCCTGGGAGGGAGACACTTCCCCAAGAGAGCAGACACGTATGACCAAGCTCGCCGGGCACTGCAAAACCCTCCATCAGCAGCACACCGGGACATCAACCCCTCCAGGGTGGGGAACTCACTGCCTGCAATGCCTACACTCACCCACGGGTTAAATCCCTGCAGCCAAGGAGTCACCCCGGAATCTGATCACCCTGTGAACTTTGGTTTGGTTTGGTTTGGTTTGGTTTGGTTTGGTTTGGTTTGGTGAAGGAACGTGCCACCTGCTCCTGAGGGAGGGATGAAGCCCAGCTCAGCACACCCTGCACGGATTCCCCGTTGGAAGAGATGAGAAGCTTTATCAGAACTCCACTGCTCATGGGCTGGCACCCGCACAGCTGGAGCCTGGAATGGCCATGGTGACGTTAAGTGCCCGAGAAGAACACAGCAAAGGAGCTCAATTAGTTACGGTAGCACTGAGCTCTGCAGGAAATCATGTGCCTCCACTCCACGCAGGAGTGGGCACGGCCCTCGCCTTCCTTTGGGTTTAACCAGTGCAGCTCTCACTCATAGTGTGGGTTTGAGAGAAGTCGTGGAGAGGCAGCTCCAAGCTCTGAACCCCTTTGAAACAGAAGCGGTTGATGGACTGAAGAAAGGAATGTCTTGGAAAGGAGCCCAGCAGTGGATGACATGATGGAGACAATATGGGCAGTGTGGGGACAGAGGGGCAGCCGTGCTGCTGCAGTGGGGCCTGGAGGATCTGTCACAACCTGGGACCGTTCCTGCAGGGAACCGTTAGGATCCCATTATCCAGGTGGTGCCCGGCCCAGGCCCGTGGTGACACAGGAGGCCAGCATGAGGAAGGACCAGCCCCACGTGCCCTGGGCTGCCTGTGCTGGCAGATGTTGGTTACAAAACTCCCAGGCCTCCGGGAATTCTTCCCTTCTCCCCAGAGAAGTGGCTCATGAAAGGCAGCTGAGGTGGGAGATGCAGGACCCAGGTTCTCCTTCCCGCCCTGCCCTCCTGCTCCCAGCAGCTCCCTGCCACCAGGAAACAGGCTCTGCACCCCAGGAACTGAGCAGAGCCCATCCAGGGGTGGGGAATTTGGCACAAGCTGCCCACACTCAGCTCAGGTGCCAGCTGAGCCTGTCTTTGGGAGAAGGGCTGCTGGCATTTCCTCAGAGAGCCAGACACCAACATGCTGGGACACAGCCACATGGCACCAGGCAGCATCCAGTCCTCCCCTGCACAGGTCACTTCTTGTTCCCAAAACCAGCAGCCCCAGCCCTGCTGCAGGGACATGAGAGGGAGGCAACGCTTCCTGCCTCACGAAGCCAGCCTGCCTTTGTGAGCCAACCCAGGGATAATGGCTTGGCACTTGCTGTAAAATCCTGCTGGAAGAGTGTGTGTGCATGGCTAAACATGCCCTGGCACTGTGACCCAGGCAGGGAGGGCTCACCTCTCCTCTGACCTTGGCACACAGCCCCCTTCAGCTGTTCCACATCCCCAGTGCCCCCACCTGCTGTGCCAAGCCCTGGCCTCTGAGCCCTGGGATGGCACAGGGACCTCTGCTCTCATCTGACATCATCTCCAGACCTGTGCTGCTCTTGAAGTTCAGCAGTTGGAGCAAAGGCTTCCAAAGCCCAAACCCTCCCGGACTGTGTGCGTGGATCTGTGGGTTTATTACAATGTCTTTAACCTCCCTTACCTCTGTCCACGCAAAAAATTTGTCTTACCTGTGGTGGCAGAGTCCAGAAGCAACAGCAAAAGAGAAGAGCTCACTGGGACTGGCAGGGCATGGGAGGGAGCAGGCTCAGCGGAGCAGGAACACCTTTCCAAACGGCTGCTCTGTGGCACGGCTCAACCACGGCTGGAGAACACGGAACAGACACCTACAGTGCCCACCTGAGCCCTCCTGGGCTCCAGCACCTGCCCACCCAGCACGGGCTCACAGCACCTGCCCTCCCATCGCCGGGGGCTTCTCCCACAAGTTGTTTTTCCAGGAGGGTAATTTTGAGGAGCTCAAGCGGATCGATGCCTGAGTCATCCCCGCTCCAGCCCTGGCTGTGTTTATCCCGTGTCTTAGCAGCGGCACGGTGCTCCCTCCCTCCCTCCCTCCCCGCCCTGGGAGTGCTGGTTCCCCTGGCTCGGGCTGGTTCCTCCGGTGCTCCTGCAGCCCGGCAGGGAGCACTCGGGCTGTGCCATCCTGCTTCTGACCCTACTGGAGACACAACCCCCGTGGTGACACGCCCGTGTGCCACAGCCCCACAGGCGTGTGTATTTTGACTCAGGGTTTCTCTGCAGAAACCTCTTTCACAATACCTGTGATTGTTTAAGCCTCTGGCGTGTTAATGGCAGTAACTCTGTACCATTGAGAGCCAGTTACTGGAATTGCACAGGTGGTGTCTATGGGAACAAGGCAGCAGGTGACCCTGGGTGACCGCAGAGCCGGGCGTGGTCACAACAGGACCAGACACCCCTATTCCCAGCAGCTCTAAAGACACCTCAGGTGAAGGCCAGGGCAGTTTCCCTGCTCATCCCTGCTGGCCTCCCTGGGCTGTGAGCTCGCCATGAGGCCAACTACCCTCGCCACAACTGGCCCTCCTACCTTCCAGCTGCTTTTTGCCTGCAGTTTCAGCTCATAACTGGTTTTCCTCTCTGGTTTGCAGGACTCGGCCTCAGAGCGGCTCAACGGCAGAGGTAACACCGGTGGGAGCGGGGAGAGATGAGTGGTGCCAGGCTGAGCCTGGCCATGCAGGGCCACGCTCCTCTGTGTTGCAGGTCCCTGCATGAGACCCAAATCCTCCAGGGCACCGGAGTCGTTCAAGCGGGTCGGGATCCTCGTCCTGGCCGTGGTGCTCACCCTTGCCTGCCTGGTCGCCATCGGGTTCCTGGGTACAGCTCCTGATCTCTCTCTCTCCCCCGCTCTTTTCCCATGGGCACGATCAGCAAACACAGCCCCAGCTCCTTGCTGATCCCCCTGTGCCAGCCCCGAGCCTGGCCAGGACCTGGAGCTCTGTGCTGAGCCCCCCTCTCCCTCCAGTGAAATTTTACCTGGAGCACCACTACCTGTTCTGCAAGCAGCCCCTAAAGCTGGTGCCGCTGCAGCGGGTGTGTGACGGACAGCTGGACTGTCTGCAGGGCGAGGACGAGGCCAACTGTCCCCAGTGGGTCCCCGAGGGGCCACCAGCCTGGGGTGAGTGCAGGACACCCTGCCAGAGCTCAGGGGGCTGGGCTGCTGCGGCCACCCCGTGCCAAAGCTGACTTTGTGTGCGCCTCCAGCCCGCGTTTCCAAAGACAGATCCATCCTGCAGGTGCTCAACAGTCACACTGGAGCCTGGTCCTGTGTGTGCCATGACCACTTCACCCCGGCGCTGGCCAGAGCTGCCTGTGAGCAGATGGGCTACAGCAGGTACTGGGCTGCTTCCCCCTGCCTCACCTTCCCTCTTCCTTAAAAGCCCTTCTGGAGTGGGGCTCTGCTTATCTGTGAAGCACTCGGAGCTCTGCACTAATGGTTTCAGTCCATGCCCAGCACACAGAGCACTCTGTGAGTCCCCAGGAGCTGGCTCGGAGCCCTGGCAGCCTCCCATGAGAGCAGAGTGCTGTGCCCTCCTCTGCCACAGCCCATGGGCACCCTGCCCTGCTCCTGCTCTGCCTCCATCCCCCCTACCTGCAGCCCTGCCCTCCCCAGAGCAGCCACGGTCTCCCTGCCAACACAGCTCACCTGGGGAGGGAAGCTCAGGGCCCTGCACTTCCCTTTTAAGATGGGTTCTGGTTTTTGAGCTGCTGTAGGAGCCCAGGCTGAGTCAAACCTGGCATTTTCCCAGCCCAAAACCTCAGTGATTGAGGCTTTGAACAGAGGTCCCAAATGTCAGAACAGCAAGAACCCCCCCTGAGTTCTCCCAGAGCCCACCTGCCCACTCTTCTGCATAACAGGGAACAACACTCTCCCCTTCTTCAGCTGCTCCTGTCCCTGTTCCTGGGCTCAGTGTCCCCACCCTCCAGGGCTGTCACACCCCCACTTTGGCACCCCTGTCCCACAGAAGCCCTTTTATCCTATGGGATCCAGGCTCCTGAGGTGCTGAGGCACCAATGCCTGTCCTCCCCCACACCTGAAGCCCTGTCCCCCCGGTATCTTCCAGCACCCCAACATTCCAGGGGGTGGAGGTGAGCGAGGGGCAGCCGCTGCCTCCCCGTGAGGTCATGCTGAGCGACGGGAGCCTCCAGGTGCTTGAGCCAGGCAGGTGAGTTGGGGGCTGTGTGCACCCAGAGCAGGAGCCTGTGGTGCCTGGCAGGGCAGCCAAATCCAACTCTTGTCTTTCCTCTCTCAGGAAATGCCTCTCGGGGTTGGTTGTGTCACTCTTCTGTTCCAGTAAGTACCGTGATGGTGGCAGGACCTTGTGGGCATTGGGGCCTCGTCCTGCTCCAGGTGCTCACTCCTGGCACTGTCCCACGGGAGTGTGGCTCCATCCCAAGCCCATCCCGCAGGGTTTGCACGAGGAAACATGGATTACTGCTAACTAATTACTGCTAACCTCGTTAAGCCAGCACAAACCTCCCAGAAACAAAACACCTAAGGGAGGCTTACCTAGCCGCCTGCATGGGTTTACTTTTGCCACCGAATTACCCTGATTAAACTAATTATCCCGGGGGGGCTGGAGCAGTCAGGGGATGACTGGACCCCTTCCAGCAAGCCTGGGGATGAGGGGTGACAGCAGCACTGCGGGGACGAGGCACTCTGGCCACGCTCCCGTCCCTGGGAGCCTCGGTTTGCTCTGTCCCTGGTGTCCCCTCCCAGACTGCGGGCAGAGCGTGAGGACCCCGCGGGTGCTGGGGGGCAGCCCGGCTGCCATCGAGGCGTGGCCCTGGCAGGTCAGTTTGCAGTACAGGAAGGAGCACATCTGCGGGGGCAGCATCATCGGGCCCGGCTGGGTGCTGACGGCCGCGCACTGCTTCAAGTGAGTGGGCACCTCCCCGCTGGGCCTGAGCTGTGTGCTGGTCCAGTGTCCCGTAATTAACAGTTTGCACAGGGCTCTGTGCCTGTCCCTCCGGGGGGGACAAGTGGTGACAGAGCTGTCTGGGCTCAGGAACAACCCCATCATCCAGAGCTGGCGTGTCAAAGCTGGCTCTGACCTCCTGTCGGGCGCTGCCACCTTGGCCGTGGAGAAGGTGTTCCTGGCAGAGGTGACACCTGCGTCTCCCAAGGACAATGACATCGCCCTGGTGAAGCTGCGCTCTCCCGTGCACGACTCAGGTGAGCCTGGCAAAGCCCTGCTCGGGGCAGGAGTCACAAGGGTCTCCTGATGGCACTGAGCACTGGGATGGGATGGTGGTGCCTGGTGTGGCACCATTCCATGGGCACCGAGTGTTGGAGCAGGGAGTGGTGGCTGTCCCCAGCCAATCTGGGCCCCTTCCCGGTGAGCACCCCCATCACATCTCCTTTCCAGACAGCACCAAGCCCATCTGCCTGCCCTATTTTGATGAGGAGCTGGTGCCTGGCACACCCCTGTGGGTGATCGGCTGGGGCTACACAGAGGAGCACGGTGAGTGGCACAGCGTGGGGGTGACAGGGACAAGGCAGAGCCCCCCTCCAGCACTGCTGGCAGGAGCAGGATCCCTCTGAAGCCGTGTGTCACCCAGGGAAGCTGTCGGAGCACCTGCAGCAGGCAGAGGTGGTGCTCATCGATGAGCGGAGCTGCAACCTGGCCGCCTACCACGGCGATGTCACCGACAGGATGCTGTGTGCCGGCCTGCCCCAGGGTGGCGTAGACACCTGCCAGGTGGGGACCTGCGCTGCACACAGGGCAGGGGGGGTCCGTACCCACCCGTGACACGGCTCCTTCGAGGGAAGAGCTGTTTTGGGAACAGCTGCTGCGAGCGCTGTCGCTCTGCGGGGCCATCCTGAGGGCTGTCCTTTACAGGGGGACAGCGGCGGGCCCCTGCTGTACTCAGGTGGGCACTGGCAGGTCGTGGGCATCGTCAGCTGGGGCCAGGGCTGCGGCACCCCCAGCACACCCGGTGTCTACACCAGTGTCCGTGCCTACCTCGACTGGATCTCCTCCGTGCGCAGGGTCAGTGCCGTCCTGCCCGAGGGGGACAGGCAGCTGAGCTGCCTCCTCAAGGAGACAGCTGCTTTCCTCTTGCTTTTGGCTGCCCTTTCAAAGCTCTCAGTTCCTTCTGTGCCTCTCTCTCCTCACAGTCGGAGCTCTGAGACCTGCCGGAACAGGTCGCTCCTCGTCCCGAGCCTCCTGTCCCATCCCTCTGCCCTTGCTCTGGCAGCAACAGGGACACGGATCTCCAGCCATAGAAGATGAGCAGAGGCTCCCAAACCCTCACTGGCAGCTGTGATTTAGGGCACCAGAGCCCAGCCAAGGAGGCAAAGGGTGACTTGGAGTGATGGCCACCGATCCCGTGAAGGAATCTCACTGCCTCGATCTCCCTTCCGGAGAAAGATTAATTTATTGCCCTGTGATGATCCCGCTGTGGCAGGATGGCTCCTGGGGGGCCAGGCTGCTGTCAGCTCAGTGCTTTGTACAGAGAGAAATGATGTTTGTGCTCTAGAGTGTCCCCCTATTCCCATTAAAGGAAAGGATTTGTTTTTTCACGCAGCCTCCCGAGCCTTTGTCCTGCTTCCTCATGGGGTTACTTTTACCCAGTCCCCCCCCAGACACACAGCAACCCCAAACCACGGCAAGTTTCTCTAGTAAACGTAAACTTTATTTCATTCAAGGCAAAGCTAACTAAACCTCTACAGTGCAAAGATGTGCTGTAAGTCATCACACAGCCCCTGTGCTTACACGCAGGTTCCTCCCACGCAGATTTACATTTGCTTGGACACACACGTGTCTGTGGCAGCACACACCCCCTCCCCAAAAAGCCCCAGAAAGCCTCTGCAGCCCCCCCAAAGCCCCCGAGGTGACAGCAGGGACCCCACTGGTGCTGGCACAAGCCACCGAGGCAGCCCGCTCCCCCGGAGCAGCAGTGTGCACACGGAGTTACATTCCTAAAAACTGCTTGTGTGGACTTTTCCCATCAAGCCAGAGGAGTAATCCATGCATAGTGCAGCATTGCATATCCGGCGGCAAGTGGAGCTGCGTCCACGCGCCGGCTAAAAAAGGCCAACAGGTTAGGACAGCTAAAAATAGTTCTTTAAAAAACTCCCTTCCTCGCCTCACTGTCCTCCCCTGCGGGAGGGCTCCTCCAAGGACGGGCCGGGGGTCTCTCGGGGTGATTGGGAGGTCTCACACCTCCTCCCGGGCTCTCACAGGTGGCGGTGGCAGTGTCACAACACCTGGCACCAGAGCGCCTTCCACCCCGGGGTGGTGGCAGAGCCATGCAGGGCACCTCACACCTCCAGAGACGTAGCTCAGACTCGCTGTCCCCAGCTTGCAGGTGGGGACACTGAAGCACAGAGAGGTCAAGTGATTGGCCTGAGGGTCCCACAGACCCTCAGAGAGAAGTTCTCTCCCCTTGCCTGTCTTATCAACCCACTTGCTCCCACTTGCCTGTCTTATCAACAGCCAAGGGAACCTGCCTGAGGCCAGGTGTCAGTATCTGTCCCCTGTCCCGAGCACACAGCCCTGCTCTGATGGGTGCCCCTGGCCCAGCCTGGGGTGGCCAGCTTGCTGTGCACCAGCATCTCCAGAGAAAGTAGCACCCAGCCTTTCCTTGTTCACCTTGGCCACCAAATCCTCGCCCACCGCCCACTCCAGCCCCTCTGCCAGGGCACAACCCCCACAGCAAGTCATGGCTCATCTGTGAATCCCAATTTACTGTGGGGACAGGGGAGCTGCCTGTCCTGCATCTTCACTGTCAGACACCAGCTAATTGGAGAAACAGGGAACAAATCACATTTTAAAGGAGACCGTCAACCTCAGTTGTAGCTCGCTGACTTTGTCTCTCACATCCTTGTGAGTTCACTCACAAAGACCCCCGGGCTTTCTGCAGCACCCCTCATCCCCGAGCACCTCACCATCAAAGCCAAGGAAACCTCACACCCACCCCGTGAGGTAGAGCAATATTATTGTCCCCATTTTACAGATGGGGAAACTGAGGCATGGAGAGACAGAGCAACTTGCCCAGGGTTGCCCAGCAGGCCGGCGGCACAGCCCTGGCCTGGCTCCCCTCGCCAGGGCTTGGTTGTGCTCCCTCCCTGCATGGCCATGTCCAAGGGAAGTGCAATTGGCTGCTTTCCCCTGGAATCTCATACAAAATCATTCACGGAACGAGTTCAGCCTTGGCACCAGCATCAAAAGCATCACTGCTGCAAGTGCCGAGCCCCAGAGAGAGGGGAAGGGGCAGCACAAAGCCAGGGGGCGCTCCCGGGATGGCTGCCTGGTGAGAAGCCCCCCCTGCTCGGGAGCAAAGCCAGGGTGAAATGCAGCACCTCACCCCATCACGGGCCAGCAGTGGCCCTGGGACACGGCCAACCCCCACAGCCCTGCTGTGGGAGGCACCGAGGCACAACCAGGGGGCTGTCATTGATTTGGTTCTCCGGTGTGCTTATCACAGCGCTGCTTCCTCCCGTCCTCCTGCGCCATTCCATCTGCACGGCCAGCTCTGAGCATCCCCACCCTGCTCCAGAAACCTTCTGGATGCAGCAGGCAGCTCCCAGCCACCTCAGCTCAGCCCCGCCAGCACCCAGCCTGTCACCCCACCCTCCGGGCACGCCGGGACCCCCGGTGCCGAGCACCCGGCCCCAGGCACCCACCCACCCACCCGGCCCTGTCCTGCCTGCCCGGCACCCTCTTGCCTGTGCTCAGAGCGGAGCCGGCGGCTCCCTCTGCCCCAGCAGCCTCCCAGTCCGAGTCCGCGAGAAGCTCCCAGTCCCTCCGGCAGCCGCAGCCTTGTCCGAGAAGCAGTGCAGGTTGCAGGCACGTGTGTAATAGAAACATGTCTCAAGCGCTGGCAGTTCGGAAAGAAAACAAAAGGGGAAGGCTCGTCCCGTGCCCGGGCTCCCGCGGCGGAGCGGGGCAGGCGCGGGGCGCCGCTGCTTCGTTCATGCCTTTGGTGGTGCTTTTTGTTCCGCCTTGGAGCCGGCCAGGCCGTTCTCGGTGTTGTCGTTCCCTGACGAGCTCACCAGACACTCCTTCCTGCACGGGGAGAGCGCACGGGCAGCTCACGCCCCCCCCCCGACCCCGGCCCCGCGACCCCCCCTGCAGCATCCCTGCACTCACTTCCCATCCTGCGTCTTCTTGATGATGAACAGGACCACCCTCTTGATGAGCATGAAGAGGATGAGGAGGCCGATGAGCCCCCCCACCACGCCCACGATGATGAGTGTCACAGTGTTGTCCGTCTCCACCACTGCGGGAGAGGAGGTGCTGAGTGGTCTCGGGAGGCAGCTGCACATCCCACCCCAAAAACCCATGAGCTCCTCCCCCTGAGGCTCCCAGGGATATCAACCACCACCATGCACCACCCGAGGAGTCTGTCACCATGTGCTGGCATTTCCACCAGCCCAGTGACACCCCAGAGCCCTGGCCAGCACTCACTCTTATGGACCACGGTGAGGAAGATGGTGGCGTTGTGCTGGGCGTTCTTCTCCTTGGGGTTCTTGACGTGGCAGGTGTACTTGCCGGCATCGCTGAACTCCACGCCGTTCAGCACGATGGAGATGTTGTTCTCCTTCTTGGTGGTGGAGCCCACAAACTCCACCCGCGGGTTGTGCCAGATGCGGGTGGGCTCCGTGGCTTTGTTCTTGATCTTGCCGTGGTAAATCTGCAGAGGCAGGGGGGCAGGAGCAGCTGGGTGATGGAAAGGCTCAGGTTCTCCTGATGGTGCCCAGACTCAGCTCTGCACACACAGAACACCCCCAACAAATGCCCCATTACACCCCATTAAAGCAGGAATGGCTTTAATGGAGAGGAACCTGATGCACATCCTGCTGGGAAGCGGCAGATCTGACCTGCCCCGAAGCAATGGAACAGACCATGCCAGAAATGGGAGATCCCCAGAGAAAGTGAACTCCTTTGCTGGCCAGAACTGCTCCAAACCAGCCTTCCTGCTGAGGAATTGAGGAGCCAAATATTCCCAGCAGGAAGCAAATCTATACAGAACCTTTCATATCGCAGAGCAAGCGAAGGAGGAGGAAACGAGCCGTATTTTGCCCTAAGTGCAGATTTGCACCTGAACAGCCAGTTTATGAAAACAAACGAGCCCGTGGGCAGCAGCAAATCTAGAACAGCTTTGTGCCAAAGGCGCAATGTTCTGGGGTATTTGAGTCAACCCGTTTGCACAGCCTTGTCCCCGCCAGGAGCTGGTGACACTTGGAGAGAAGGGCAGCCTGCACGAGGAGAAAGGGAACCGCGAGAACCGCAGCGCTGAGCTGCACTGGGGAAGCACAACAGGACCTGCCAGGAAAGCAGAAGCAGAGCCCAGAGAGCCACCCACCAGCTCTGTCGAGTTGAAATACCATGTGAAGACCAGGTCCTGGAAGCCTATGCAGGTGGTGAAGGTGCAGGGCAGCAGGACATTGGAGTTATTCAGAGCTGTCACCGTGTTGGTCTTCCCCACCGACACCTCCAAGGCGAAGGCGATGGCGAAGACGTGCAAACCTGGCAGGGAGAGGGGAGGAGAGAGTGAGGCCAAGGCTTTGTCACCCCTTGTCCCCTTTGGCATACCAGGCTGCCACGGCAGGAGGAAAGGCACCTGTTCCCAGCCCCAGAAGGGGGGCAGAGGGGGATCTGCTCCTGCAAGAACTGGGGCTGGGTCACCCACAGAGACAGCGCGGGTTCAAAGGGAACCAGAATATTCCCACGAAAAAAGCGTGCAAATGAGAGCCCTGATTTGCATGTTATCCACAGGCCTCCAGCTAGACCTTAAAGGGGGAGAAAAAAGCCAAGGCGAAGCAGAGCTCTGTTCTTCAGGCAGGAGCTGGAGCAGTAATTAGCGTGGCTGTCCTGGCCGCCTGCCACCCGCTCGCCCTCCCACAGCCCTGCCCGGCCCTCCGGAGCAGCCCCCTCACGTCCAGCAGCGAGAGCCCCAGCTCCCTGTGGAGCTGCCAAATGACCTTCAAACTGCAGGATGCAGCTCTCCGGCTCCACACCTCCCCACGAGCAGGGAGACAGGAGCAGGTGGGAGCCCAGCTGCAGCTGAACACTCCTGGGGGCGCAGGGACTGCCATCGTGCTGGGTTGGGCCACCACTGTCCCCACAGATCCTTTCTGGGAGCACAGGGATGCTTTGGCTGTGGCCAGAGGAGCAGCCCTGCTCCCCACCCCCATCCCACCACGGCCCCGTCCCGTTTGTGTGATGTGGCATGGGAAGGATGTGGCATGGCCCAGCAAAGCACTGTCCTCCCCTTTCCCAGACCTCAGCCACCCCTGCAGAGCTTTCCCTGGGTATAAAATCTGGGGGATGCAGCTTTTCCCACGGCTACAAACAGATCCCCAGCTGCCCCAACACCTTAACTCGGACACGCTGCCCTCAGCCTGGGATTCTCCTCTCTCTGCAGCCGCCTCAGCTGCTGATTTATTCTCCCACACAAGCCGGTGCTAACAACTCCCCAGGCACGTCGCAGCCGGAGCCAAGCCCGAGAGCCCTGCATCCTGGGCTCCGGGCCCTGCTGCAGTGCTGCATTGCAAGCACTGCAGGCGAGGAGTTATTTAACTTTACACAGAAGCACTCCTCGTTTTGCTCGAGAGGCCGGAGCTAACCTCAGGGAGTGGTTCCCGGCAGATGGGATCTCCTGTAGCTGCCAGGCTCCTAGAGCAACCCTGAGGATGCTACAGAGGGGACTCCACAGGCAGGAGTGTCCCAGGGGACAGGAGTTGTCCCCCTGGAGCAGGAGCTGGCAGAGGGATGCCTGGCTCTGCAGGTACGTCTGAGCCTGCAGCGTGCTGCAAGCGGACACTCACTCACTCACAAGAAAGATGATTCCTTACAGCTTGTACCACTTTAAAAACCTGTCTGCCACCCTTAGATGCAATCTGAATTGAATGTGTGGGGTAAATCGAGGCTGACCTTGCTCCTGTCATGCTGTGCTCTCAAGAAGACAAAACTGATACGTTACCATTAAATAAAGCACCGAGGAAAACACGCTGGGGGAGTGCTGTCTGACCCTGCCACAATCAGCTCTCAGCTCTGCTTTTCTGTACCCTCCCAAAGCGGCTGCACTTCGCACCACCAGACCTCCAACCTTCAGGGCCACTTTCCTGGGGGCTCCGGGCTCCCTCCCATGCCTGCAGGCACCAGTGCCCACCAAGAGACAGCCCAGGAAGGCAGGGAGCAGCCGCTCCTGCTGCTGCCAGAGCCTTGGCTGCCTGCTCTTTGCTCTTGCAGAGGGAGACCCCCCCCACAGTGCAGGGGCTCGCTGAGCACTGTGCTCACCCCGGATTGCCACATGCGGGAAAGCTGCTTTAGAAAAACTTTCACTGCCCATAAAAGTCAGCGTGACATGCCTGGCAGGCTGGCCGGGCTCCTCTCCAGCAGGATTCAAAGGCAGGAGCTCCTTGGACAGCCCGAAGCCAGGTGCGGTGCGCTCTGGGACAGGACACACAGCCCTCACCTCTCCTAAGGAAGGGACCGTGCGTGGCTCCGTGGCACAGCCAGGGGCCCGCTGCCACTCCCAGTGGAGCACTGCATCCCCAAAACCTACAGACACAGAGAGACCCGCCCTGCACTCCCCTGCCCACCGCCCTCTCCAGCTCCCAGCCCACCTGAGCGACTTGTGGGACCTCTACACCCTGGACCCCAGACCCCCGAATGGCCTCAAGCATCTCTGAGTCTCTCCTACCACCCCACTGCCAGCTCAGGTGCCGGTACCCAAATCTTGCAGGGGGTCAGGTACTTACATGCTTTTTTGCGTCTCCAGCATCCTTTAACTTAAGCACTTTGCCCTCTAAAACGCCTCCCACGGGAGTGCCCCAGCAGCAAGCGCTGCACAGCCAGCCCTCGGTTCCGGGCTGACAGGAGGGTGACCCTCGGGAGCAGGAGTGCAGCGGGTGCGTGAGGCTGATGCAGGTGGTTGGAGCCTGCCCCAGGTGTGCAGTGGGGAGGGAACTGCCGCCAGCCCCTCCCTGCACCCTGTGGCCGGGGATCTCGGGCATCCCTGGACACAGGGCTGGGCATCATGCTCCAAGCAGCGGCCCTGCAGAGCGGGTCGGTCCCCGCGCCAGGGACAAGCACATGCGGATGATCGTTGTACCGAACGAACTGTAAGACAATGACCTGTCGGCGGGCGTGCTGGCGCTGAAGCAGTGCATGGCCTCCCCGCGGCCATCCCCCGGTCCCGGGCAGGCAGGCAGCGCGGTCCCCGCTCGCCGGGCAGCGCAGGAGCGGGGCAAAGCGGGGTGCAGCCGCAGCGCTCGCAGGAGAAGCGCTGGCGACGGGAGCGCCGGTGCGGGCAGGGCAGGGGCTGGAGCCGGGACTTCGGAGCTGGGGCTCGGCTGCGAAGTCACCTTGGCCAAGTGACTTATCCCCGGCGCTCCGGACCGTCCGTCTGCAGAGCGGAGAGCGGCGTTAGCGCCCGCGGGCGGCATCCCCGGGCGCGGCGGGCGGCGGGCGGGGTGCGGGGGCTGGGCGCTGAGCGGGGACCCCGTCCTCGGGCTGCCGCGGGTCCCCGGGGCAGGGTCCCCGCCGGGGAGCCGGGGTGGAGGGGGACACAGGACGCGGGCGGTACCCGAAGGGGTCCCCGCAGCCCCCCGCGCCCCTTACCCAGGAGCGCGGCCAGCAGGCGCGGCGCGGCGCGGTGGCGAGCGGCGGGCGAGCCCGGGGCCATGGCTGCAGCGCGGGGCCAGCAGGCGCGGAGCGGAGCGGTCCCTGCTGCCCGCAGCGCCCGGCTCTGGCCGCCCCCGCGGAGGGCGAGCGGCGCCGGGCGGGGCCGCGCCGGGCGGGGCTGAGCTGAGCCCTCCTCCGCGCTCCTCCGCGCTCCTCCGCGCTCCTCCGCATCCCCCCGCGCATCCCTCCGCGCTCCCGCCCCGCTCATCCGCCCGCCCGGGGATCGGGGAGCGCTCCCTGGACCAGCGCAGTGATGGTCCCCCTGTGCTCGGCACTGATGAAGCCGCATCCCGACTCCCGCGAGCAGTTTTGGGCCCCTCGAAAGAAGGACATTGAGGTTGTGTCCAGAGAAGGGGCTGCAGAACCAGTCGGACGAGGAGAGGCCGGGGGAGCTGTGGGTTTAAACTGGAGAAAAGGAGGCTCGAGGGGACCTTGTCGCTCTTGTCAACTCCCTGACAGGAGGGTGGAGCCAGGTGGGGGTCGGGCTTTTCTCCCAGGTAACAAATGACAGGACAAAAGGAAACGGCCTCAAGCTGTGCCAGGGGACGTTCATGTTGGATATTAGGGAAAATTTCTTCACCTAAAGGGTTGTCCAGCCCTGGCACAGGCTGCCCAGGGCAGTGGTCGCGTCATAAATTCTGGAATAGTTCAAAAACAAATGGCTGTGACACCTGGGGACATATTTTAGTGATGGTCTTGCCGGTGCTGGGTTAATAGCTGGACTTGGTCTTAGAGGATTTTTCCAACCTCAGTGATTCTGTCATGGCCTGGAAACTCTGGGCTGATGTTGCTTGGGGCCACCTTAGGAAGAGGCCAAAGTGCCACCAAGGCCTATGGACAACAAAACAGGACAAGGCTGGGGCTCAGCTCTCATTCAGGGTGCCTCAGCAGTGTTCAGGTGTCCCTGCCCTCCACCCCAAAGGCAGACAGCAGACACAGATGGGATGTGAAGCCAGACCCCGATGGCTGCAGAGGGACCCTCCCGGCGCCAAAAGGAACACTCTGAGAACTTATTTTTCTCACCCTGATTTTGTTCCGGGATAATTGGCTGCACAAAAGTTCTTGTCTCAGCAACCTTTCCCTCTCCGTCTCATCCATTAGGCCTGCCCTCGGCACACCGCATCCCAAAGGCGGCGGTGGGGGCCCTCCTAATGGAAGCCCCCGGGGCGTGGTGTGGGCAGGCAGAGCTTCACCTCCGTGCCCAGGTCCATTAGACAGCGAGCCCTGCTCAGAGAGCAGCGCTTGTGGGAGGTGACGCATCCCAAAACAGCCATGGCGGGAAGGGGAGGAGGTGCTGCCACACTCCTGGGGCACGAACGGCGCTGACTTTCTCTCTGGGCTGCAGCGACACAGGGCACAAGTCCTGGCAAAGCTCACCCCAGGGAGCAGGCATGGCTTCCCCGAACTGGATTGATCGGTTTTTGGGGTGTGAGAGCAGCTCACCTGCAGGGATGCTGCCCGCATGTCTAAGGTGCCACAGCCTGTCACCTTCAGGGCACGTTAAGGCTCCCCATCCCCACCCAGCCCCCTTTGCAGCTCTCCCGGCCAGCAGCACGAAGCAGCAGAGAGGAGGGAAAGCAGGAGGCTTTGCAGGGCACGGGGCCATCCCAGGGGAGCCTGAGACGATGCCAGCAGTGCCTGTGGGTTGAGGCGTTAGGGCTGCAGAGCTGGCAAGAGAGGCAGGAAAAATACAGGCGGAGCGGGCAGGGCAGCTCTGGCAGCCGGTGCTGCGGGAGCGGCGTGCACGACTCTGCTGATGCAGCAGAAGGTGCCTTGGCGGGCGGCTGGGATGGATTCAGGGAGGGGGTGGATTCAGGGAGGGGATGGATTCAGGGACGGGATGGATTCAGGGAGCTGATGGATACAAGGAGCTGATGGATACAGCGAGGGAAGAGGAGCCGCAGGCGCTGTGTGGAGACGGGAGGAGGAGCGCAGCGTTTGCTGGAGCATCACTAATTGTGGGAGGGCAGGCAGAGAGGTGCGAGGGGCTGCAGGGACGCCTGTCACCCCTGCAGGAATGCCTGATGGCTGCTGGGGCCAGTGACACGGGTGCAGGTGAGTCTGAGGCCAGCATCCAGCACCTGCAGCAGTGAGGACCTGGACCAGTAGCACCTCTATCCTGGTGCAGGGGAAGGTGTGAAGGAGCCCCTCCTGGGATGCTCGGGTGCCTGCCAAGTTTGTTCCCATTGGGGATGCAAGTCGGGATGCATTTGGCTAAACTGCCTCTGAGAATCTTGCCAGCAGAGCCCTAAATCCTTCTGGAGGCAGGAAGGTTGGCAAACGTGGCTGCAAGGGTTGGCCAGTAAATATGACAGAGCCCCTGCGGGTACTGGCACAAACGGGGTGCACTGGGCAGGTGGGCACACAGCTTATTCCGTGCTGGCACGGCCCTGCAGCCACGTCTCCCTGCGGAGCATCCCCGCAGAGGTGACAGCCTGGCATCCCCGTGCCCGCAGCCCCGCACGCCCGGGACAGCGGTGCCCGCTCAGCCCCAGGGCTAGGAGCGGGACTCCGGCTGTCACCAGCGCCTGATGGAGCTGTCACACTTGGCAGCTTCGGCCGATCTCCTCGGCCGACTGATCCGTGAGACATCTGCCACTGCCGCGGGCCTGCACAGGGCTCTGCTGTCCCCAGCCCGGGGCAGGGAAGGGCACTGGCAGCAGCTGGCCCGGGGATTTCGGCAGGACGCGGATGTCCGGCGAGGGATCCGGGATTCTTGCGGCTCAGCGGAAACTTGTTCTGCTGAGCCCAGCAGCAGGCTGCTGCGTCTGGTTTCAGGGAAGGCGAGCACCCTGTGCTTGGACACTGTCACCTCCCAGGGGGATAAGAAGGAAGGCTCAGGGGTGCTGCCAGCTGGCTCACAGCCTGCCGGGGGGCACAGTGGCCGCTGTGTGCCCTGAGTCCCTCTCACCTTGCACTGGAGGAGCAGGGAGGGTTAAAATGTCAGGGTGCTGCTCTCCCAGCAGGGCTCCTGCCTGTCTCCACGTGGGTACCGACCAGGTAGGGCTGAGAAGAGCAGTTGGGCTGCAGCTCCCAGCTCAACGCAGCAGGCGCAGCGCTGGCCCCGGCTGCCCTGGAGCATCCTGCCGGGGGCTGCCCCAGGAGGACAATCCCAGCCTCCTCCCAAACCTCCCCGAGCCAGACGACGCTGTGCTCCCGGACCCGGAGCGGGCAGAGCCCTCCTGCCGATGGAGGGGGAGGAGGAGGTGGCAACGCTGGAACAGAGCTTCCCATCAGCACCTTATATTTACTGCAAGGTCCTCTGGCTGTGACCTTTAAAAGACAAGGTGGCCTGGCATCCCGGCAGCTGGCAGTGGGCAGGAGGCACCGCAGGGATCGGGCTCTGCAGGACTGTCCTGGCTGGGACGCACTCTCCGGGCTGGAAGCTGAGCGAGAGGTCCCGGGCACAGACTGCGGGTGAGTACCTGGCTGCTTTTACCATTCCAGCTCTCGGCTGCCTGCAGCTCTCCCTCGGAGCGCTGCTTTCCCCTCTCCCTGCGCTGCCGCTGCCTGCTCGCCCCCGCCCGCGGAGCTGCCTGTCCTCCGGAGCGCACAGGTTCCTCACCCCCTTCCACGGGCCCTTTAAACACGCAGGGGAAGAGCCGCCGTGTCCTCCGGCAGCCACTGCAGAGCATCTGCAAGAATCGCTGAGGCAACCCTGCTGTATCCCAGGAGAAAGTTTGATCCTGACCTGGCACAGCCCGAGGCCACCTCCACCGAACCGTCCCAGCTCTGATCCCCCAGAGCTGCCCTTCACACCCCTCACTGCCCCGGACCTCACTGCCACAGGCTGCTCCCTTTCCAGGTGCCCCCTGGTTACTTCCCAGCCCCAGGAGCAGGGCAGCATAGTGGGGATTGTGGCTCTGGACTCTCCCTGAGACACCCCACAGTCCCCTGTGACTCTGTACAGGATCAGGCAGACGTCCCTGCCACCTCCCACCTCCTCTCTCGCTCTTTGACACTCGTAATCCCACCTGGCCCAAGGAAATGGTTGTGTTTCATAACAAGGAATGTCCATGGTTCTGGAGAATCCTTGAAGCCCCAGTGCTGGGGGGTTGCTGCCACTGCCCTCAGTCCCCTGCAGTGAGGAGAACTCACCCTTGTTGTGTCCCACGGGGTTTCCTCTGCGATCCCCACTGCTCTCCTCAAGTTTTTTGCCAGCAACACTCTAACAAGCATCCCGAAAGTGCCAAGGGGTCCCCCCATCCCCTTTGACTCTGGCTGCATTTGATTCACGAGGCTGGGTGGGAATAACTCCATGCCCTCCTCCGGGGAGATGCTCCTCCCTGTGCAGCAAAGTTGTTCTCTGCCACAGGCCAGGGATCGATTGGCTGCACCCCCGGCAGCAGCCCAGAACTGCAGGACTGTGTCAGCAGGACAGTGGAGGTGATTTGGGTGCCCTTCCTCAGGAAGGGACAGGTGCCGTGGGAAGCTGGAAGTTTTCTGCAGCGCTGACCCCACGCACATCCAGGCATCCAGGGCACAGGGACGGCGTCACTGGGAGAGCTCATCCCACTGACGCTGCTGCTGGGCTGAGGAGGGGGCAAGTCAGGGCCGGAAGGTGGAAAGAGGTGGTGGCAGTGCCCTGGAGCAGTGTGTGGCCAGAGACTGCTTGTGTGAGGAATTGGGATGCACCGGCGCTTGGCGGCCCGGAGTGAAGGGCAGCAGGGAGAGGCATGGTGGAGGGCGGCTGTCAGAGCTTCCCTCGTGTCTCCACGGTGGGTGAATTGATGGATGTGCCTATTAACTGTGCCCCAGTTGTGTCGTGCTGCTCTGGAGCATCCCCACGGTGCTGCTGGAGCAGGAGAACAGCCGGTAACCGGTGTCCATCACCTGGCACGTGCTGCAGGCTCTGCTGGAGACTGCTGAGCCTTACCTGCCCTGGGCAGCCATCAGTCCCAGCTCTCTGAGAAGCACAGATGGAGAAGCTGACAGGGCACAGGTTCTGGAGGCCCCACAATGGGTGTGGAGCACCCCTGAAATATCCCTGTGGGAAGGCTGGGGCAGCACTGGCCACGCTCCCACCCCCAGCACTGCCCTGGCTCTGTGGCAGCTCCCAGGGACCGAGCTGAGGACACACAGGGTATCCTGGGCTTCCTCAGCACCCAAAGCACTTCAGCAGGACCAATCTCCACTCCGGAGCAGGCTCATACCCCCAGACAGAGCCTGTCCTGCCCCTCCAGGCTGCGGCACAAAAGCATCGAGGGCAAAGTCGGTGTTTTGTTGTTCTTTTGTTTGTTTGACTGTACAAAGAGCAATAAAAACATCCCACACTCGGCAGAGTGCTCGGCAGGAGAAGCCCAGGGGAAGGCGCACAGCCACGGCCACACCACGACCCACAGCAGCCCCTCCTGTGTGTACAGATCTGTATTTTTGTATTTGTTGGCTCTCCGCTGTGTACAGCTATGTACAGACAGATGCATTGGCAAGTTGCAATCCAAGGATAGTGCACAAAAAGAAATGAAAGGCAGATGCAAGACTAGTCATGTGCAACACTCCGAGGCCTCTGTGCCCCCGAGGTGCTGGCTCAGTCCCACCAGGAGCTGGGGACAGCCCGGCTCTGGCAGAAGGCGGCGCGGGAGCCCTGCGGCACCGGGCACCGCTGGCACTGTGCGGGGTGTGGGGACAGCCTGGCCCTCCCCGGGCAGCAGGGCCCAGGGGAAGGGAGCCACGCGTGGGACACGGCACATTCCTGCTGCGGATGGGAGGGGAGCAGCGTGGAGCTCAGCGGGGTCCAGTGGGATGGACAGGGCATGTGGGGTCAGGGTGGAAAGCGATGGGGCAGAGCAGGGAGGGCACATCTGTCCCGCCATCCCTGGGGCCTGATGGCATTGCCAGGATGGCACCTACACAGGGACATGGCAAAAGTGTCCCTTCTCTGCACAGGGACACTGCAAAGGTGTCCCCTCTCCCCTGGCAGTGCAGCTCGTGGGTGATGAGACCTCCATCACCTGCCCCTGGGCAGTGTCCCCTGTGGCTCTGTGCACTGTCCCCCTCCTGGCAGCCACGGGAGAAGAAAAGCTCAGGCCCGGTGCCACAAGGGACACTGCCCTGGGTCATTCCCTGCCTGAACCCCCGGTGCTGCAGCTCACCTGCCAGGTGAGGCAGGTGGCACACGGGGCTGGGCACGCTGGCAGTGCATTGCCATGGCAGTTACAGTGTGCAGTGCTCTGCAGGGAGGCTGGAGGAGGCAGTCTCAGCATCACAGGGCTGCTCCAGGGTGACAGAGCTGTCCTAACTCTGGGCCTGCTGCTGTGCCTAGTCTCTCCCAGCAAGTGCCCAAAAGCTGCTCTCCCTTTCAGCAGCTCTTTGTCCCGAGCAGCGTCGCCCCAGCACTCCCCAGCACCTCAGTCTGACACATCAGCAGGGCATTTTGCACCACAATCACCCTCCCCAAGAAGGAAACGAGCACAAGACAGTCAGCCCAGTACCTTGGGCTGAGATGCTCAGACCCACAAACAGCCCGAGAGCAGAAGGGTCCAACCCTTGCACACCAAGAGCTGTCAATGGTTCCAAAACACAAAGCTCCAAGACACTGGGCGGGCTCATGGCCTTGGCCACTGACATCTGAGCAGCCTGGGACAGTCCCTGAGGAGCACGAGCTTGCAAGGAGGAGTCTGGCAGCTACTGGGATCCCTTGAGGTGGGAACACCAGTGCCAGTGGCCCAGACACAGCAGGAGCACCTCGGGGTGAGCTGTGACCCCCAAGGACAGACTGCTGGCCCCTGCTTGCATTTTCTATGGGGACAGAGAGCAGACAATAGGGCATGGGGCTGCCCAGACCCCTCTGCCCCTCCTGGCAGCCCTGCAAGTCCCTCTGTGTGGGGGACTGCACAGATCCCCCCTCACCCGCCCCAGCCTGTCCCCAGCACCTCCTCACAACTCTGGCACTCAGAGCAGGGGACAGGCTGGTCCCAGCTCAGCCTCAGGGGCTTCAGCCCCTCCTCCCCAGCCCTGCCCAGCACAGCCAGGCTCCGGGGACCTTCTCTCTGCGCCCTGCTCCGGCTGGGTTGGGTGTTTGGATGGAAGGAGGGATGCTCTGGGGAGACAGAAATCCTTGCTCTGGGAAGCACATCAAGTGGGTCACGCTGTACAGGGGAGAGGAGGGAGGGGCGGGCAGGGGGGCGTTACTTGGTGCCCTCGTCCGGGTTGCCTTCGCCGTCCGTCTTCCCTTCCTCCTCTGTCTTCTGGTCGTCCGTGTTGAGCCTCTGCTGCTTTTTCCGGCGCACACATTTCACCACCATCAGCACCAGGATCACCACGGCCAAGAATCCGCCCACAGAGGCGCCCACGATCACGGCCACCGTCGAGTCGTGCTTCGGGGGCTCTGGGGACACAGGGCACGGGCTCAGGGCATGCAGTGTCCACTGGGAACAGCTGGGAACAAGCCCTGCACCCATGGGTGCCCCACAGCACAGGGGACCACTGACCTTTGGTGAGCACCTTCAGGCTGATCTTGCCGTGGCCCCGGTGCCGGTCTGGGGGGTTCAGGACGTAGCAGTTGTAGGTGCCCTCGTCCTCCAGCTGCACGTTTTTGAGGGTGAAGGACACGTCGTACTTGGCGGGGTTGCCAGTGAACTCCACGCGGTTCCCGAAGCGGTCCAGCTGCTTGTTCATGATCTTTGTGCGGAACTGCAGGAACTGGGCAGCCGTGGGGACAGAAGGTGAGGCAGCGTCTGGCACCCCACAGGCTCACTTCCCAGCCGGGCACCCCCTCCCTGCACATGCTGCCCTGTAAGAAACCCTGAGGACCACCCTTTGAGCTGGTCCAGGACCCCCAGCTGATCCCCAGGCAGACTCACCAGCTCCTCCGAGCAGTTACTGCACTCCTGGTACGTCCAGTTGAGGGAAAACTGCTTGTTCTCCACCTTGTAGCAGGAGTTGAAGGTGCAGGAGAGCTTCACAGAGGAGCCATTCAAGGCATTGATGGTGGCAGGGGCCATGACCTCCATGCCCAGTCTCGGGGGTGCTGCCAAATGCAGATGAATTTGGGGGGTGTCACAGGCAGCCAACCTGGCAGCTGAGCCCATGTCCCCACGCTGCCCTGCCTGCACAGAGCTCTCCCTGGGGCCTGGCATTGCCTTCCAGGCACATCCACACACTCTGCATGCAGCCAGGACTGGAATTTCCCTGCCCAGCAGGAACAAGGAGAGCAGCCCCAGGCCTGGCACTGTCCCTTGGCTGGACATCGTCCCTGCTCTGCCAGGGCTGATGACCCTCCTGTGCCATCCCCGGTGCTGAACGCTGCTGACTGCAGGCCAGCCCTGCTCCCTGCTGTCCCCCGAGGCCGTGCTGCTGCGGGATCGATGGCGCTGTGCGAGGCTGCAGCATCAGCACGCGGGGCCGGCGCCACAGCTCCACGCAAATTATGGCTGAGTTCATCACATTTCATTCCCAGCAGGACACAGCTACGGCAGCGAGGGCTGGGATCTGCCAGGGATGGTCCCAGGGGCTCCGAGGGGAATGCAGATGCTTTCCCCTGCCAGCAGTGCCCACGCAAGGATTCTCCAGCTGGAAATGACCAGAGCAAGATCCCGATCGATGCTGGGGGAACAAGGCCAGTCCCTGATCCCTGGCCTTGCTGAGAAAGAGGGGCATTACCTGGTGCAGCTAGCAGGGCTCACCTGGGGAGTGGGCCAGGATGGGGTGTCTGTGGCCTGGTCCCTCCTCCACTCCTTCTCTGCAGTTCCCCTCAGCAGCACCCAAGCCCAGCACCTGCATCCAGCACTGTCCCCAGGCTGGGCAAGGGGAACAGGCTCCTGTGCAGCCAAGCTGGCTGCAAACACGAGGCCAAGCCCTGAGAAGCACAGGGACACGGGGACAGAGAGCTCTGGGAGGAATCAGAGTGTCCTGGGGGGCCGTGACACCCTACAGGGTGGGCACAGTGACACGCCACCAGGTGCTTTTATGATCACCTCACCTCTCCCCTTGGGCTGCTGCTCTTTGCTCTCAAACCTTCTTCCTGAGGCCAAGCTGGGTGCATGTCAGGGCTGCTCCGCTGGCCGCTGCGTCCGCCTGCAAGCAGGGCAGGAAAGGGGCCAGGCTCTGCAGCCAGGGACAAGAGCCTTTCCCAAGCTGCAGGTACAGCCGTGCTGAGCCCCAGGTCCCACTGCCAGGTGATCCTGAAGCTCCCTGGGGGCAGAGCGGTGCCCTCGGGTATGGCCAAGCCCTGGGCATGGCTCCTTGCTGTGCTGGCAGCCATGGGGAACAATCTCCATCCATCTCCAATGAAGGGAGGGCTCCCACAGAGACTGGGGACACAGGGATGGGCACAGCTGGTGTGTGGGGACGACTCACAGCACCCAAGGCAGGAAGAAGTGTCTCGAGCCAGTGACAGCCTTGCTGCCCCATGGCATCTACCACCTTTGATGCCTCCAAGAAAATCTTGCAGGGATGGGAGAGAAGAGCCAGGAGCTGGCCTGTCCCAGGAAGAATGGCTGGAGGGAATCCCTGCATGGAATCGTTATCTGAGTGCCCCTCACACTGAGTGCCCCTGTGTGCCTGCAGGTGGGTGGCGTGGCCTTGTCCCATTGTCCTCGGGGCTCCCCAGGGCTCTACAGAGGGATGAGGTGCCTCCAGCAGCAAACCTGTCACCCCAAGCAGGGACACCGTGGCTTGGCAGGACCTAGGAGCACCCATGTGTGTGGGTCCAAATTTTGCCACTGGCCAGGCACTCAGCCCTGGGGGACAACAGAGGTGGGGGTGGGGGGGGAGAGAGAAACCCCCAAAACCCCAGGGAGCATCCAGGCCGTGTCCTGCGGCGCTGCGCAGGCTCCCAAACGCTCCGTCATGCTGCACCCAGGCTGGGGGGGTACAATTAGAGCTGCCTCTACAGCAGCCCTGACTAGGTTCTGTACCCTCCTTTCCCAGGCTCTCTCCTCGGGGAAAAGCCCATCAGGAGCTCCAGGACAGCACTTCAAAGGAGCGCTGCGGTCCCGGCCGTGATCGATGCGGCCGCGGAGCTGCTGACACAGCGCTGCTGCTGCTGCTGCTGCTGCTGCTGCTGCGGGGCCGGGCAGCACGCACGGACCACGGCCACCAGCACGGCCACCAGCCCAGGATAGCCACAAGCCAGCACAGCCCACCTGCCAGCACCCACAGGACAGCCACAAGCCAGCACAGCCCACCTGCCAGCACCTTCCCAGCCCTGTCCCCACGCTCCTCTGCCCGGCATGCAAAGGGCTCTGTGCTCCGCACCCAGCGAGCAGGATGCAGGGTGTTTTTAGGAGATGCAGTGGCACCGTACCCCCCACCCTGCCCAAAAGCAGGTCACCCTGGCTGGTGGCTCTCTGCAAAGCCAGACCACCTCTGTCCCCATCCCTGCGGCACGGCGCTCCCCGGGACAGGGGGACTCCTGACCAGGGACACGGGTGTCTCCCCAGCTGGGCACATGCAAGGGGGCTCAAGCCGACACTTACCCAGCGAGAGGAGCAAGGTGAGGCCAGTGAGGAACAAGGTGGGCTGCGGGAGCCAGGCTTCCAGGCTCATTTTGACGGACTTTTATGTGTGGAGAGGACGTGGTGTTGGTGTGGATTGTGGAGGTGGTGGAGGTGCTTTTTCGAACGCCCGGGTTATTTGCAGGTGACATAGAACATTAGAGCCGCTTTCTCCCCACAGCCCAATATGGCTGGAGCGGTGCTGGGGCGAAAAAAAGCAGTAAATGCTGTGGTTGGTGGATTGCAGCCGCCGGAGTGGGAGGGCGGAAAAATTTTCCCCTGAACTGCAGGCGACAGCTCCTGGCACTGCCGGCTCCCTGCTCCGTGCACGGGCTTGTGGCACACGGTGGGTTCCTGCGGCCCCCGCAGCCCCCCGGTTCAGTGGGGACATGCAGGGGTGTCCCCTGTGCCCCACTGGATGCTGGCGCCCAGCCCTGCTCACACCATCCACGGCAGCAGTTCCTGTTCTGGAGAGCCCAGCGGGGCCCAGGAGGGTTGGGAATGCCCTCCTAGAGCCAGGCAGAGAGCAGAGGGGCTCTGCTCCAGGCTGGGAGCAGCAGAGGGGCCCCAGCAGCCCAGCCAGGATGCCCCAGGTAGGCTGCAGCAGGTAGAGGTGCTCCTGGTCACCTGCCCACTCCTGGACAGCTCCATCACTTCCCAGGGCTGCCAAACTGCTGGAGGCTCCTTCCCCTTCTCCAGCAGCATCTTCTCCCAGGATTACACCTCTCCTCAGGCTGACTTGACATGGGGAGGGTCTGCCCAGCAGTAACAGGGTTGGGCAAAGTCTTTGGTCCCATTGGCACCATTGGGCAAGGAAGCCTTTGAGTCCCGGGCTCCAAACCCAAATTCCAGCTGCAGAGATGGGTGCAGGAAAGACAAGGCACGACCTCTTGGAGAGCAGAGAGGCGGTGACAGAGCTGTTCAGGCCCCGGGACACGGGGTGGTGGCGTTTGCTGGGACAGCATCACTGGGGTGAGAGGTGAGGGATGCCCCAGAGCCAGGGCACACCTCGGTTCCTGCGAGGCAGAGCCAGGGGGAGGCAGGAGGGATGCAGAGGGGCTCTGCTGCCTGACCAGAGTCAGGAGGGGAAGCAGGACAGCCGGGAGAGAAGGCACGGGAGTGTCCCAGCAACTCTGCTCGACAAACACTCACTGCAAGCGCAGCACTTCCCCACCCGCCCTGGGCAGGCAAAGCCCGCTCTGCTCTGCTGCTACAGCTGCCACTACCCTACAAAATCGCTGTGCCATCCCCTGGCTCCCCCAAACCCAGCTCCGGGGGCTGGTTCCTCCTAAATCCCCGTCCCGCGGCTGCCTGCGGGAAAAGAGAGCAGGGTGTCAACGAGAACCAAGGAGCGCAGCGCGGCGCTGCAGTGTGCCGGCAGCGGTGGGAGGTGGAGGGTCCCGGCTCCCTCCGCACCTGGAGGTGTCAAACATCTATAGATAGCGCCTGGCACCCAGAGATAGCGCCCGGCACCCAGAGATAGAGCGGGAGCAGCGCCAGCGCCCTCCCAGACGCTGCCGCGGGGGCCCGGGAGGGGTGGCCGGGCTCTCCCCGGCCAGCGCTGCCCATCACCCGGCTGGCTGCTCACCCATGGCCGGGGGACACACCTGGGGGTCCCCACTGCTCCCCTCAGTCCCCATCCTGCTGCCAAGGGATCCCTTGTTTCTCCCGTTTGGCTTTGGTCCCGCCTGGAGCCAGCGGGACTGGCGGGTGTCCCGTGCGAGGCCGCACTTGGGTTTCGGGGGGTCCCAGGCAGATTTTGGAACCCTTGGACATCACATGCTTAGGCAGGAGGTAAGATGAAGACAGCGTCAGGGAAGACTCCCTGAGTTTTATTATCTACAGGAAAATACCGTGACAGCTCTGGCTGCATCTCCCCCTCTGGGGATCCTTATCCTGGGCCAGGATCAAAGCTGGAGCTGGAGCTGAGGCTGTGCCCACTCTCTCCAGAGTCCAGGGGGCAAGAGCCAGAGGGACAGATGTCCCCTGGTCCCCTGCAGATAGCTGGGGTGGGCTGTGCCCCAGCAGTGCCCTGGCACAGGGCACACAGTGGCAGGTCATCAGCTCTCAGTCCTCAGAGGGACAAAGATGTTTTGGACACAAGGGGCTGCCATGCCACAGCACAGCTATTTCTGCCACTCTGGAAGCTGGGGAAGTGCCTCCTCTGGCCTGCTGTGGGGCTCCTGACTCTGTCCATCCCCCTGTGTTCCCTCTGCCATCCATTCTGTCGGGATCGCCCTCTTGGCCAGCTCCACGTAGACACCATTGTCCCGACAGTGAGATGGGTGCTGCAGGGAGCAAGGGACAAGGTGTGAGCCTCACCAGGGTACCAGAGTGTGCTTGGAGAGGGCAGGGGGCACGGGATGTTGGGGTCTGGCACAGGGAGTGGGGCCCTGGATGCCGTGACCCTGGTGAGGGGGGCAATGATGCACGCCTGCTGCAGCTCCTCACCATGGTTATGTACGTGTCCTCAGCTCTCCTCTTCTTCTTTGCTTCCTGCTCAGCCTTGGGTATCTCAGCTCCAGGGATTGAGGAGTAAATTGCTTCCTGAGAGGGGTGGGTCAGGGTGTTTGGAGCCGAGCAGCCCCCAAACACACAGGGGCTGCCTGAGCCCAGCCACAAGGCAAGCAACAAGAGCCATGGCTGGAGCTGGCCAGCAAATGACCCCTCGTGTCTGCAGTGTGGGATCCCCTCCCTCAGCCTCCCCAGCCCTGAGCCCAACACCCAACCCCAGTGACCCCTCCAGCCTCAGCTCTCACCTCTTCTTTGCCCTTGCTGCTGCTCTTCCCCATCCTCTCCAGGGCTGTGATGTTTGCAAACCTTGAGGGAAGGAGCAGCAGTGTCACTTCTGGTGAGAAGCATCGCTCACACCTCCTGTCCCCCAGTCCCTCTCCCAGGACTCTGACACCCCTTTGCACATGCCTGGGCCAGGATATCCCTGCTGCTGGCACAGCCCAGGAGATTTGGGAGCCGAGGGGACACCGGCCGGGGCAGGGTGACACTAGATGGCAGCAGGAGGCTGCACCCCAGCACCTGGGGAGCTGAACCCTCCCACCTGAGACCACCAGGGCAAAGCTTGGCCAGGCACAGCAGCGCAGGAGAGCTGCAGGGAGGTGCTTCCTCACCCCCGTAAACCCAGAGCCAGCCTCGGTACCTCTTCCTCACGCAAAGCCCGGCCAGGAACGCCACCACCACGGCCACGCAGCCACAGCCCACCACGGCCGGCCACAACCCGGAGTCTCTCAGGGGCGCAGCATCCTCGGGAGCTGCTGTTCCTTTTCCTGCCGGGGAGACACCGAGGCAGCAGGGGATGGCACCGCGGGGACCCCCGGAGCCGCGGGGGATGCTGCGGGCGCAGGGCACGCACCTCTGGGCTCCGAGCTGACCAGCAGCTCCGTCTGGCTCTTGAAGATGTTGCTGTCCTCCAGCAGCCGCAGCTCGCACTTGTAGGTGCCGCTGTCGTTGACCCGCAGGTCCTGCAGCCGGATGGAGCCATCCCAGCGGGACACGTTCCCCTGCCACTGCACCCGGCTCTTGAAGCGGCCCACGGGGACGCCGTGGTTGCTGTAGTAATAAAACACCATCTCCTCCTGCCAGGGCACAGACGGTGTCAGGTGGAGAATGTCAGGTGCCTGTCCCTCCTCAAGAGCTCTCAGTTCACACCTTCTCCCTGTCCCGTGGGTTGTTCTCCTTGCACGGAGCCCGGGACTCTGAGGGAAAGCCCCAGGATGCAGCACCCAGAGCACCGGTGCTGCGAGTCCTGTCCCCACGCGGGGACCCTCCTTCTTTTCATGGAAACTTCCCCTCCTCATGGCCTGGCCACAGGCGGATGGGCTTCCTCACAGCCTCTCCAGGATTGCTTCCCCACAGCCTCCCCAGAGCTGCCTTTTCCTCCTTCCCTCCCCACCACCAGCCCCATGTCCGCTCCCCTGCCACCCCGTCCCGACCCACCTGAGTGCCAGCTCCTGCCTTGTGCAGCCAGTCCACTTTGTGCAGGGTCCCTCCCTTCCTGTCCGGGTCTAGGAAGATGCACCTCAGCAGCACAGAGTCGCCAGCCCTAGCTCGGAGCTGGGGCTCCATGAACACCCCGGCAGCCCAGCTGCATCGCTCTGCTGGGGACAAGGACAGCAGGATGAGCCCGGGGAGGATGGCCAGGGCCAACCTGCCTGTCCCCATCGCTATCTCCTCTCCAGGGAAGCCTGGGGCTCACGGCCCTGACCGGTGCAGAGGCCAAGCCCGTGCCTGACCCCTGCTCGTGGCGCGCCCTGGATGTGGGGCAGCACATCCTCCCGCCGCCGCACCACGGGCTGCTGCCGTGTGATCCAGCCGAAGGGGACTTGGGAAGCACAACCCCTGCCCTCCACGCCTCGGAGCCAAAGCCTGCAGCTCCTGCAGGGCTGTGCTTGTGACTCACTGGCTGGGAGAACCTGTGCTGCTCTCATCTGTACCAGGCCAGCGGCAATTCAAGCGCTTCGCCTGAATTTCAGTTCCTCCCTCACTGCCCATTTGGCTTCCTTCCCCTTTGCTCATAGGCTCCAGAGCTGTGTTTGTACTCGTCTGGCCACATAACCACAGCTTGGGGTTTCTAGAGAAGCTGGACAGTGGGAAAAAAAGCAAAGCAGGGGAACATCAAAGAGGACAGAGCTGACAATGCGCACGAAGCAGCTGCCGGCTCACTGGGCTGCAAAGCGTGCGGCAGGAAGGGGATTAAAGATCTTCTCTGAACTAAAAGATTCTCTGAAACGAGCGGGGCAGAAAATGCCACTGGAGCTCGTCAACCCCACCTGCACCGGCCTGCAGTGGCACTGCAAAGGACGCTGAGGCTCTGGCTGCTGTTTGCTGAGAGCTGGCTGAGCTGATTCAGCGGGGAGCTGCTCAGACAGGTAGGCACGTCCTCGTGGCCGAGCCACTCTGCTCAGCCTGTCCACAACCACCCAGGGCTGGGCCCTGGCCAAGCACCAAGTGTTTGTTTGAAACCCTGTGAATAATGAATGCAAAGTGCTGCAGCTTCCCAAACAAGTTCTGTTGATCTTGACCAGCTGAGGAGCTGGAAATGACAAACATTTGCCAGCGGAGAAGACCAAGGGAGCTGCCTGCCTCGAGCAGAGCCAAAATCAATACCTTGGAAACCTGTCCCTGTATTTAGACTTGGTGAAGCAGTTCTGCTTCGTTCAAAGCCTTGGAGCCTCAATACGGGACACATGCAGGGATGCCAGTGCAGTTTGCAGCCTATATATAGGGGAGGTCTGCATTAAGGGGGGATGCAGCACACCGGGGCCAGAGGAGGGACTGGCACCCAGGAGAGGAGCAGCTCCACGGGCTTCTCACAGGAGGAGAGTAGCTGATGGGTTTTAGAGCAAAGGCAGAGGGGAAAGCAGAGGGGAATAAAACTTAGAGCTTACCCGGCCATGTCAGCAGCAGGGCCAGGCTCAGCAACAACTTCACCTCCATCTGAAAAGAACGGCAGAGTGACACATGCTCCAGTGTCCCCTGAGGCCGGACACAAGGACTGGCAGCCAGCTAAAGATCAGAGGAGCACTGAGCCCCTTCGTATTTTCCCCTAAGCCACGGATCTTTCCGGTGGTTTGGGGGTCGAGCCTCTGAATGTGAGCCGAGATGTTCACAGGTGTTCACTCTGCTCCTGAAGCAATCAGATGTTTTTAATAGGACAGAATCAGAGAAGTTTGGTGCTAAAACACAGACCCCCTACTCCAGATTGAAATCTTTTTCCCTGGGTGCTGCGCATGTTGAGAGATTCCGCTGGATCTGGTCTCTGGATTCAGCTTGACCTGCTCCACACGTCTCAGAATAAAGCTGACATCTTTCTGCCTACAAAAGGATGGATATGAAAATCCTTTCATAGATTTATCCTGCAGCCCAGGGAAGGACTGGCTGTCACCACCAGGAATGTGCCAGCCAGTGTCCAAAGGAAGGCAAGAGTCAATGTCCTGCTGCCCTGCCCCTGTTCCATGATTCTCATTCATTTTAGGGTAAATAGTTACTGAGAGCAGCTCTCCTGCCCAGACAACCCTCACATGAAGCTGGAATGAGACTGCCATTGCCAGCATGTGTTTTCCAATACTGCAGAAATGAAAGAGAAATAGAAGGACAAGAGCTGAATCATCTCTGGCATTTTGGGGCCTTCCCTCTTTTAGCTCTACTATGCAATTGAGAGACTCTCTGGGTCAGCCTCAGACAGGGATTCCAGGCCCAAAATCAGCTGCTGGGGACCCTTGCATCAGTTCTAGGTTGAGAAAATCACTACAGCTTTGTACCTTCATCACCCTGCCTTTCCACAAACAAAATAGCCTGAGAAGTGGCAGCAAGCCTTCTGGAATTCTCTGCCATCTGCCTCTCAAAGCACAGGACCACTCTGGGGTTGGGTTTTTGCGTGGTTTGCTGTGCTCTGTGCAGCTCTGCCACGACACACTTCGCTGCACAGCCTGGCTGGGGCACACCCGACCTACAAACACAGCTCCTGCTCAGCCCCAGGGCCAGCACAGCTCAGGGCAGCAGGCACAGCTCTCCCAGAGACGCTGCCAAAACCTGCAGAGCTGCATCCTCCCAGGACCACCCCCGTGCAGCAGCCAAAATAGCAGCCAGCTCAAAAGCCTGTCCTGTCCGGGTGCTGAAAGCTGCGATTTCTATACCCAGAACTTCCAAAAGCTGAGCTGCTGGGGCTCTGGGCCTTACTTGCCACCAGGTCCTTGCTGGATCTATTGCCCTGGTTTTGAGAAGGATTTCAGGTCCTGGCTGGGAACACTTTTTTTGCAGGGTCTCTCCTTGTGACACACAGCACTGAGAGGGTGTTGGGAGGCACCAGCTGGAGCCAGCACCCACTCACCAGGCTGTTCTGTGTGTGCCAGTGCTGACACATCCAAATCGCTTTTCCCAAACAAGACTGGGGGAAAAGGGGCACAGACACCATGTGGCCTTCACATTCCCCTGCTTTTGCACATGTTGCTCCCCTGGCTCTCTTCTCAGGAAAAAAAAAAAAAAAAGAAAAAAAGAAAAAAAAATCCAGAAATAAACATTGCAGCAAAAAGTACTCACCTAGTGTGGCCTAGAGAAGTCAGCCTGTCTTGAACGAAAGGTTCTTCAGTGACTGATTCGGATCCGAATCCGTTGCTAAATCATCTCGAGGTTGCATGTGCAATGTTCTGGTTCCTTCTCTCCGGTTGTGCCTGTCTGCAGTAACTTTCACCGTGAGAGAAAGCAGAACAAGAAATTCGGATGTTCAATGGAGAGAGGAAACCAGCTGCAGACACAGGAGGAGAAATGGGGCAGCCTCAGGAGGTGCCTCACAGGGATGAGCTGGGCTCAGGCCCAGAGCGAGGGACTGGCCTGACCAGTCACACTGACCAGTCCAGGACACAGAGACTCCTGGAACGCTCCCTGAGCTCCCTCCTGCTTTGTTTTCGGGGACCAGAGCTGCCTAGAGAGCTGTCACTGCTGCGCCCTGGATCTTGTCCCAGTGGGGCAGCAGCAGCACTGAGTGATGTGGCTGTGCCTTCCCCTGGTGCTGCCAGGGCCCCTGAACCTGCCTGGCACGGCATGGGCAGCTGCCTCCTTCTGAAACACACACCAGCCACTGATCTTCTCTGGTGCAACCTCCCTGGCCATGGTCAAAGCCAGATGGACATTTTCACCCTTCCTCTTTCCCTGAAACACCAGAGCAGCTCCTGTTCTCCATTCCAGCATCTCACTATTCTCCATCCCAGTACCTCCCTGCTCTCCATCCCAGTATCCCACTCTTCTCCATCCCAGCATCTCCCTCTTCTCCATCCCAGCATCTCCCTCTTCTCCATCCCAGCATCCCCCTCTTCTCCATCCCCGTATCTCCCTCTTCTCCATCCCAGCATCCCCCTATTCTCCATCCCAGCATCCCCCTATTCTCCATCCCAGTACCTCCCTCTTCTCCATCCCAGCATCCCCCTCTTCTCCATCCCAGCATCCCCCTATTCTCCATCCCTGTATCTCCCTCTTCTCCATCCCAGCATCCCCCTATTCTCCATCCCAGCATCCCCCTATTCTCCATCCCAGTATCTCCCTCTTCTCCATCCCCGTATCTCCTTCTTCTCCATCCCAGCATCCCCCTATTCTCCATCCCAGTCTCAGTGGATTTGATGGTGCACCAAGAAATTTCCACATGGGTGGCTGAGGAAGAGAAAGCTCAGCACCAATCACAGCTCCAAGGTGGCAGCTCAGCTTTCACACGAGAAATGTTTGCCCAGGATCCAGCACACACATGACCAAGGAGCCAGAGCTGAAATTCAGCATTTTACAGCAAAAAAATAGCCTTTGGTTCCCCAGGGGAAGTCGTGTGGTGTGTGAGAATGGAACAGCAAAGCCACTTCCCCAGTTTGCATGATCCCACAACCAGCCTTTCCCAGGAAAGTTTTGGCTGACAGAGATGTTGTAGCACCAGGGAACACAAGCATTTAAAATAGTAGACAGGAGAAAAATGTCTTTATGTGAAGGCACAGATCTCCAGCTGACCTATTTGCCAATGAGAGCTTCACCACACCTGAAAGCTGTAGGCAGCAGAGATGCTGAAGGAGGACCTGGTACCTCTTCCCTTTGGGTTAAATCTGCTCCCTAAAAGCCTTTACCCATCATCACATGACAATTTTTACACCTCAGGATGGCAGTTTCATGAGTTCAGCTGTATTTAGCCAAATAAAGAGACCCACAGGCCAGAATGGAATAATGCAATTTATTGAATTGCACAGCAAAATCAACAGAAAACCTGGAGCACATCGGTGAAAGGAGACTATTTGACTGATACAGGAAGAAAGCAGCTTTTTAGGGATTGAGTGGATTAATTCCACTGCTATTCATTGTTGGATAAGGCTGGTGAAAGAGGAAATGCACTTCATCGAGGGGAAGTAATGCTGCACAATTAACCATTTCCCTAAAATGAGTCCAGAAGAAGGGAGGAAGAAAACAACTACTGCAAACAGAACATTCCTTTGGGCAGTGCTTGAGTCCATGGCTGAGGTAGATGGGGTTGTGTGTCCCCAGAAACAGAGTCCCCATTTGCATTTCTGATTTTAAAAAAGAGAAAAAAAAGTTGTTTTCTATGAATTGTGCTTCACTTCTACAAGCAGAAGGAGAGGTACCCAGTGGTGCAGCTGAATTTTAAAAATACTTCAAAAGCAGTAGGTTCTCTTCACTCCAAGACAGAGGATGCCAGATATCACTTCATCAAACTGGTGTGAGTCAGTATGTTCCAAAAAACCTGAGAAAAACTTGTCAGTGCCCAGACGTGACCAGCTCAGAGAGCTGGTGCAGCCTTTCCTTCAAAAAAAGTTGGATTTCCAGGGCTCAGGAAAAGAGGGATGTCACACCAAAAAAAAAAAAAAAAAAAAAAAAAAAAATCAAACCAATAACCCAAACCAATCTGTAGGAAAACCAAGGCACGCTGGCATTGTAGGCACTGAGGCTTTGCAGATCTCAGGGCAAGAGATTTTCTTTTCCTCAATAAATTAGAACGATTTTTAGAAAACCATTATTTTGTGCTTAAATAGAAGTGAGTTTTCCCATCAGCATTATTCTTCCAATCCACCGAGAGCAGGGCACATCCTTCAATCTGCACTGGTTACCCAGCAGCCTCTTGAAGGATCTAACCATGACTTTTTTTGGTAATTTTAGTGTTTTTTCCACAGCTTCAGTCTTCCATCAGTATGGATCTTCCTCATCTGTGTCCTAAATGGGGAACATGGAGAGAAACTGAGATTATGTGTGAAGAAATGAGTCAAGTCATGAGTTCAGGCAAATGCTGAGCCTGGCTGGGCTTCTGGCAAGAGCCTAAATGCATCTCAAAAATGCTGCTTTGCTGGAATAAGCCAGGGGACTTGCAAAAACAAGTCTATTATACATATACTTACACAGTGGTATAAATATAAAAAAAAGAGAAATATAAAAAAAAGAGAAATATAAAAAAAAGAGAAATATAAAAAAAAGAGAAATATAAAAAAAAGAGAAATATAAAAAAAGAGAAATATAAAAAAAGAGAAATATAAAAAAAAGAGAAATATAAAAAAAAGAGAAATATAAAAAAAAGAGAAATATAAAAAAAGAGAAATATAAAAAAAGAGAAATATAAAAAAAAGAGAAATATAAAAAAAAGAGAAATATATAAATAAACAAACATAAATACATTACATCTCTTTGACTTCTCCCAGACACAATCACCAGGGTATAACCCACACATGAAGTGTATTTTAAGAAAAGCAGCAGTTAAAGATGAACGAGAAAGTGCAGTAACAGCCCTGAGCAGTGCAAATTAATTTTTTTTTAGCCTGACAAAAACCCACCTTCAGAACCCCAAAGTTGCTGTAACCACAGCAGCTCTGCAGCTCTGAGCTGGGAGCTCACCCAAACACCTCAGCTCTGCAAGGGAAATCTCACTGACACTCCAGACATTTTGAGTCTAAAGTGATTTTCCATTGGCTTTGCAATTGTAATTGTTTGGTCACATATGAAGCATGAAAAAGCACATTAGAGAAACCTCAAAAATGCAGACTCGTTAGAGGGCAGCGTCCTCAGAGAGCTGATCAGATAAATATTTCGGTATCAGACAGCAAAGGATCAAACCTGACTAAACACTCTACATGAAAGCAGCAGGATTTTATCATTCCAATTTGACTCCCCCCAAAGGATGAGAGGACATTTTTCAACATTTAAGATCTCCCATGCCCTGACAGCATCTCCTCACCAAACTGGGGCTCCATCCTTTCCCATCTCCTCTCCCTGATTCCCAGAACGTCACCTGGAGCAGCCCTTGCCCTTCCCAAGGCAGCTCTGCCTTTGGCACGAGGATTTCCTGCTTCCCGCACCTCTCCAAATCCTCGTGCCCAGCCCTGCAGCCCTGTGCCTTCTGTGTCTAACGCAGAACTGTAAATATTTTATGTCCAACTTGCGTAATCGCCTGCTTTTCATCCTGTATCTAATGGAAACCATCAGCACACGCCTGTCTGAAGGCTTGGGCATTTAGGACATTCTAAATCACTGACATTAGGAGAGTGAATCAAGCTACACATATTTATTTAAATCCTCCTTAACTCACGTCCTGACTGCGTACACGAGAGGCAAAGGTGCCCCTGAGGTAAACCTGCTCTGTAGGACCCGGTGGAAGAATGAAAGCCCTCTCGAATTGAGGCATTACTCTGGAATGTGGAGCCGATTCCAGCACACAGGACTCAAACAAAACCAGGGCAAAAGCACTCGGGGGAGCTGGAGCAGCTGATTAACAGGAGCTGCTGCTGGGGTGGGAAGGGAAGCAGCAGAATTAGAAGGCAGCCACAGCTTCAGAGAGCACCACTAACAAAAAAAAAAAAAAAAAAAAAAAAAAAAAGCAGAAACAAACAAACAAACAAACCTCGAGCGAGTTTAGCAATGTCCTTTTGTAATGAAAAGGAGGTAAAAGGAGGAAGATCTCCACCACCAGCTCTGCAAAAACACAGAGGGGTGAGGGGTCACCGCCTGCCTTCCCCACCACAGCACTGCCAACCCCAAAGTGCTCATGCAGAGCCCCAGAGAAACCCCACAGCAGCTTCAACCCTGATCTGTCATCCTCAAATGACAGCTTTGATTCCAACCAAGC
This sequence comes from Cinclus cinclus, assembly GCF_963662255.1. NCBI lineage: Eukaryota > Metazoa > Chordata > Aves > Passeriformes > Cinclidae > Cinclus > Cinclus cinclus. Next base: position 6,356,202 of record NC_085070.1, on the reverse strand, counting down.
CCAATGAAAAATCAGTTTGATGGATCTCATGGCAGCTACCCCACCAGTACAGCCAGCAGCTCTCACTCCCTCCAGCTGGGAAGCTCCAAGGAGCCTTGGGGACACACCTTGGGCACCCAGAGGTGTTAGGAGCCTCCACCTGCTGCTCTCAGCACCTTCTCTGAGCACACATGTTGGCAATCACTGTGAAAATACCAACTTTGACTTACCACACAGTTCAGGCACCACTCCTTGATTTTCCCCCTGCAGCCAGCTGTGTCTGTGTGCTCAGGCCTGCAGGAAAAGCAGGGGATCAGGTTGGACTTTTCTCCCCAAATGTTCCAGTACCTCCTCTGGACTGTGAATTCTGGTTATGCCACACAGAACTGAAGGTTTTGCGTTGTGAGGAAAAGCCTTTAAGTCTGCACAGCAAAGCCAAAAGGACTGAAATTTGCCAGATGCCTCATTTTGAAAGTGGCACTTCACAAAGATTGAGACAAGAGCTGCTTTTTGGCTGGTAAATCTTACACCACCAACGAAAACATTAAACGACTTCATTAGAAAAAAGTCATTCTGCAAGGAATTGAGCAGAAGGGAGCTCAGTCTCCAAGGGTCCTTCAGTTCCTGGCATCTCTGCTCAGGCCACCACAGCCAGCACTGTTGTGTTTATTTTGCTGTTTTGGAGACTTCACCCCAAAATGCAGCACACAGAGCTCACATATGCATAACATCCTGCAAACTCAGCCTCAAATAAACCTCATTAGAGGAGTGAAATATATCTGACCCTAAACCGCTTCAGTTCCATGGTGTTCCTCAGCGAGTGACAGAAAAAAGGGAATGTGCAGCTCTCCATGGGGATTTCCCAGAGCTTTCTGCCTGCTGGGTGAGCAGCAGATACCAGTGACTGAACTGCAGTTTATGCTGAAGGACAGTGGGGAAATCATCCCTCGTGCCTGTGCCAACACCCCAAAGTGGAAATACAGGCTCCACCTGCAGCCAGGACTTACTCATCAGACACTTCAATGGAGGATTTCTTGTAGCCACATTTTCCTTTCTCCTTCAGCTCCCGGAATTTCCTCCCCATCCTCACCAGCAGCAGAATGACCACGAGGACAGAAGGGAGGAACACCAGGATGGACAGCAGGGATGCTGAGCTCAGCTGGAAGGCCAGGCCTGAAACACAGGGAGACACGGCTTGGCTAAACCTCTGGGACAAAGGCTCAGCCAGGGCACGGCTTGGTGGCCCTTCCATGTGAGACACGGGGCTGGCAGGCTGGAAACAGCCTGTGCCAACATCAGCAGGGCTCCTGGCCCCAAACCCGTGGTCCCCAAATCTGTGGGGTACCTGTCCCCAAACCTGTGGGGCTCCTGTCCCCAAACCCAGCCCAGGCAGGCTGAGAAGGAGGGAGCTGCAGAGGAAGGAAAGGCACGACACAGTTCTAGCAGCACGACACAGTTCTAGCAGCACGGCTGAGCTGGGAATTTGGGGCAGGGCTGGCACGCAGAGCAGATGAGGAAATTATTACTGACAATCAGTGCTTGTGATGTGGGGATTATTTTTAGGCCAGCGTTTCCTCAATGTTTAACTTGTTCTGCCGCAATTTGTGGAGGCTGAAACTTCTGAACAAAGGGACACTTTTGATTCCTGTTATCACCAGAGCTCCCCCTGTCCCAAATCAATTCAGGAGTTCTCAAAATACTGAGCTCAGAGAGCAGGGCCGAGGTAACCTCTGCTGAAACTCCAGCGTGGAAGTCCAGGGAGCATTTCCCACGTGATGCACGGAATCTCAAGATCCCACAAAGCAAACTCAGTCACACGGGTGAGGTCAGAGTATGGGTAGGGAACCTTACCCCGCTCTGTAACCTCCAGCACTGTCTGGGGAAGGTTGTGGAAAACATCTGGAGGGTTCTTCACGCTGCAGATGAAAGTGCCGTTGTCACTGAGCGCTGGACTTTGGATAGCGATGGAAGCATCACCATTAGCAACATTCCCAGCCCAGAATATCCTGCCTTTGAACTTCCCCGATGCTGTGGGGTATGGGATGGACTGATAATGAAAAATCTGCAAGGAGGGAAAGGCAATAATCCTGGCAATAAAACACTCACATGAGAAAGCAGAGTGAACTGTTTTTTGCACCGCAGAAATAAAGGTGTAATGACATTAAGAAGTCAGGAAGAGCATATTTTCTATTTAAGAGAAATAAAGCTACCAACAAACCTTTACAGTCATTCTGTGCAGTGCACAATGCAGCACCTGTGACAAACCCCCAGATTTATGTAATGCATATTTTGTATTTACCTATAATACTTTCTCACCCAGAGAACACCAAAGGAATTTTACAGGGGGAAGAAGCCAACAACAAGACTCCCAAACTGCAAAATGAGGCAGCAGCCCAGCAAAGCAAAGAGAAAATTCAGATTTTCAGCAGGCCCAGAGGCCTGGCCCTGTTCCACCTACTCTCTCCATCTGGCCCCCAGTGAGGGGACGGTAGGTCCAGTCCACCAGCAGGTTTTCCGTGATGGGGGAGCTGGATTTGAAGGAGCATTTCAGCAGCGCTTGCTCACCCACAAAAGCTCGGACTTTAGGACTGGCTTTAATTTCCAGGGAAAGAACATTGCAGACACCTGATGGAATAGGCACAAAAGGCAGGGAGGGATTCATTCCTTGTTACCTGTGAGATGCAAAATTGTCCCCAAAATACCGAGACATGTGCAGGTCAGACAGAATTCCAATACTAAAGCAGTGACTCCCTCCCCAAAGCTGAAATTCGCCGGAAAGCAGAAAACCTCCCTAACCTATCCCCTGTGGGACTGGAACCGGCTCCAGATAAGGCAACCAGGCAGTACCACAGATGTTTAGATGTGGAGGCTAAGAGCTGAGAAATGGAATCAGCTGGGTCCCTGACGAGTTGCGAAGTAGCAGCTTGAGGCACTTCAAAGCAATTCTGCTCTGCAGTTTCTGGCCACACAACCTGAGTTTTCACACGCGTCGGGTCAAAAGTCTCCCCACAGCGCCAAGCGCCCTCAGTTCTTGTTTCCTGTGCGGCCGCTTCTGCCCCGTCCAGCTGCGCGGTGCCGGATCTCCGCCCGGGCGCATCCACCGCTCCGGGGACACCGGAGCTCCCACCGCTCCCGGACGGCTCTTCCCGAGCTTCCCACCTCCCCCCGAGCATGGACCACCGCGGGGCCACCCTTCCCGAGCCTCCCTCTGCCCCGGGACCATCCACAGCTCCCGGAGCCGCATCCCGAGCGCTCCCGGCCCGGTTCCCACGCGGGACGCTCCGGCGCACCGCGAGCACCGCCGCTCCCATCCCATCCCATCCCATCCCATCCCATCCCATCCCATACCGAGCAGCAGTAGAGCCCCTCGCGGGAGGAGGAAGAGGAGGAGGCGGCCGCCGGCCCCCGCCGCCCCTCGGCGCCGCATCCCGGCCGGGCTCAGCCCCGGAACATGGCGCTCACCTGGCGCAGGTGAAGGCGGGGCTGCCCCGAAATGGCCGCGGCGCCTGGGTGGGTGTATCTGGGCACACCTGGGTACATCTGGGCACACCTGGGCCGCCGTGCTGGCTCCGGGATGGCGCGGCCACCGGTGGTGTCCCCAAAGCCCCGAGCAGCTCCTGTCACCTCCAGCCTGCTCTCTGCGCTTTTTTTTTTTTTTTTTTGGGTGCTGCCGCAAAATGAGGAATGTGTCGGGATTATATTAAGTCAGGATGATCCTCGCTATGAGATCTCTGCAGATTTTCAAGCACAATCAGAAAAAAAAAAACCTAATCAGGAGAACAGACAGCAGCCACATTCCTTAGCCAAGGACACCCTGAACTGACAAGTTTTAGGGATGTAATAAATCAAGATGTTGTTGTGTCTGTGCGTACATTGCTAACTGGGCAAAACACCAGAGGTTTATATATCCTAGAGCTGAACTATCTTGGTAATAATAGCAAAAATCACAGCTGCAGTTCAAAAAGACTCTGGCCAGGTGAAGAGCCTGCCCCTGAGCAGGGGCAGAAGTTGGCTGGGGTGACATAAGTTGTATGAGATTTAATAACCCATCATAAGAGAGGGGCTGTACTTGCAAAGTTACTAACTCTGGATTTCTGTGCATAAATAATGGGGGCAAAAGTCCAGTGGGATGTGGTGGATTTGTGGGACATCTCTGAGCACCCAGGCTTGGGCTCCTCTGAAATCAATAATCAACATCTCCCTCAAGTATTTAATTATTGCTTTGTTGCACACCAGGTAACAAATCCGATTTTGGGGACAAACAGTGCAAATCTGCTCATTCGAGGTGACAGAGCCTCCCAGGTCACACTCCCCCCCTCCACACCAGCACAGCTCTCAGCAAAATGCCTTTATTTACAACACAGGTGAGTGAAAATCAAAACAGGCAGGCAGGTAACAGCCAGAGAACACGGCTGGCACATCACAGGTTGTAAAGCCATAAAGTCAGTCTACAAACAAACTTTGATTTGAGTCTGGGTAAATACTGCAACAGGATCGTTTTGGGGCTGGCTAGATGCTATTAGAGCTCTGTGGTTCCAGTTTTGAGAATGGAGGGGAGCACTGGGATAGCGAGATTGGGAATAGAAATAGGAGGGAGCTGCTGAACCCAGGCAGAAAACTCCCCTCAGCCCCCAAGTTCCCCCAAAGCTGCACGAGGTGGATGTGAAAACCACGCTGGCTGGTGAATGTTATCCCTGATAACAACCAGCACAGCTTGCCCAGCTCTAACACTGTCCATCTAACGTAGAAAAGGGATTCCAAGGATGTTTGTTGTGCCAGCTGAGACCTCAGTGCTCAGTCTTCCTTCTCAGGATGTCAGGGAGGATTCTCGGGGAGTAGAACCAGGGCAGCACAAAGGCAGGCTGTGGTTTCTAAGGTGCAAGAGTGCATCTGCTCAAACACCTCCCAGCCCTCCCTTCAGTCAGTCTTGGCACTTTCATCTTCCAGAGAAGCCGTGCTCACATTTCACAGGTGAGAAGATGAAGGAAAGTTCTTTGTTCACGGGGCAAGATCCTCTTGCTTTGCTTCACTGAAGGGAATTCACAACTCATGTAAATTCACCCTCTTTCTATGCAGGACTTTCAGGTTGAGCAGAGGAACCACACCGGCAGCGTGGGGCATCTGTAATCCAGCTTTGTTCTAACACCCCAAATTACAAGCTTTCACCAGCTGCTTTGGAAGCACCTGAGAGGAAAGACTGTAAGAAAAACAAACATCCATTACTCAGGGTTATTGTCAAAAACCAAAATAATAGAGGTGACTGCTGACCTCAGAAGCTGTGGGTAGAATTTATGCTGACACATTTAAGCGAAGACAGTGAGTATGGAAACAGTGCCAGTCTTCCTGCTGCAATTTTAAAACAATAGAGGCTAAAGGAATCAAAAAGCAGATTCAAAACCGACAAAAGGGAAGTAATTTATTCCTCTTCATCTACAAAGCAGGAATGCCATGGAAAGCAGCAACAATGGCTTTCTTACAAATGCTCCTCAACACCAGGGTGGAGAAATCTCTTGTACATTTAAGAGGCTGTGATTGTTCAGCTGTCTCTGAAGGATCCTCAACAGCAAAGTATGTCTGTGGCCTCAGTTCTGACTGTGAACAGCAGGGAAATACCAGAGGGAATCTGTCTTGGAGAGACCACAGGAGCACCGAGGCATTAATTAGAGAAGATTTGGATGGGTACCTGCATTGTGTACACCAGCAAAAACCTTTAATCTTCCAATGGAATGGGCTCCTTTTCTTCCCCCATCTTCAGGCTCTCCTTTTCTTTGCTGTTATAAAAATGAGAGGAAACAAAAAGAGCCCAAATCAGTGTCGCGCTGAGCAGCAGGAGGTCCTGGGTCACACACGGCACATGCAAGGTGAGATGGTCAGTGTGCCACTCGTGGTGACCACAGCTCAGGGGCAGGCTGCTCATCTGCCTGCCACCACCACAGCAGCTGCGTCCTTCTCTGCACGAGGAGCTGCTGAGAAGGGCAAGGGGCAGATGAGAACTCCAGAACTTGCCCATCCTGGGGCTCCGCTCTGCCTGCACGCAGCCGATTATCGCTAATTGGGTTGGCAGTTTTGCATTGTAGATGCTCCGGGCAGGGTCCAAGCCAATAATTCAGAAAGGCCGTGCAGATAAACTCGTCAAGCTCTCCCAGGAGCCTCTCCCTCCCTGCCGTGTCCTCACCGCTCAGTGTCTGCCACCTCCAGCCTCTTGTCTCGCGCCTTCCTGCGACGCTGTCGACAGATAATCGCAGCTGCCACCACGATGATCATCAGGACAGAGGCAGATCCGATGGCCACGGCCAGGAAATGGATTTCTGAGAAATTCACTGTGTGGGGAGAGACAGAGCAATGAAGCAGAGGGACACACAGGAGGAATGAGGCTGGGATCCTGTGTGTGTGAATAAAACCTTTCCTCAGGCTCCTCTTTTTCCCCTCGTGCTTTCTACTTACAACCCCTTTTCTCTCATAATTGTCCCAGAAGTGGCAGAAGGCCACTCTGGTTAAATCCACACAAGCTCTGGGGGTGTTCCTTGGCCTCTCACCTTTCTGCACGACCCGGAGCCGCACCTCCCCGATGGTGCCATACACATCTGGCCAGTTTGTCACCTGGCAGGTGAAGGTCCCGTTGTCACTGGGCTGCAGGTTCCAGATGATGATGGAAACATCGTTACGCTCAGTGTTCCCATCCCAGGTGACTCGGTCCTTAAACCTCCCAGAGGGGGGCTTGTAGGGCTCCTTCTGGTAGTAAAATACCTACAAAAATCACAGAAACGTCGAATGGTCTGGGTTGGAAAGGACCTGGAAGGTTCCCGAAGTCTTGTCAGGTGCAGGACGTCACCTAAAGCTCGGTTGTGGTGTCAGCAGGTCCAGTTTTGCAAAACCACAAATATTTTAACCCTGACCACCCAAGACTAAACACAAAGAGTGTTTTTTAGGCAGGGTCTACAAACAGGACTGGGATTAATCACTACAAGTGATGAAAGCCCAAATGTACTCGTGGGTTTGGGGTGTGCCTGTACCCACTCACTGCTCCCCGGGTGCTGGGGCAGGGGGAAGCCCTGGAACGGAGCGCAGAGATCTCACTCACCAGCTCATGAGAGCTCAGGTCCTCGGGTTGGAAGTTCCAGCTCACGGACAGCTGCTGGCTCACGGGGCTGCTGCTGGAAAAGGTGCATTTCAGCCGCTGGTTGGTCCCGTTCACGGCCACCACCTCCTTGGCGGTGTGAACTTCCACTGCTGCCGCCAGCCACAGCGCTGCAGGGCAAGCACAGGGGAAAATCACTGTCTGCAGCGAGCTTATCACCGCTCCTTATCGGCTTCAGCTCCCTGCCAGCCTTCTCCGTGCCGGCAAGGGATAGCCTGAGTGTCGCAGGCAGTAAAACCCTTCTGAAACCCACCCGTTAATTGCTATTTCCCATGCTAGAACTTCCCTTTATGCGTTTTTCACTCAGCCTCATGCACACCACGGTGAAACTGCTCTTGCTGGTACATCCAGAGCCAGTTTTAGAGGATTTATAGCCCAGCTGGGCAGCTGCAGGTAAATTCAGTCAGGCTGAAGAGTTCTAGAGGAAATCCTCAAGGTAAGAGCGGATTTGTTTTTCCGAGAAACATCCCCACAACCACCATGGCTGCTGCTTTATAAGAAGTGAGCATCCCTCACTTGATGCTCCCCTGGAAGAGGGACACCCGACAGGAGGGAGTGCAAGGAAAAGAAAGGAGGAAAATGGGAAAAAAAAAAAAAAGAAAAGAAAAATGAATAGTTTGCTGGTGAAGGAAATAGAAAATATCAATATCCTGTCACATAAGGAAGTTAACTCACCCCAGTGTGCATCAAGCCAAAAAAAAAAAAAAAAAAAAGGCTTATCTAGGGTTGTCAATTGTAAACTTCATAATAAAGATTTGGAAACAATTTATGACTAGATACTTTCTACCAAATAATTCCTTATCTCAAAGGGAAAAAAACACATGGAATGCCAAAACATTGAAGGTGTTCACACATGAAAAATCTCATTGGCAGAGATCACGTTGCTCATACACGGATTCGGTGCCAAATCTTTTCATTCTAAACTCCTTGAAAAGAACAAAGCGAGAAATAAAACACTTTTTTTTTTTTTTTCCCAAGGCAGATTACATCCGTGTGCTCATGCATTTGGGAAAGGAACATGCTTTATTCTTAAAATCCAGGTGTTTTGATATAAACCACTGAAAATTCAAGCGAGTTTCGTGTCGGTCTGGAACTTTTGCTGTGTGAGGGACCTGGAGCCGGGGCACCTGGACAATCCCTGATTGTTTAGGGACAAAGGTAGCAAAATAATAATAAAAAAAAAGGCTGGGGGTAAAGTTCAGATTCTTAGCAGGAGAGAAAAAGACGTTGAAAGCCGAGCTGAGGAGGCGATCAGTGGAGGAAGGAGATCGGTGATCTTCGCTCGAATACGCCCAAACCTGTTGGGCAAGAAACTCAACCACTCGGTGCCACTTCCAGCGAACTCCGAGCGGAAAGAATCGCAGCGAGCACGGGGGAAAAGCCTCTGCCTTGGGGATAATTCCAGGGATCAGAAGAGGAAAGTGAGGACAGGTTTCCTTACCTCGGAGCTGCGCCCCAAGGACGAGCGCAGCGCCCAGCCAGGTGCGGCCGCGCATCGGGGACACAAATCCGGGGCTGCAAAGACAAATCTGCTTCGTGCTCTCCGTGACCGGGTAAAAAATGAGTTTGTCAAAGTCTTCCCAGCCCAGCGGGGCAGATTCCTTGCCCTCAGCTCGGCCTGCCCGAGTCAGGGCGAGCTCCTTGCCAAGGTGCGCCCTGCCCAGCTCAGTTGTGCCGTAAATCAGCAAGATTCCCAAGGTAAGATTAATTTCTTCTCCCTCCCATATTCCCCTGCTCTTTTGTGTTGCAATCATTCCTCCTCCCAGCCGCCACCCGAAACCACTCCCCTCCTGTGGGACGTAAGAGAACTTTTGCCTGGAGGTGTTCATAGGTGGTTCGAAGGAATGAGGGCCATTTGTTTTGCAAAAAACCTGCAAACGATCCGAAAAAAAGCAGCCCAAAACTGACGGTCCGTGGCCGCAGTGCGGGCCCTCATCCAGAGGATGGAAACGTCCCTCCGAACAACCCTAAAATGACTTGAACCTTCCTTGGTTGTAGCCAAGTATTGGGAGCCTGGTGCTTGGGAAGCTCTTGGAAAAATCAAATGGAAAATGGGTCCAACCCGGCCGTACTCCAGGCACAATTCCAGGAAACCCCGCCGTGCTCCGCAGGTGACAAATTCCGTGGGACACAAAATATTCCGCGGGAGGCACGTGGCAGATGTGAGAGTGTGAAATCAATCTGAGCCTGTGCGCTGGCAAAATGAGGATGTTTGCATTCGAGGGCCATAAATCACCGGCCGTGGCTGTGTTGATGCCTGGGTCACGATCCCGTCCCCAGAAGCCACCCCAGGTCACCGGCTGCAGTTCTGCCTGGTGCCGATTTCCTTTGCAGGGGTGCGAGGGGAGGGTGCCCGAATCTCTGAGTGTTTGGGGGTCTCCCTTCAGCGATTTGGCGATGGAAAAGCAGCACTGAGGCCGTCAGCTCCCTGGACTGTCCCCAGAACAGAACAGCGAGTCCTGCGTGCGCTAACGCATCCCGCTCTCCGCTCCGGGACTCCAAGCATCTCCATTTTCCTGGAAAGGATTTGGTCCCGTGTTAGCCCTTCATCACTTCATCTCCCCACATTTCCACTCAGTTACTATTCCAACATTTCACCTCCTTTTGTTTCCTCGCCACCGTGAATATTTATCACTCCGGGGCTTTGTTCAGGTTGTTTTTAACCTTTAGCAGCCAATTTGCTGCCACTTCCTAATGCGGTTTCTGCACAGCGCTGGGAACAGCCCCTGCTCCCACCTTTACCTGCAGACTTTGCTGATCTTCAGCTTCTTCCGAAACATGGGAATTCCAGCTTTTAAGTGAAGATCACGTCCCTGGAGCACTCACCAGTAAACTAAATTCTGTTGTTTCACTTAAAAACACAAAAAAGGAAAAGAAAGGCCAAAGAGAGCACCCCAATAAAGGAAACGGGGCACAGCGACATCCCCTCTGTGTCCACGGCAGCATCCCTGCGGGCAGCAGAGCCCGGGATGCCCCTGGCCCCGTCCCCCGGGGGTCTGTGGCTGCCCCAAGCCCCGGCTGGGAGGGACCGTGCCCGGCGTGCGGCGCTGGCCGGGCCAGGAGCCCCCTCTAGTGGGGCCAGGACTCTTCTCCCGAGCGGGACAACCTCCCAAAAATGCTGCTGGGAGATCTCCAGGAGGGCCCTGGAGAGGGTTGAGCGCAGGGGATGGGCAGGGAGCCCGAGCTCGGTTCTGTGCCCCTGCAGGGGCTCTGGGTGCTGAGCTTTGGGTGCTGATTCTGGTCCCTTCATTCCAACCTGCCCGTGCCTGAATGGGACCTGCAGGGAAGATGGAGAAGGGCTCTTCGACAGCAGCTGTGGAATACAAACAAGGGGGAATGGGTTCAAACTGCCCGGGGCAGGGTTGGATGGGATATTGGGAAGGAATTTTCCCCTGGGAGGGTGGTGAGGCCGTGGCACAGGGGGCCCAGAGAAGCTGTGGATCTCTGGAAGTGTCCAAGACCAGGTTGGACAGGGCTTGGAGCAGCCTGGGATGCTGGAAGGCGTCCCTGCCATGGCAGGGGTAGAACGGGATGGGCTTCATGGTCCCTTCCCACCCAAACCATCCTGTGATTCCACATGAAGTTGTTTGCTGCAGTTGGAACTTCTCAAGATCTCACTTTGAGGAGCTGTTGGGAAGGTCGTGATGGCAAATCCGATCCAGCTCGTTTCTCTCTCCAGGAGCTGTCCCGAGCCCTGCAGAGCAGAGCAGAGCAGAGCAGAGCAGAGCAGAGCAGAGCAGAGCAGAGCAGAGCAGAGCAGCCACCCCTCGCTGGAGGTGACGTCCCATGAAGACATTTTGAGCCTCTGCACTTCCTGACCTGGCTTTACTTCACGTGTCTGGGTCTGCCCTGCCTGCTCTGGAAAGAGTGAGTCCCCCAGCCCTGCTTGGCTTCGTAGCAATTCTGGGAAAAACAATCCAGGGCCTCTTTCTAGAAAAGGCACCGTGTTTTTTTTTCCTGCCGCAGCCATGCCAGTCTGATGTGGTGGAGAGGAGCAGCAGGAACGTGAGGATGAGGCTGGAGCAGTCCCTGCCCCTCCTGGGGCTCCTGCTGTGTGCAGGTGAGTCCCCAAACCTCAGGCAGCAGGGTGGGAGCTCGGTGCAGTGTGAGCTGGAAGGTTCCACGCGCTTAATTTTGGTTTTATCCCTCATCCGCGCACTTTTCTTAAAGCCTTTAGTGATCCTGGGTAAATAACTTCAGCCTTGGTGGGGTACCAGGGGTGGGCTGGCAGTTCCCACCTGAGCAGTCGGAATGCTCAGGTTTAGGATGAAGTGAAGAGCACCTGTAAAGGCTCTAAAGAAGGAGAGGTTAGTGTGCAAGGTAATCCATTAGGAGTTGTTAGTACAACAATAACTACTCTGCCAAAGTGCTGTAAATACCAATTTCTGTGAAGACAGAAAACCGTGTTTTATCAGTGGTCTGTTATTTCTTTTTAATATTTAAATTTATCCATGTAAAATAAAAAAGCATCAGGCCACCTTCTCTCCAGCCAAGTCCCGCTCTCTGTGGAATTCAAATCTGCAATCACTTATTTACGTTAGTTTTTGCAGAAAAAAAAAGAAAAATGTTTTTAAAGGAAATCACAAAACCGATTCACACCTCCTAAAATCTTTTTCTTTAATATTCCACCTCCAAAGCCTTCCATGGAGAAAGTTGTTTCCTACAAGGCAGAAAACTACACAGATAAACTGTTTTACAGTTGATTAAACTAATTTCAGGGAGTTCTCTTGCAGAGGACAGAGGTTTTTACCAGGATTTTCCAGCAGTGTTTGCTCCATGACAGTAAAGCAGAATTTTGGGGTTTGCACCTTGCAATAACAACCCTTTTTCTGAGCTGGGTTGGAAAATGATTCAAGTTTCCATTCTGCGTTAGGCTGTGTTAAAAATGGCTTCCAAGTTCAGAATAACATCCTGTCTTATCACCAGAATATTTCTGATGCCTTCAGCACGAGTGTGGGATTATAAACAGCTCTTTCAAGCAGCTGAGTTCAGAAAGGAGGTCCTGGGAGTAGGAAAGCTGTGTGATGTCTGTAGCTCAATTAATTAACATTTCTTATTCATTTTTTTTGCAGTTGGCATCACAGCTCAGGAGGGTAAGTGTATTTTACTGAAGTCCTTAATTATTAATCATGCTAAAAACTCCCAAGTATGCCTCAAAAGTGAGGACTAAGAGTCAAATAGAAAGATTTTAATTTTGTAAACATTGCAGGATAGAAAAATTTGCTGTTCATTAATTGACAGTGATCTTACTGATTGCAGAAATTGGTCCCTTATTATCACCAGTGTTGGGCATTTCCAACAGCACCAAGCAGTGAGGCAATGGTGAGATGATTTTTTAACACTCCTTATTTTTTTTTTTGCAGATGAAGAGCTGCAGGGTAAGTGAATTTTACCAGCATTCTTTAGTGTTTAGCGGGATATAAAGACTGTAGCTGACTAAAATTGGGCAGAAATATTTGATTTTTGCCCTTGGTTTCCCTTCTCACTGGTGCGTCTTCCCAAGGGGAATTCCTGGTGGAGATTTCTGGCACCACGGTGACAATCACATGTCCCTTTGAGGAGGAGGAGATCCGATGGGAGCTGTCTGGGAGAACAGAGAGCACCAAGGAGAGGAAATTCATTCTAAAGGACCATGACAGCACTCCTGCCAACCTGACCTGCTCCGTGGACAATCAGAGACGCCAGCTGTACCTGAATGCCAGAGGTGAGTGCACAGCCCTCACCCCGCTCCTTCCACTGGCAGGTTTTGGGAGCTGACACTCGGTTTTCAGTGCTGCCTGTGGGCTCTTTGCTTCCACGTTATCGCGTTCCTCAGGGATTCTTTCTTATTCTGAATGAGGCAGAGAGATGGGAGTTTGGGTAGCTTAGAAAGCGTGGTTTATTTTTCTGATTTTCTACCGGAAACGTGAGTTTTTGTTACAGGTATTGAGAGCTTGACCAGAAGTCACGAGGTTTTTATGGTTACAAGATTTTTTAAGGACTTATTAACCAATAAAATACTACCAACAAAGATATTTATGTTTCTAATCCAATACCAAGAAATTTTGTTTAATTACAGTGTGACCTTTCTCAGCCAATCCTGTTTGGACACACAAACCTATTCTGTCACCTTTGCAACTATTTTATTCTTTCTATATCTTAAACTTGTTTCTACTTAACACATCTCTGCTTTAAACTTTAAATTTACATTGTTATTTCCAGTATCTAAACATGGAAGCTTTTCCCAAGGCCTCAGTTCAAATCCTGTGTTCTTTTCCAAGTCTGGATTTGCAGTTTTGAGAATTTCTTGCACTCTTCAATCCTGCACTGGCGTGGGCGAATGTGGTGCTGCCCAGGCTATTCCCTCTCTGTGTGGGCAGTGACAGAGCCCTGGAGATGATTTTTGGGATCTCCCCTTTCCTCTCAGTTTGCCCTTTTCCCCATAGCCCTGTTCCAGCTCTCAGGTGAGCAGGAGCTGGGCTCTCCTGGCTCTGAGCATCCCCCTGCCCTCATCCCTGCAGTGTGTGCCAACTGCGAGGAGCTGGATGCGCTGATGGTGGCAGGGATCATCACTGCAGACCTCCTCATCACCCTGGGGGTGCTGATCCTGGTTTATTACTGCAGCAAAGGCAGGAAGGGACGAGCCAGCGCCTCTGGGGACCGTCGGCCACGAGGTGAGAGCCGTTCCCTGCTCCCCGTGCCATCCTCTGAGCACCCAGTGAAACCCTCATCCCCACGGCGTGACGGGGCGTCCTCTGCTCCCCACGAGCTTCCAGCCAATGCTCCTGCTTCCCACGGGTGCTCTCCAGGCTGCCTTTGTGCAGGGATGGCAGTGGCCGCTGTGCCAAAGCTTCCTGCGCATAGGAACCCATTTCCCAGGCTGTTCTGGAGCCCTCCAGCTCCTGGCAGCAGTTGCCTCTTCAAGAGCTCAGAATAAACCCATGGGAGATGATCCATGGTGTGCCTGGCCCTGGGAGCAGCCTGGAGGTCCCTCGTGGCAGGAATCCCCAAGGATTCACCCTCTCTGTGCCTCTGTTTCAGGTCAGAAGACGCAGCGTCCTCCCCCTGTGCCAAACCCAGACTATGAGGTGAGGAACTCTCCCTGAGTTTTCCATCCCTGCTGCCTGGGGAGGGACAGCCAGGGCTGGGGCTGGGGCTCATAGCCAGGTCATTCATCCTTGAAGAAGGTCCAGGTTTTCCTGGCAGTGGAGGAAAAAGATGGTGAGGGTGCAGCCCATTTTCCTGGTGCTGCACAGCGGTTTGTCTGGGAGCAGAACTGCAGCTCCCTGTGCTCTGCCCCTGCTCTGTTGTGCTTTTCTGCACGTGTTGTGTGGGCTCAGGTGAGGATTCCTGACCTGAGCCCTCTGCTGTTCCCACAGCCCATCCGAAAAGGCCAGCGGGAGGTGTATGCAGGTCTGGAACACAGGGGCTTCTGAAATTCCCAGGGATGACAGGCTGGAAGCAGCAGCACTGGGGCTAAAGGCTTCTGTCCAGCTTGTTCCCAGCTCTGCTGAGGCTCTGGCATTTTGGGATAAGCCACAGGACAGGGATGCACCATCCCACCCTGGGGTGTGCTTGGGTTTGCCATCAGGGAACAGAAATGGGCACGCTGGCAAGAGATTTCCTTCTCATTAAAGGACTGCAGCCTCACTGGTGGTTCCTGGTCTCCTTTTCCCCTCAACATTTCTTTCTGCTCCTGTGGCTTTTCCCTCCAGTTTAATTTCTGCCCTGAGTGCCCTCACTTGCTTCTGGTGCTTCCCTAGGCTGAGAGCTGATCCTTCTCAGGGGGATTTGCCTCTGACCTGGTCCTGCTCTCACCTTCACAGCCTGACCTTCATTTGCAGGCAGTAAAAACCACCCCCAAAAAACGGCCCAGCAGCAATGGCACAGGTGAAGAAGGGCCATGGGTTGTTTTGATGCCTGTTTCAGGTTGAAGCCACCCCCGTTCCTGGCCCTGAGCAGAGGAAGCAGCAGCAGAGCAGGGGCTGGGGTGGTTTAGCTGCAGCAGGATGCAGGAGGACCCAGCAGCTCCAGGATGCGGTTTAGAGGCACAGCTGGGTTCATTTACCACAACAGCACCTACACCCCAGCAGGGAGATGGTGAGATACACACAGCACCAGCCCCCAGCAGCTCCTAAACCACTCAGGGCCATGTTCTCGCCTCCTGCAAGCCAGTGCTGCTGCAGGGATGCCTGCTCAGCCCTCCAGTGGGGTGGGAGAAGCTTGGAGCACTCTGGGTGTACAGGGCCTGGATTTTGCTTCAACAAAACCCCTAAAATTTGCTACGCCCCAGAGCTTCTACCAACATTTTTGGGGTACTTCAATGCACAAGTTTGCCCCAGCCAGTGCCATCCCACACATTGCTTGTCTCAGCAGGATCAGCACAGAGTGCTTCCCTGCACCAGGGGAATATTTCTTTGTCCTTCCAAGGGTGAGGCAATGCCTGCCTGGTGTCTGTGTCTTGTTTTGGAGACTCAGACTACATGAGCTGTTTCTGCTTGGGGCTGGGGAGTGCAGACCTGGCCTTCCCAATGACCAAATCCCATCCCATGTGCACCTTATGAGACACCAGATCCCATCCCATGTGTGCCTTCCCCAGCACCTGGACACAACAGATGGGGCAGGGAGGCTGTGGGACAGGCTCATCTTTAATGGCAGGAATACAGGAGTGCAAGAGGTCATGGAATGAGCACAGGGCTACAAGCAGCCCATCCTGGAGGGACCTCCAATCAAAACCAGCATGCTGATGAAGGCAGTGTCAGAGCCTCAGAGTCTTCCCACTTCACTTGCGGGCACGGGTGGGAGCCAGCCGGCTGTACTGCTCATCCTCCCGATCCCCCAGGGGCTGGGAGGGGGAAAAAAGGGAGAGATGAGCCAAAACTGTGCCTGCCCATCCCTGGGAGGATGAGCTGGATCAGCCTTTGGAAAGATTTTCGCCACACTGAGGTGCTGAAGGTGCTCACACACACACACAGGGGTACTGAAGGTGTTCACACACACACACAGGGGTACTGAAGGTGCTCACACACACACACACACACACAGGGGTGTTGAAGATGCTCACACACACACACAGGGGTGCTGAAGGTGCTCACACACACACACAGGGGTACTGAAGATGCTCACACACACACACAGGGGTGCTGAAGGTGCTCACACACACACAGGGGTGCTGAAGGTGCTCACACACACACACAGGGGTGCTGAAGGTGCTCACACACACACACAGGGGTACTGAAGGTGCTCACACACACACACACACACAGGGGTGCTGAAGGTGCTCACACACACAGGGGTACTGAAGGTGCTCACACACACACAGGGGTACTGAAGGTGCTCACACACACACACACACAGGGGTGCTGAAGGTGCTCACACACACACACACAGGGGTACTGAAGGTGCTCACACACACACACACACACAGGGGTGCTGAAGGTGCTCACACACACAGGGGTACTGAAGGTGCTCACACACACACACAGGGGTACTGAAGGTGCTCACACACACACACACACACAGGGGTGCTGAAGGTGCTCACACACACACAGGGGTGCCCCCACACTCACCTGGTAGAGCTCATTGGCGATCAGGTTCTGCCTGTCAGAAGCTGAAGGAAGAAAGAAGATCAAGGTCAGGGATCAGGGGAGACACATTTACAAACAAACCCAGGAGCTGGCTGCGGCGCCTGGGTGCTACACACAGCCCTCAGAGGTGCCAGGCACAGCCCTCGGGTTTCTCCTGTCCCTCACCTCGTGACGTGTGGCCCCTGTCGTGGCCAGTGATGCAGTACACGGCCACTGCCAGGAACAGAGTGGCCAGCACATCCGCGATGACGATGCCTGAGATGGTGGGAGCGTCCACCTCGATGCAGTTCTGGCACACTGGAAGCCCAAAAGGACACGGACATTGAGGGCAGGGGCACATGCACAGTGCTCAGCCAGCTCTGCCAGTCCAACAGCAAGCAGCTGGTTTTGCTGTGTGACCCAGGGCAGTGGCACGAGCTGCCACGTGTCCCCCACTGCCACACCCAGAGTGGGGCTGGAGCAGCAGGTCATGGCACTAAATAAGGCTGCAGAGCTGTCCCAGTGACCACATGCAGAGGAACCTGCAGCAAACCAGTGGAGACAATTCCCAGACGAGGGGAAATTCCCTCAAGACTTGGCTTAGGTGAAAACTCTGAGCAGGTCTGGCTCTGGAAAAGCAGGTGTGCAACACTTACTCCGATAGTGCACCTGGAGGCTTTTCCTTTGCCCTCCTGTTTCACACACGTAGAGACCTCTGGGGTCGTCATAAGCTGTGCTCAGGTCCAGATGTGCTCCGTGTCCAACAGTGCTCCCATCCTTCCACCAGGTGATGTTCTTGTTGCCTTGGCCTTGCACACATTCCAGGAACACCTTCCCACTGAATTCCTTCACATACACCTGCCCTGGAAAAGGAGAAGAGAGCAGAAGGATTCGCCTGTGAGTTACGGACAGCAGTGCAGAACTCAGAGCTCCTTCATGGGGATGAAGCATCACATCAGGCTGTCCAAAAAAAACTCTGGGCAAAATAGGCTGCTCCATCCTTATTGCACTGATTCCTTTTTCCCCATCGGCCTTCCAAACCTTCCCGGGTGGAAAACCTCACCGAGCCTTGGGGCTCCTTCCCAGCATGTCCAGGGACCACAGCGAGTGTCCGGCCACTGACCCCACACCTGCAGACTCACCTCGGACCCCCCAGCTGGCCATGGCCAGACCGGCCAGCAGTGCCCAGGCACTCAGGACCCTTCCCCTGGCCATGGCCCGGCTGTGGTGGCTGTGTCCCCGCTCTCTCACAGGACGTGGGGAGGGAGAGCTGCTCACCACGAGGCACCAGCCGCCCGGGCTGCGTCAGGTACCGGATGCTGGTGGCTGATCCTCCCTCCCCCGGCAGCTGGGGATGGATGAGGTGCCCTGTGAGGGCAGGGAGGATGTGGGGAGCTGAGCTCCGGGTCCTCCAGCAGCCAGGAACCCTCTGCAGCCAAGGGCTTCCAGCAGCCACGGACCCCCAGGAGGCAAGGATCGCCTGCACAGCCACAGAACCCAGCAGCATCCACGGGTCCCCCAGCATCCATGGAGCCCCTCCAGCATCCATGGAGCCCCTCCAGTATCCATGGAGCCCCTCCAGCATCCATGGAGCTCCCTGGCATCCATGGAGCCCCTCCAGCATCCATGGAGCCCCTCAGCACTTACAGAACCCTGCAGAAGCCACTGAGCCCCCACCATCTCCCTGTTCCCCTGCAGCCATGGACCCCTGCCATCTACAAGTTCCCCCTCAGCCATGAAACACTGCAGGGCTGGGGAGTACCCACAATTTCCACGTCCCCCTGCAGTCACTGGTCCCCCACAGCCACGGAGCCCGGCATCCACTGGTGTCCGCTGCTAGCCACAGACCTCCAGCAGCCACAGCGCACGCTACCCACAGAACCCTGCAGCAGCCGCAGAGCCCCCCAAAATCCCCGAGCACCCCGGCATCTCAGTGTCCCCGCGTCTCCGCTTGTCCCCGCGCAGTCTCGAACCCGCGGCCCGTCCATCGAGCTCCGCGCCGCGGTCCCGTGTCCCTCGCGGCCGCCGTAGGGCGCGCAGCCATGGCGGCACGGGAGGGCTCTCTGGTGGCGGCCGTGCTGGAGCACTCGGGCCGGCTCGACAAAGAGCACCTGGGAGTCCGCGTCGGGCGCCTCTCCCGCCGCGTCGAGGAGCTCAAGGCAAGGGACGGCGAACGGAGAGGGCGCGGGGAGAGACGCGGGGTTGGTGCTGCGGCGGAGCCGGACAGGACTGGGTGTCCAGCCCTGGGTCAGCTCGGGTGTGCAGCCCTGGTTTGGACCGGGTGTACAGCCCTGGGTCAGCTGGACCAGGGTGTCCAGTCCTGGTTTGTCCCGGAGTGCTCAGCTCTGGTCTGGGAGTGCCCAGCCCCGGTCAGGGGGTGCCCGGGCCCTGCTCCATCCCGGGGTGCCCCGGCCCTGCTCCATCCCGGGGTACCCCGGCCCTACTCCATCCCGGGGTGCCCCGGCCCTACTCCATCCCGGGGTACCCCAGCCCTGCTCCATCCCGGGGTACCCCGGCCCTACTCCATCCCGGGGTGCCCCGGCCCTACTCCATCCCGGGGTACCCCAGCCCTGCTCCATCCCGGGGTACCTCGGCCCTGCTCCATCCCGGGGTACCCCGGCCCTACTCCATCCCGGGGTACCCCGGCCCTACTCCATCCCGGGGTACCCCGGCCCTGCTCCATCCCGGGGTACCCCAGCCCTGCTCCATCCCGGGGTACCCCGGCCCTGCTCCATCCCGGGGTACCCCGGCCCTACTCCATCCCGGGGTGCCCCGGCCCTGCTCCATCCCGGGGTACCCCGGCCCTACTCCATCCCGGGGTGCCCCGGCCCTGCTCCATCCCGGAGTGCCCCAGCCCTGCTCCATCCCGGGGTACCCCGGCCCTGCTCCATCCCGGGGTACCCCAGCCCTGCTCCATCCCGGGGTGCCCCGGCACTGCCAGGCTCTCTCTCCCCATCCCTGCGGTCCTGTCCCTCTGCCCCCGAGGTGACGCTGTCCCACTGCTCGCTGTCCTCAGGGAGAGGTGTGCACCATGATCAACAAGAAGTACACAGACTTCCTGCCCAGCGTTCGGGGAGCAGAGGACCTGGTGGCACAGGTGGAGGGGCTAGCCAGCAACATCGACCAGCTCAAGGCACACATCGAGAACGAGGTGACTCCAGGGGGACATTCTGCTCCATTTCATCCCAAATCTAGAGTCCCCACCTCATCGTGGGGTGTTTGGTCACTGCCCTAAACCTGCCAGAGCTCAGGGAGTGTCTGGACAACACTTCCATGGTGGGATTTTGGGGCTTGTGGCAGCACTCGATGATCCTGGGGGTCCCTTCCAGCACAGGAGGTTCTGTGAATTTTGTGACTAAGAGCCCTGGGTGATAATGATGCCTTGGGTTTTAGCTTTTATATTTTTCAGAGTCTCTCCTTCTTAGTGTGTAACTCTGAAACTTCATATCAGGTGTTAGTAAGTTCTCTTCACAGGGTAGTTGGACAAAACAATCCCTTCGTAGATAGAAAATCAAGGACAGCTGGTACCCAAAAAGCAGAAACAACAGCAAGGGAAAGTGGGCAAGCCAGGGGGGCTGAGACTTCATAGCCTGGGGCTGTGGGTTGGACAATTGACCCCAATATGTAGATGAACCAAAACTTAGAAAAGTGTTAAAACTCATGACCAGGTTGGATCTTGGATTTGATTTGGGTGTAGCCCTGGCCGGGCTCTTGCACTGCCCAAAGTGTATCCTTTCAATAAATGAGCTCTAAGGAATGCCTTGGAGTGACACTAGGGTGTACATTAAGAGCTGTCATTAAGGGCTTGTCACTTTTGTGTGGGTGGAAAAGTGTGTCACAGTGTCCTTCAGAAGGACCAGCCTTGGCTGTGGCAGAGGGTGTGACACAGGAATAAAAGGGATGGAGTTTTTTCCCTCCTCGCCAAATTATTCTATGAACAGAAATAAATGATAAATTAAATGTAAGAGGAAAATGTGTGTGCTAACAACTGCTGTCAATGAACTGAGAAATGTTGTTATTTTAGGTCCAGCGAGATCTAAATGTTGCTGGTGCTGAGTTCACAGAGCTGAAGCAGCAGCTGGAGAGGGACACGCTGGTCCTGAGTGTCCTCAAAAAGCTGCAGGAGGTGAGGAGGGGTGAGGAACAAAGGACTTCTGAACAACAAATCAATGTGATTATGCAGAAGCTGATTCATTGTTTACCTTGTACCCTACTTACACATTCTAAAACTACTCTCCATGCTATCATGCATTTTTTTACTTGTTGCCTCTATCTTGTCCACAAGCTCTGCACACACCTTGAAGGAAGTATGATTAGGTTACAGTCCAGTGCTTCACTGCCCACCTTTATCTTGGTTCTTCTAATCTTGCTGTTCTGTTTTTCAGCTTATTCTCTCCCATTTTAGCGCAGTTTACATTTCAGTAGCCTCGACGAATTCAAGAGTGTTTGATAAAACAGCAGAAAAAACAGCTAAAAATTGATAGGCTGGTGCACCTGGTATAAACTATGGCCCAAACTATTCAAAATACATTGCTACAGAGGGGGAGCAAAACAATCCTGCTCCTCAGTGCGAGGCATTATTGTGGGCTTCTGTTTTGGATGAGCGTGTTTTGGATGTAGCTTACAGATTTGGGTGGGTGTCTGTGGTGTAAGAGCAGAGCTGCAGTGACTCCTGCGTGTGTTTTGCAGTTTGATACAGCTATCAAAGAGTTCCATTCTGCCCTGCTGGAGGAGCAGTACGTGACAGCAGCCCAGCAGCTGGAGAAGGTACCAGTGAGCCCTTGGCAGTGCTGATCAGTGCCCTGGGTGAGTTCCAGAGTTTCACTGGTAAGGGCAGTGCTTACCCCAGCTGTGTTTGCTCTCCCCTGCCAGGCACGGAGCAGCCTCAGGATCCTGGAGTCCCGCAAGGGCTTTGAGCTGAAGATCCTGAAGGCCCTGGGCAAGGAGCTCATAGTGCAGACACAAAACATAATCTACCATCTCTGGCAGGAGTGGCAGAAGCTCATTGTGTGGAAGCTTCCCCCTTCCAAAGGTGCTCACAGGGTTTTTTTCACTCTTTCTACCCCACTGATGTGCCTGTTTTCACCTGCAAGGTGGGACATGCACTAAAACTGTTGGGCTGAGGAGGTTGGACGAGCTCTTGCTCTGGGGAGGGGGTAGATCTTTGCTTCTGCTGTGACACTGTGACAGCCCTGGGTGTGCTTTGGTGCAGGAAGCAGCAGCCTGGAGGCCGTGGTGCTCTCGGAGCTGCACTTGCACACGGTGCCACCCCAGGACAAGGACACTGCTGTCCCACCCGTGGCTGCTGTGCTGCAGGCCTTGGCTGTCCTGGGAGAGCTGCACTGCAAGCTCAAAGATTTTGGTAAGACAGACCCCAGAAACAGCCCCAGTAGCTCGGGGGGATTAACTGAGGGTTGTTTTAACACAGATAGTGAGATCCACTTCACTCCAGCAGGACACTGGGAAACTTCTTCCTCTCCTGGCCTGTGTTTCCCACTGAGGTGAATGCTGTAGCTCTTATTAACAGGAAAATATTTATTCCCATTATTTACCTGGAGTTATTTATCCTTTTCCTGACAATTCAGTGTACTTTTAATCTATGACTACGTGGTTTCATAGTCTGATGCTTGAAGAGTTTTACCTCATTATTAATTCCCTGATAGAGCTGATCAAGGGATTGTTCCTTCTGATTCTTGCAGTCTCTGAATCCAGAACAGTCAGGGCTGGAGCTCACTGGAGCAATCTGCTGTTGGAAAACCTCTGTTTTTCCCTTTCCTCAGGCCATTTTTTGCTGCAGTACATCCTGAAGCCACTGATCTTGCACCCATCTCTGGAGCCAGACCCAGAGGAACAGCCAGATGTGTTCATCCTGAGGTTCAGGTCCCAGGAGCTTGCCTTGGATGAGGCCTCTCCTATGGAGGTGTTTGACAAGATCAAGTTGGTTTTTGAAGTTCTGCAAAAATACCTGCTAAGTAGGTAGTTCCTCTCTTTTGGAATTAGTTATGATCAGTACCTTGTTCATTTAAGGAGAGTTTTCTAGAATAGCTAATTGTTCATCAGCATTATGTGCAAGGAGAATGGAGGAAAAGCTTTTGAACTGATGGAGGGTCTGGCCCAGGAAGCAGCTGTATTAAAATCCCATTTTTCTTCTCTGGAATGCAGATGTGGCTCTGGAGCAGCCTGGGGAAGGCAGAGTCACCCTGGCAGAGCTGCTGGGGGAGCTCATATGGGAGGAGCTCTCAGACTGCCTCATCCACAACTGCCTGGTGAAATCCATCCCAACCAACAGCAGCAAACTGGAGCAATACAAAGAGGTGGGTCCCAAAAACCCCCTCAGGTTTGAACACAGAACCCAGGCACTCCAGTGTGATGGCATGCCCTGAAAACCTTGTTCATCCTTTGCTTTTGCCTTTTATACCCAGTTTCACATTGTTGCCTGATTTTAGGAGACTCTGCTAACATAGAGCACATCTGCTCTCCTCAGGTGATCAGATCCACAGAGGAATTTGAGAAAGCCCTGAAGAATATGCAGTTTTTGAAGGAAGACACAACTGCCTTGCTGAAATACGCCTGCAATGTCAATTCCCACTTTGCCAACAAGAAGTGCCAGGATGTGATCATGGCAGCCAGGAACCTGATGACCTCAGAAATACACAACACTGTGAAGGTGACTGGGGATGCCTCACACAGTTTTTCCATCTGGAGAACAATCTAAATATTTTTTAATAGTGTTGCAGTGTTGTGTTTACCTTGAGTCTTAAATCTCTGCCATTCAGTGCTTTCTAATCTTGCAGATTCTCCTTTCAGAGCTCCAAATTCTGTTACCCTCTCTCTTGTTTTCCCTTAGATCACACCTGATTCCAGAGTACCCCTCCCAGAGCTCCCTGATCCTGGGTCAGGGGACCACTTGAAAACACACAGACCCTCCAACCTGCACAGTGGGATGGTGAATTTGGGGAGTGAGAGCAGGCTGAGCCCACTCACCCTGTCCCTGCCCACCTGCCGCATCAGCTCCTCTGTGCAGCAGCTCGTGGAGCTGGCTTATCACACCCTGCTGGAGGCCACAGCCAGCACAGATCTCTGGTAGGAATTCTTTGGCATTTATTAGTTATCGTTATTTATCAAGTTGATATTTATTTAGTAACTTGTGTGTCAGCCTCTAGCAGCACAAAACATCTGGCAATAGACTTAAAGAACTTTAAAGAATAGAAAATACTAAAGACTGGACTCAGTTATTACTCTTGTTTTGGCTGGAGGATGTGCCCCTGGGTTTGGGCAGGAGGCTGACACTGCTGCAGGCTGTTCCTTCAGGTTCAGCAGTCCTTGGAGTTCAGGTGTTTAGAAGAATCAAGCCCATCTCTTTTTTCCCAAACCAAGTGCTGGCCTCACTGTGAAAAGAGTTCTTGCTTTGTGCCAGTGAAACCAAAGAGCTCCAGCCCTTGGGGAAAAACAAACAGGATCCACATAAACTTGACTTTAACAGGCAGAGACCACAGCCCTGAAGCAGGAGAGTTGCCCAGGTAACAGCTGCCCTCAAGGGGCAGAGAGAGGGCTGAGTGTTCCACACACCTGGAGGGGCAGGGACAGTGTCCCCTTTGTTCTGGGCTTTCCTGTCTCCCTTCCACACTGAACCTGGAAGCACCACAGCCTTTGTGAGTTTTTCAGAATGTTGACAGTGCTGTCATTGATCCTGACAATCCCCTCTTTGTGCCAGTGCTTCATTGCTCATAAAACCTTGTTGTGGGGCAGGTTGAGGGTCAGCAGTGAGCAGGACATTAATGCCAGACTGACAGGATGCCTCTTTCCCTTGTAGCTGTTTGCAGCTCTTCAACTGTGTCAGGGACATCTTCCAGCTCTTCTGTGAGGTAGTGCCCATGTACCACAGGTGAGCGTGTCCATGTTTCCTCTTCTGAGGGGGAATACTGCTGTTGGAACAGTCCCACTTGTCCCCTACAGCCAGGGGCTCCATCAGTAAAAATCAGCTGTTCAGTCTCTTATTAGACCATACCTGTGCAAAGCAGGTGCTTGAGAGTTTCTGTGAGGTCATTCTTACGATCAGGGGTGTGGTTGAAGTTCTCACACAGCTGTATTTGTTTCCAACCGTGTAACTTTGACCTCGGATGTGATGCACACATTTTTCATGATGTTTTTCCTGTGAAAAAGAGAGCAGCAATGAAGATGGAGAGTTCACAATCCTGTCAGAGAACTTCGATTTTGCTCTAACAATATATATTCCTGTTTGAAAGTCCATGGCTGGAAACAGTGTGGGATAACACAGGGATCAAATGCCTCAGTGCTATTTCAGACTGTTTTCCTGACAGTTCCTGTGGGCTTGGGAGAGGTTCAATGTTTTCCCTCTGTCAGTCAGGCCTTGCCAGCACCATCTGCCAGACTGTGCGTTCCTGTAGGATACACACAACTATATTTTTAACAGAACCAGCCCTAAATAAACCCATTTCTCCTTTTCCCTTCTTGCTGGGCCAGGGAGAACCTGCAGAAGCTGCCCCAGCTGGCTGCCATCCACCACAACAACTGCATGTACATCGCCCACCACCTGCTCACCCTGGGCCACCAGTTCCGCTACAGCAGCGCCAGCGTGCTGAGCAGCGTGGCTGTCACCTTCGTGGACCTGGTGCCTGGCTTCAGGAGGCTGGGTAACTTCCCACCTTCCCCTCTTGCAGTGTGCTTGTGGATCATGTGGGAATTCACCCCGGCACTCGCTGCTGAAAGGTTTTGTGGAGGTGTGGCTGCTCACTCGGTGCGAGCAGTGGATGGGTGTTTTTTGGACAAGTGGCAAAAACATTTTCTTTTCGAAGAACATTTGGCTCTTTGAAACCTGTATCTTCTTATTCTCCAGAGCAGTTTAGTATCCTGCAAGATGTAGCACTGTGTTTTGGGATCTGCTGCTCAGTCCTTTGATATTTCCATTAGTTATTCTACACAAATGAGTTCAGAGATAAGTTTGTGTGAGCTAACAGGAATCATCCACAGCTCGTTCTGCTGCCTTTTTTTTTTTTCCCCAGCAGTGTTGTAGCTGCACAAGAGCTCACTGGTTAAACTGGCTCTGGGAGACTGGAGACTGCAAATTTGATTAAAAATAAAACATTATAGCAAGTTCATTCTTCAGCACTTACAGTCATAAATAGGCAGAGCAAATTTAGTAATTGCTTAATTGCTTCTCCCTGCTTATTTTGCTGCTAAAGGGGTGGAGTGTTTTCTGGCCCAGATGCGAGTGCAGAAGGGAGAAATCCTGGAGAGGCTCTCGAGTGCCAGGAATTTTTCCAACATGGATGATGAGGAGAATTACCGTGCAGCAAATAAAGCCATAAAGCAGGTAAGGAAGGCAGAGAAAGAACATCCCAGTGCCTGCAGGTATCCTGAGGAGGGTGCAGTGTGTCATGCCAGCCCTGACAGCTGTGGAACTGCTAAAAAACCTGCTTTCTGACATGGTGGTTTGGGTTTTTTTTGTCCTGGGCTGTGTCTTCAGCAGGATTACACCATTGTTCCTCCCCATTTGTGCTCACCTGATCCCTTTGTTTGCCAGGGTTCTGTCTGTTGTCACACTCAGCTGTTGCCTTGCAGGTGCTGCACCAGCTGAGGAGGCTGGGCATGGTGTGGCAGGATGTGCTCCCTGTGAACGTGTACTGCAAGGCCATGGGGACCTTACTGAACACAGCCCTGGCAGAGATTGTCACCAGGATTGTAGCCCTGGAGGTAACAGCTATGGGGGTGCTGGGGACAGCATCTGTCACCTCCAGAAACTCTCCCCACAATCACATTTCAGGGGAGCAGTTCATTCGCACAGAAATTATGATCGTGTATCCGCAGAAAATGTTCACAACCCAAATTTTCCATTTCACTTGGCACTTCAAAAATAAACCTCACCTGTGCTCTGTTCATGTTCTCCCCTTTCCAGGATATCTCTGCAGAGGATGCAGACAGGCTGTACTCACTCTGCAGGATCATGGTAGAGGAGGGACCCCAAGTTTTCACCCCTCTCCTTGAAGAAGACAAAAATAAGAAGTACCAAGAGGAAGTTCCAGTCTATGCACAGAACTGGATGACGTTCAAGGAGCTGATGATCATCCTGCAGGCCAACCTCCAAGAAATTGTGGATCAGTAGGTGTTCTTCTTTCCAGCTGCTTCTCCAGACCTGTGCCAGGGAGCTGGAGTTGGCAGGACTGCTAACAAGGGTCAGGATCAGCTCCTGGCACAGGTCCTTGGAGACTTGAGGTGCCATTTCTGGGCAGGTTACTGACATAAAGCTCTCCCTGTCTCCCATCCAGGTGGGCAGATGGCAAGGGGCCTCTGGCAAAGGAATTTTCAGCAGCTGAGGTGAAGAGTCTGATCCGAGCCTTGTTCCAGAACACGGAGAGGAGAGCAGCAGCACTGGCCAAGATCAAGTGACTCCACTTTGCACCTCTGGCTTGTGACACAGCACAAGTAAACTAACTCTTGAAAATATGTTTTTTAATTTCATCTTTCTTATTTGTACTGGTGTGAAAAACTTTGGGGTTGGGTAAGTGTTGCAATTATGTTGAGACAGACTGGACTGGCTTCACCAGCAGTCCTTTATTAGAAACCTTTTCCTGCATTCTTTTAGTGAACTTTCTGACAGCTCCAACTCCTTTTCCTACAGGCAGCTCCACACAGCTCTGACTCATTTTCTTTTCTCTGCAAGTTCCCTTCTTCCTTTCACATAACTGGTTAACCCCAGCCTGTCCTTTTCCCAGCCATCTTACCCTTTCTGTCCCTCACACAACTGCATGTCCCTTCCTCCTCACAGCACACTCCATCCCAAACTGCAGCAGGCTCAGTCTCTAACTGCAGCTGGTGGCCAGCTAACCCACTCTTTTATAGCACCCAAATCCATTGGGCAGGCAAGGCTGTTTGCACTCTCAATAACCAGTACAGCTGTAATCCATTAGGAGGAATTGCTTTCTGTACTATCCTTTCAACCTGTCTTCCCACAGGTGAGTGCTTCCTGGAGCTTGGCTGAGGGAAAGGAGCATTCCTGGCACAGTGTTTGTGTAACCTCATCTCAGGCTGGGCTCGGGGCATTTTCAGTGCTCAGCTGGGACTCTTCTATGCAGTTCTACATCAGGGGACCTGCAGCCCCTCTGTGACCTCTTCTGTCCCTCAAACCACAAGTGGAACCCACAGACTTGGAGAGCTTTTGATATCTCTCCATGAAGTGCCAAACTTTCCCACCTCAGCTTCCCCTGAGGAGCAGACCTCGAGGGAGAGATGCTTTAGAGAGGGATTTGGGGGAGGGAGATCCTGTGCTGAATGTGGTCAGGGCACAGGATTTCTCACAAGTGGGAAATTTCTCCTATTCTTCATGGAAAATAACTTCAAACTGATTGAGAACTTCTCAGTGTCTGTAGAAGCTGGTTCAGCTCCTTCCTTTATGTTTCTGTTGGGTGTGAACTGTGTAATTCTGGTGTCTTTCTAGTGTTGTATTTTCTGTCCTTCAAGAATTATGAGAAATGTAAATCAATATAAAAAGGGAATGAAAGGTGCACTCAGAGCATTGAGTCACACGAGGCTGTGTTTGACACTTGGATTATTGTACATTTCTTTGAATTGAAAAACTCAGAGCATTTTAGCCCAGAGACCAAGGTGCTGCACACATGGAGCAAAGTCCTTCTTGCCCTGTAGTGCTTAGAAGAGTTCCAGTCAGGAATTTAATGTTTTAATCTGTCCTCTCCTGTTGTCTTCTTGTCATTGGCACTTTTGTCCCACTCCTGTTCCCATTTCCAGGCACTTGTGCAGGGGCTGATGCTTTCATTCCACCCCAGTCCTTGCAGAACTCTTCTGTTTTTATTTTTCCCCCTTTGAGTGTTCCCAGAACACTGGCATCTCATGGGATCCCCTGCCCCTTCAAACAGTAGTAGAAAAATTTTGAAAAACACTTCTCCCCTGTTGATTGTTCACAGAACTGTAATTTGCTATTTTCTTTAATAAACTATTTATACTGAGCACGTTTGGGAGTCTGTTTGGGTTACAGTGAGACGGGGGACCCAGTCCTGGACTGTTCTTCACTTGTGGGAAGGGCAGAGTGTTGCTGTGTGGAGTCAGTCCTTGCCTGATTTCTAGTGGACCTAATAAAATCAATTTTAAAAGGAAACAAAAAAAGCAACCCGTACCATGAAGTAGGTTGTCCTAAAGGCTTGTGCATGCAGGGAAGGAGTTCAACAGGACAAACCTGGGATTTGTCTGAGAACAGATGAGGCTGGGCACAGAGCTGGACTCACCTGGGTGACCTGGTGGATCCAGGGCAGCAGCTGAGCCACGTTGGTGTAGACCCCGGGGTGGTTGGGCTCAGCACAGCCCCGGCCCCAGCTCACAATTCCCACCAGGCGCCACGTGGATCCGTCCCAGCACACCAGGGGCCCCCCACTGTCCCCCTGTGGGGCACACCACGGAGTCACAGCCTGCTCTGGGTCCTGAAGGCTCACCCAGTGCCACCCCCAGCCAGGTGCCACCACCCCAAGCCCCGTCCAACCTGGCCTTGAGCTCTTCAGGGAGCATCCAAACCTCAGGGCAGCCTGTGCCTCCCCAAGGGTGTCCCCAAGGGGGCCGCAGGCACCCCCAGCCCTACCTGGCAGGCGTCCACGTGTCCCTGTAGGTGTCCTGCACAGAGCATCCTGGCCGTGAGCTCACCCTTGTACACACAGGAGCTGTTGCACCTCCGGGTGCCAATCAGGGGCACCAGGGCCTCCTTCAGCGTCCCGGCCACCTGTGCTGGGGACAGGGACAGAGAGAAGGCAGGAGGGAAACCCAAGGGAGAGAAGGGGACAGCAGGGGACGGTGGCACTGCCTTAAGGGATGAAATACAGATGGGATTAAGGCAGGGCGAGCATTTGGGATGGAAGCGGCTGGACAGGGCTGGGGAAAAGCTCCAGGCAGTGCCGAGGGACTCAGGGGAGGAGCTCACCTTGGCCAGGTGTGGTGTAGCCCCAGCCCGACACCCAACACTGCGTGCCCTGCAGCAGGTCCTGCGGGGAGGGCGGCAGGCACGCGGCTCGGATGGCACCTGGTGACAGGGACAGCTCAGAGGGGACAGCTCCGGCAGGACGGGCTGCAGAGCCCTCAGCCTGGCTCGGGGATGGCAAAGGCTCCTGGTCCAGCAGCTGTGGCACTGCCACCTCCCAGGAGCTGCCGGCTCTGGGCACGCTGTGCCTGCCCCGTGCCAGCCCGAGTGTTCTGCAGGGGACAGGGCCAGGCTGGACATTGGGGCTTGGAGCACCCCGGGACAGCTGGAGGTGTCGCTGCCATGGTGGGGGTGGAACTGGGTGAGCTTTAAGGCTCTTTCCCACCCAAACCATCCTGGGATTCTGGTTCTGCGAGAGGCTCAGGCTCAGAAGAGGCTGGGTTTGGGCAGCTTTTCACTGGGGGTAGGACAGAAAACTCCACAGAAGGACACGGGAGCACCAGGACAGCACCAGGACAGCCCCTGACCTGAGAAATTGAGGGGCACTTGGAGCCTCATCAGGGCGATGTCGTAGTCGAGGTTGCTGTCGTTGTAGAGCGGGTGTGGGATGATTTCCCGGACTGGTACCCCGGCCTCGGGCGCCAGGGAGCTGCGAGTGACAATTCCTGCAAAAACCTGCCAGGATGGGGCTGGCAGCTGCCTGAAACCGAGCAGGACGGGCACTGCCCTGAGTGTGGGGCAACGAGCACCGAGGTGTGGGCTAGCAGTGGGCACAGGGAGCCAGGGATGGGCACAGGGAGCCAGGGATGGGCACAGGGAACACGGGGATGGGCACAGGGAGCCAGGGATGGGCACAGGGAGCCAGGGATGGGCACAGGGAACCCGGGGATGGGCACAGGGATCCTGGGATGGGCACAGGGAACACGGGGATGGGCACAGGGAGCCAGGGATGGGCACAGGGAGCCAGGGATGGGCACAGGGAACCCGGGGATGGGTACAGGGAGCCAGGGATGGGCACAGGGAACCCGGAGATGGGCACAGGGAGCCAGGGATGGGCACAGGGAGCCAGGGATGGGCACAGGGAACCCGGGGATGGGCACAGGGAGCCAGGGATGGGCACAGGGAGCCAGGGATGGGCACAGGGAACACGGGGATGGGCACAGGGAGCCGGGGATGGGCACAGGGAGCCAGGGATGGGCACAGGGAACCCGGGGATGGGCACAGGGATCCTGGGATGGGCACAGGGAACACGGGGATGGGCACAGGGAGCCAGGGATGGGCACAGGGAGCCAGGGATGGGCACAGGGAACCCGGGGATGGGCACAGGGATCCTGGGATGGGCACAGGGAACACGGGGATGGGCACAGGGAGCCAGGGATGGGCACAGGGAACACGGGGATGGGCACAGGGAACACGGGGATGAGCACAGGGAACCCGGGGATGGGCACAGGGAACACGGGGATGGGCACAGGGAACACGGGGTACCTGTGCACACAGTGAGCTGCTGTGAGGATCCACCCGGGGGCCAGCACGGAGCCTCCACAGCGGTGCTGGGAGCCCTGGCACACACTGACCTGCCAGGGCCAGCGCCCGGGGGACACGTCTGTGCCCCCCACCACCCTCACGGCCCCCGCCTGCAGCCCGCACTCTGCAAGGAATGGAGGGAGAGGCTCCAGCCCTTCCTGCTGGAGGGCGAGGGAAGCAGGGGAAATGGGAGGAGAGAAGCTGCTGCATCGAGGCAGGGATCCTGGGGACACAGGGGAGGAGGGAATCACTCACCTGAGCACTGCAGAGCCACAATTCGACCGGACTGGCAGCTGCTCCTGTGTGGAGCAGGTCAGAATAAACATCAGCCAAAATCCCCGCAGAGCTCCAGGGCGGCTGCAGCAGTTCCCAAGGGGGTGTTTGCTACACAGCACCTGCTCACCTCTGGGCTTCAGCCTGAGACAAGGCTCCAGCAAACCCTGCTTGCCCCAGAGCTGCCCTTACCTGACCTGCCACGTGTCCTCCAGGCTGCCCTCCTGCCCGGGTCTCACCTGCAGAACTGCTGCCCAGCGCCCACCTGCACATCCGTCAGATTCACTCCCTTCTGCTGGGTCATGCTGCAGGAGCGACAGGAAACGTCCCAGAAGGGGTCAGGGATGTGACCCTCCCACGGGAGTGTCACAGTCCCTCAGCTCTGGCAGCTGGGAATGAACTTCTTGGCTGGCAGGACCTTCTGGAGCCCAGGGAATGGTGTGGCCTGGCTCTGCTGCCCTGACAGCCCCCCCAGCTGCTTTTGCCAAGACCAGTCCCCTTGGGAAGGGCAGCAGCTGCTGCCTGTGCTGTGCCCACCTGAGGTACCCGAGCTGCTGGCAGAGCAGGGTGCCCAGGGAGGGATCCCAGTGCCCGTGGCACACCAGGAGCCAGCCAGGATGTGCCTCCACCCGTGCTTGCAGCAGGGAATTCACTGTGTTGATCCTGAAAGACACTGAAGCCATTCCATTGCAGACAAGCTGTGTGTTCCCAATCTCTGTGCCGGATCATGCAGAGCCAAAGAGGAAAAAATACACCCTAAACCCCAGAAAAAATCCACTTCAGGAATTAGAAACTCTAAATGAACCCAGTCAGAGGGGTCACAGGCAAAGGAGTCATGAAAGAGTTGCCTTTGCTGGGGGATTCCTCCATGCAACGAAGCTGCAGTGCTGAAGGGTCCAGCAGGACTTCAGAGAAAAGCAAAACTGCAAAATGCAGCAGACAGTGATCTTTCAAGAGCCTCTTTTCTTGCCAGGCCTGGCTCCCCTCTCCCCACCACTGTGACATCAATCAAAGGTGCAAACCTGTGCTGGGAGCCCCCCGGACCACGGGCTCTTCCTCCTCACCATCATCACACGCTGGGATCACATCCAAATCCTGCTCCTGGGGGAAGCCCTGCTCTGTCTGGGGCTCCTTCCTGTGCTTCACTTCAGGAGACAGAGAAGGTGCTGAGGGTGGGCTCACACAGCCCAGAGATGCCCAAAAGTGGGCACAATCCTGCCCACTGCAAGAGGTGAATGAGCCTCTCCAGGAGCACAGCTTTGCCCCTCCCCGAGCCAGGGCTGAGCAGGGAGCTCCCATCGCCCCACCCCACTGCTGGCACCCCAAAATCACTCTCGGAGTGGCAGCAGGGCTGTCCTGGGGGGGACACTGACCGAGCAGCCACGTCCCAGCCGCCATCCCTGCCAGCAGCCCGGCCACCCCCAGCAGCAGGAGCATCCTCCTGGCGGTGCACAGAGCCCCAAGGGACACCTCAGCAGGATCTGCAAGGGAGGCAGAGAGGCTCAGCGTGGTCTGTGCGTCTCTCCCAGCTCTCCCAAACCCCTGGTGAAGGCCCTGGAAGGTCGTGCACTGATTTCCAGGGCTCGCCTGCTCCTTTCCCAAAGGAGGAGCTGAGCTAAGCCCTGGATTCTGCCAGGGCTCAGGACGCAGAGCCCACCCCGCTCCCAAAGGCCACAAGCAGCTCACCCACCGTGCCCTGGGCAGGGCTGCGTGCCCGGTGCTCCCCTCCTGCGCTCGGCATCCTCGGCGTGGCTCGGGCTGCAGGGACAGCGGCAGAGCCCCGAGCAGCTCGGTGCCAGGGCCGGGTGTTCGGGAAGGGGCTGAGCTGTGGGATCCCTGCTCAGCATGGCAGGAGCAGCAGAGCCCAGCTCAGCTCCCCAGGAGCCAGCTCAGGTTCCTGTGCATGCGCTGAAGGCGCTCCCTGTCCCCAAACCCCCCTTCTCCTGCTGCCAGGGCTCTGCAGGGCTGGGGCCACGGCTCAGCCCCCCCACCCCATCCCCCGATATTCCAAGGGGACTCTCCTGTCCCTCTCTAGAGCTGCACCGAGCTGGAGCAGCAGCTGTGGGGCTGCCTGAGCCCCCGGAGCCATCTCCCACCTGCTGCCCCCCTTTCCCCTCCTGTTCCTGCCACATGAGAAGCCCCAGGAACTGCTGGGGCTGCCAGCACTGACCTCCAAGTCCTTTGGGAATCAAAACTTCCTGGAATGGGGAGTAAAATCAGAGAAAATCCTGGAGCTGCTTTTTCCCACCCGCACATCTCCTGCCAGCCGTGGCAGGTGAAGGACAGGTGAGGGCTGGTGGGGCCCCATCGCTCCATGAATCCCCCCAGGGAATCAGCCCCACCTTCCCAGGAGCTGGATTTCACCCCCTGGGGCACACAAGGAGCAGCAGAGGACAGGCAGCAGCTCCCAGCTGGCTCCCAATTCTCTCTCGTTGTGAGTTTCCACCCTGTGGCTGGGCTGTGTTGGGACAGGAGATGATTTTCTTAGCACAGCAGAGCTCTGGTGGAACTAAATCCCTCGGGCTGCTGCATCCCCTCATCCTCCTCTGCCCCAGCCCCCAAAACCAAGAGCAGCTGAACAGACTGGAAGAGCTGTCCCATGGAATAAAGGCTTTTTTTTCCCTTAACTTCTCCATCCCTGACAGACACAGCTGGTGCCTCGGAACACTGATGAATTTTTAACGCTATTTAACCAAAGAAGATCCCATGAATGTTTCATGACCTGTCCTGCAGGTTTGTGCTCTCTCTGAGCTACACCAGGTGTGCTGTGGCAGAAACTCACCCTGGACTGGGCAGCTGCTGGGGGTTTTTGGGTTGGTTTGGATTTTTTTTCTCCAAGCCCTCTGTCCCATTTAGAGTTTAGGCCAGAAAGGCTGCAAATATCCCCCAAATCACACTCTGGCTCAGCTTCTGGCCCTTTCCTGTTCCTGTGCTACACCCTGTGGGTCTGGAGCATGCTGGGCAGGACTGTAGATGGTGCTGGAGCACCAGTGGGAAAGCAGGGAAGAGCCCAGGCACAGAACCCAGCCCGAGCATCCTTTGACAGCTCTTCTGGGCAACCAGGAGGGGAGGGACTCACCTGGCTGCTCCTCCCAGCCCGGCGCCGCTGCTGGGCCGGTCTCCCCTCCCAGAACCTGCCAGAAACTCAACCTTTTCGGAGTTAAAGGAAGATGAAAAAAGTAAAACAGAGGTGTGAGCACAGCCGGCAAAACACAAACGCCTTCCCCGCAGCAAAACACGGCGAGCAAGGACCGGTCCTTGCAGGGGGAGTGACGAACAGCAGCAGGTTCCAAAAGGGTCCATCAGGAACGGGTTAAAAAAGCCAGGACACATCCCCCAGCCTGTGCTGCTGCCTCTTTGCTCTGAGTCACGCTCCTTCCCAAACTCATTCCGAGCAGATCGATATCTGCGAGCAGCGAGAGCAGCGATGGGGAGGAGCGCGCTCCCCAAATTCCGCATGGGCGCACGGCCGGGGAAGGGGAGCGGCAGCGAAGCTCCCTCCTGATGTGGAGGAAGGGAGTTTGTAGCCTTTAACGGGGTGTAAACAACACCCTCGCTGTGGGCTGTGAGTGCCAGGACAGGGACATCCCCGCGGTCCCAGGGCAGGGACAGTCCCCACCCCGGGCGCAGCTCCTGGGGGATTTTCCTGCTCCATCTCCCGGTGCAGCACAGGCAGAGCAGCCCCCAGCCCCTGCCCTGCTCCAGCCTCTCTCCCGAGGCAATTTGCTGGCTGATGATTACGAAGCTGAGAAGGCAGTTTCAGGAAAACTGGTTTCTCCTTGGAAGGAATTGAATGGAGGCACTGCTCTAACCTGATACAAAAATTGGTTTAAAAGGCAGCTGGCACCGTGTGAAGCACAGACAATTCCGAGGCAATTCCCTGCAGGGATGGTGCCAACCTTCCCAGAGCCAGGGAATGGGCACACCGCTGCCCTCCTGCCTCAGAGGAGCCGGGACAAATGTCGTGACCCCGCTGATGCCGTGACTGTGATGGGGACACCTCAGTGCTCGCCCTGGGCTGGGCTTTGTCACCTTCCACCTGTCACGGGTGAGAGGCAGGGATTCGATGCCCCTCTGTTCGTGTTTCTGCAGAGCAAGGGCAGCCAGGAGAGGGCTGGGGCCTGGATTCTCACCCATCACCCAATAAATAGGGAATTTAAGGATGTCAGGGATGAAATATTTCCATTCTCTGTATCATGTTCCAGCACAAAGATATCCCGAGGGATTTATTCCCAGAGACGAGTCAAAGAAAAAGAATTATTACAGAGAAATTAATTTTATGCTCCTTTTCCTCCCATTTCCAAACAGTTTATTTATCACTTGTCAGCTGAACCTTTGCCCTTGCAAGATGCTGAGAACCCAAATCCCAGGAACGGAAAAGGAAAAGGTTTTTCAGGAGGCTGGGTGGCACTTCTGCTTCGCTGTACCCTCACTCCCTGCTTGGAAACCAGAGCTTTGAAGCGCAGGGGGGTCACGCCGGGGTGGCACTTTGCAGTTTGCCCGGGCTGGGTCACAGCCGGCCCAGACTGGCAGCCCAGACAGGGCCCCGGGCTGTGACACACGGCGGCCACTCGCCCTCCCCGGCAGCCCGGATGAAGTCAGGGCTGATGTCACCGGGGCTGGCGGGTCCCTGCAGCATCACGGTGTGCAGGAGCTGCTCTGCCCAGCCCCTTCCTCTTCAGAGCCAAAAACCCAACAGAAACCCCCCAGCCCTGGAGCTCTCCCGGGTGCACCAGAGGGGAAATCCAGGGATCCTCACCCTGATGTGTGACAGTCCTGAGGTGCCACCTCCCTGCAGGGAACATTCCAGCCTCAGCAAATCCAGCAGTGAGGAGAGTCCTGAGCCTGCTGCACGGAGCTTCCACCCCATTAACTGCTCCTCTCCTCTCCTCTCCTCTCCTCTCCTCTCCTCTCCTCTCCTCTCCTCTCCTCTCCTCTCCTCTCCTCTCCTCTCCTCTCCTCTCCTCTCCTCTCCTCTCCTCTCCTCTCCTCTCCTCTCCTCTCCTCTCCTCTCCTCTCCTCTCCTCTCCTCTCCTCTCCTCTCCTCTCCTCTCCTCTCCTCTCCTCTCCTCTCCTCTCCTCTCCTCTCCTCTCCGACTGCTTTTCCCAGGATTTCACCCCAGCAGTAAAACTCGTGCTGGGTTGGATTTTTTTCACTCCCTGCTCCTGGAGGGGGCACTGAAATCCACGCCAGGAGCAGCAGGATTTTCCCTGCCTGGTTCTTTCTGGAGAACCTTCCTGCACCGTGTGCTTCCCTGGGGACACATCCCTGGCAGGGCTCGGGCTCTGCGAGGTATCAAACGGAGCTGCAATCACCGTCCTGCCAGAATTTATCCACCTGCGAAGATCTACGAGTCTCTGGGTGGTTTTAGAGGCTGCTAAACACCCGATAAATTTAAATCCGTGGGCCCCCGGGAGCCTCCGCTGTCCCCCGGCAGTTAAGCTGCCAGCATTCCCTAGAAATTTGTCACTGCTCAGCTCAGCAAGGAGAAGTATCCAGGATATTCCTGTCAGCCTTTGCTCTGGGATATTCGAGTGAGATGTTACTAAACCCCAGCTCCTCCTTCGGGACAGAAATAAAGGTATTTTCTTTATTCCCAGAAAGAAAGGTTTCCCCAGCCAGCAGCCACATTTTTCCTGTGCTCAGCTCCTGTTTTCATCCTTCTGTGTCCTGACTTTCCTCCCCTCCACGACACAGCACAAAGTCTTGGCCAGTGCTGCTCACCAAAAACATCTGCCTCCAAGCTCCCTCACACAGCCTCATTATGGATCATAATTAAATAATTACACGTTTTCATTCTCAGTAATTACAGCCACTACTTATGTAAATAAATACTCTGCCTGCAATTATACAAAGTTATGAAAAGCTATTAGAAAATATAGATTCGGTTAAAGAGAAAATCACTTCAGAGATTGCCCAGGCCCAAGCAGCTCTCAGTCATCCCCTTCCCACCCAGACACCTCCTTCAGCACCAGGAACTCCCTTCCCAAAGGGAGGAATTCTCTGCATTTCTGCAGGCTACAAAGTGAAGCATCTTTAATGCCTCTTGACAGAGAAATAACTCCCCTCATGCAGCAGTGCTTCAAGGCACGACGTTTAGGCAAGTAAAGGTCCAAAATAGCCTTTCCTTCAGCTCTCTTATTTATTTCCTCCACGTTTCTTATTTATTTCCTCCCATAAATTCACACGGGGGAGTTCCTCAGCACTTTAAAGCAATGGCCTCGATATCTCCCTGAAGGATCACCTTAAAAAAAAAAAAAATCCACTTCTCTTTTTTCTGTTTCGTTTCTGCAGAGGTTTGGGAATCACAGCTGCTTCCTGCAGCTCGGGAATACTCAGGTTTGCAAAGCGACTGGAAAAGAGGGGAAAAAAATAAAAAAAAAACAAAAAACAAAGAAATTTCATCTAGAAAGTGCCTGAATGGGAGAACACGACCCTGAGCCCTCGGGACCTGCAGGATTGTCTCACCCCTTGTGGCCCAGCAGAGTTTTTGTGCGGTGCTAAGAAGGTGCTTGGCTTAACTGAGTTGCCATCTGTGACTCAAAAATATTTTAGGAGGCCCTGGCAACCCAAATACATTTCTCTTCTCTTCTCTTCTCTTCTCTTCTCTTCTCTTCTCTTCTCTTCTCTTCTCTTCTCTTCTCTTCTCTTCTCTTCTCTTCTCTTCTCTTCTCTTCTCTTCTCTTCTCTTCTCTCCAGAGATTTGTACAACTCTCAGCGTAGCCACAAAGCTCAAAAAGACGCCACGCTAACACACATACGGTGAACTGGCTGAAGTTTCTGACTCATTAATTCGGCTTTTCCAGCAGATTGAGCTCTGCAGCGGTTCGGGGCAGGGACTCAGCCCGGCTCCCTCCAGCCGGATCTGTGCTGCTGAACCTCGTTAAACACCGATGAACCCGCGGGCAGCACAGAACGGGGATTTATTTATTTATTTATTTATTTATTTTTTTTTTTTTTTTTTTTTTGGCTGCTGCAAACCCCCCAAGCACACCATCCTCACATCAGCAATATCGCTCCTCACTCGCTCGCCCAAGCTTTGAGAAGCAGTTTGCCGATAAATCACCCCGAGCACAAAGTCCCTGTGTTTGAAACTCGGATTTCTCAGCGCAGCATCACAAAGAGATGCTCCGCACGTGGAAGAAAACACCGTTTTCCCCATTGCCGGGGCAATTTCATTTATTTTTTTTTTTCTTTTCTCATCTGCGAGGTGATGAGTCAGTGTTCGCTGGCGAGGAGGGGAAAAACAGCGCTCTTGATGCGCTCTGCGGGGAGCGGCTCCTTCCTGCGGGGATTTGAGGAGGGAGGAGGAATTTCGGGCACCCTTTGGGCAGCCGGGGTGGGCTCCAGCTGCGCCCCGGTTCTGCTGCGGTCCGGGGTGCCTGTCCTCATCAGCAGGTCCGTGTTTCACTGCGGGAGGATTTGCGGAGCCAAGGCAGGCAGCGAACAAAGGGGTTTTGATGTTTGGCTTGTGCCCCGCAGCGGGGAGAGGGCAGCAGCTGCTGTGCCGGGGATGCTGCTCTTGCCGCCCTCTGGGGAAAAATAATAATAATAATAATAATAAAAAAGAATTTAAAAAGGACATTTCCACCAGGCCAAAAGGCGCAGCTCGCACGGATCTCTGCGCCGAAGGGGTGCAGCAGCCCCTGACACCAGCGCTGCCTTCCCACCCGCAGCGCTTTGCTGCTCTCGGTTTTCCCTTTAAAAGTCAAATTTGATCCCTCCTGGGCAAGGAGGAGAGGCTCCAGTGCTGATCTACCCCCTTCACCCTGCAAAGAAAGCAGAATTCTGCCCCTTCCTGCAGCAGGATGGTGTTTTAACCCACTGTGCCCTTTGACATCTCCTCAGGAGCCACCTCTGGAGGGGATTTGTGCCCCCAAAAAAAGCCCAGCTCCCATCCCATAGCACCAAAGCACAGCCCTGAGCCTCCAAAGCTGCCTGCCAGGCTTTCCTCGGAGCAGGTTGATTGCTTCCTCATTTCAGAGGTGATGATCTAATGAGTCATTAAAGACAAACAAGGAATAGGAGAAAGCATTTGACTTGGCACTTCTTCTCCCCAAAAAATCCTGTAACTGCAGAATTTTAAGCAGAGCGAGCCAGAGCAATTTTAATATTATTAAGCTTAAACTGACAGCGAAAAGGGTGAATACAAAAGAGTAACAAAAACCCAAATATATATAAACCATAAAGCTTTGTGAAAAGAATATGATTAAGCTTTCAAAGTTATACATTGAAAATTTAGGCAGTGCTTGGAGCGAGGGTTTTTTCTTCCCTCCCATGTAAGCACAGAACAAAGGCTGCAATAATTCACCCGAAGGGACTTGGTGTTTTCTGGTTTTCCTGTCCAGCTCTGGTGACACAGCTCGGGTGTGCTCTCCGTGCTCCTGGGCGTGTGTGGCATCACAATTGTCACCTCCTGCTGCCAGAGAAACCAGGAATTGCTGCCCAGCAGGGAAAGCAGAGCCCAGCTCTGTGTGCCTTGGCTGCTCTCCCTCAGCCTCAGGTAGAAAATGCAGATTTACAGTAAAAATAAATGTGCGGTTTTACTGCACAGATAAACGTGAAGGTCCCGGCGTGCTTTTCCTGCGTTAATTTTCATTGTCGCAGCCATGAAAACGAGAGCCAGGCTGTCACTCAGGGCTGGAATTCTTCAGCAGCAGCAGAGAGGCTCCAGAGCAGAGGGGATGCTGAGGGGCAGGGCTGGAGCAGCAGCTCCCAAAAGATCCCTGTGGATGGATTTTTGTTCCTCACCAGGCTCAGCCCTGCCCTAACGCTCACTCTGCCGAGCTGGACAGACCGGGCTGCATCTCCAGAGCATCACTGCACCAAAAAGAGCCTCTTAGCCTCTGATTTAGGACAAATCCCAGCATTTCCCGTGGGCAAACCCAGCCTGCAGGAGCTTGAATTTGTGAAATGGCTCTATTGATCCCAGCAGGTCATTACTGGTTAATTGTGGCATTGCTGATAATTGCTGCTACCAGGGCAGTTCCTGCAGAGGCTCTGTCACTTCGTCACTTCTCTTCAGGTGAGGTCTGCAGTGTTTGATCCGTTTGTCACCTCGTGTTTGAAAGCTTAACAGGTTTGCAGTTATTTTGTTTTTGAAAGGATGATGGAGGGACTGAAAGAGCAAGAGTGAGTGTGGTGTACCTCTGCCCTCCTCCTTGAAAGTGTCCCCTGTGCTTCTCACCGCGTTGGGCTGACGCTGCCCTGAGAGACTGCAGGACTCAGGGTGGCAAGAGAACGACTGAGATCTGGCAAAGAAATGGTAAATAATTAAGGATATGACTCCTACAGCGCTGATTTTTCACTGTCACATAAACAACAGCAACAGCAACAATAATAACAGGCCAATATTGCCAGATACCAGGGGGATTAAACATCAAATTAATACTTAGCAAGGTTAGGATTAAGCAGAAATAACAGCTTTATGATTAGAGTCTGAAACTGCCGCTGATAATGACTGATTATGCTCCTGCAGAGGAAGAATTACAAGTACTTAAGGACAAATAACCCTCCCGAAGTTGCAGGCAGCCTAAAGCTCAGAAGCACAGACATAAATCGTCTGTGTAATGGGGCTGGAGCTTTGTGGACAGAGCAGGGAGGTGAGGGAGGATGTGAGTGGTTTCCAAGATATAAAACACTTGCTTGTCTCCATGTCACTGCTACTAAAGCGCCGGGGAGGAGTTAAACTGAGCAAAAA
The DNA here is from genome assembly GCF_963662255.1 of Cinclus cinclus. Classification (NCBI taxonomy): domain Eukaryota; kingdom Metazoa; phylum Chordata; class Aves; order Passeriformes; family Cinclidae; genus Cinclus; species Cinclus cinclus. The sequence continues at coordinate 6,315,105 of NC_085070.1, read as the reverse complement.
AAGATTAAAAAAAAAATCTTCTCAAGTCCTCTCTGCGTGGGATTTGGAGCCCTTGTGGCAGAGCCCTTGTTTGTGTGAAATGATTTTATCTGGAGCTCGGCAGTGTCTGTCTGCAGTTTCCAGCCCATTAGGGTTGGTGTTTCTGGAGCTCCTCTGGGCTCCTCTCCACGGGCTGGGTGTCCTGGGTTTGTTTTCTCCCAGCCTGGACATGGCAACAAGGCAGAGGCAGCAAATCTGTCCCGTAGGGTAAAGCTGGAAATGGGGAGAGCGACAACCCTGGGGAGAATCCAGGAGCAACTCCTGAGAGAGATTTTCAGAGGGAAAAACCCTGATCAGAGCAGGGGATGGGGAAGGGACACAGCCCTGGGGTGGGAGCAGTGCCAGGCCCGGAGGTTGAGTGGGGAGCTGCCGTGACAGAGGCACCAGCTCTGCTCTGCTTGCAGGATCCATCCCACAAAGAAATGTTCTACTCCACACAAATGTTCTACTCCTTACACAAACATTCTATTCCTTACACAAATGTTCTACTCCTTACACAAGTGTTCTACTCCACACACAAATGTTCTACTCCACACAATGTTCTACTCCACACAAATATTTTATTCCTTACACAAATGCTCTATTCCACACACAAATGCTCTATTCCACACAAATGTTCTACTCCTTACACAAATGTTCTACTCCACACACAAATGTTCTACTCCTTACACAAGTGTTCTACTCCTTACACAAATGTTCTACTCCTTTCACAAATGCTCTATTCCACACACAGATGTTTTATTCCACACACAGATGTTTTATTCCACACACAAACCTGCCTGTGAAACACTCCTGGCACGTGGAGATCCCATCCCAGCCACTCGTTCTGCTCACGATAAATCCAACAAACCTATGGTCTCAACTGTGCCGTTTCTTCGTGCAAGTTTGGGATTCACAGTGCTGCTAATGCAGCAAACGTGACTTTGGCTGAGTTGTTCTGTCCCAAAGTGCCTTCATCAAATCTCATCAAATCTCCCTCGCTGGAGATATTCCAGAGCCATCTGGACACAATCCTGTGCTCTGGGATGAGCAGGGAGGTGGGACCAGCTGGGTCCTTCCAGCCTGACCCCTCCTGGCATCCTTTCAGCTGGGATAATAATATTTTTTCAACTAATAAACAGAATTTTCTGGGCCATTATCACAGAAAACTAAAACCTTGCTGTACACGGATCTGTGTGTTTGCAGGAGAATCTGAGGGGGAAAGAATCACGAAAATTTAACCAATTAAAAATGAATTTTCATGGGATGATGGCACTGGAACGCATTTGGAAACAGATGAAACTCCTCAACACATTAAAGGGAAATCAGAGAAATCTGTGATGTGTGTGTGTGTCACATCCTCCCCATGTCCCCTGCTACTTCACCACCATGGTGAGAATTTATTGTTGTCTGCTTTGGGCTGCAGTCAGTCTGGGCTAATCCCGGCTGGTCTGGGCTCTCCAATAAAAGTAAATGTTTCAAATAAACCTTTTGCACCTCTGGAGTGGACACAGCACGCAGGAGATTCCGGGTGACTGGAAGAGCTGAAATTCCTCCACTTGAAGGAAGTGTCCTTTGAGAGCTCCAGCCCAGGCACAGGTTTGTTAAAGCTGGTGACTAATTGCAGATTAATAAGGAGAGGGAAGCTGTGGCAACTCCTCCCTGCTCCTCCTCATTGCCCCTCCATCTGTCTGCAGGCAAACACCAGGAGATATTTCCAGGCTCTGGAACGGAGATAAAAGCAGTGGAAAGCAGAAAGAAACCAACACCAACTTCCTGAGGGAAAATCAAGGCACCTGTGGCAGGATGGGGACGTTTTAGGGTTTCTGGTTCCATTGAGCAAAGCCTGGGGTTTGGAAGCTGCTGCCGCACACAGAAGAGATGCTCGTGGCTCTCATGGGGTCACAGCCCCTGCGCTGAGCTGCAAAAGGGATTTTGGGTCTGCAGCAGCCTGGGAGGGCCAGAGCTGCTTGGAACTGTGGTGCCGAGTGTGGCTGTGCTTCCATGGAGCTCCACGTCAGGCTGGTGAGGAGGAAAAGCTCTGGAGTTTGGTCGCTCCCAGCTCTGGGATTTTGCAGCTTTCCTGCAGGCACAGTTCATTTCTCTGATGCTCTCTCTGGCTGATTTACTGCACCAGCACAGTCTGGACATCGAGTTTGGCTCGTCTGGCTCCAGCTGCTGCTGCCCTTTGCAGAGCTGTCCCTCTCCCCACCCTCCTGCATTCCTGACCGTTCCTGAGCCATCCTGACCCCTGACCCTTCCCTCTTCTCTCAGAGCTGCTGTTCCCGGTGCTGCTCCTGCCTGGGTGAGGATGGCAGAGGAGCTGTGATGGATGGGCTCTGCCTGCAGGACAGTTTGCTCCGAAATCATCCTGAACCTGACACAGCCTCAGCCTGAGGGTTCTGATTCACAGCCCCCACGAGGCCTCCAGGAGCACCTCTCCTACTTGGCTGATCAAATGAAAAGAGAAAAAATAAAGTCTTCAATTAATCTTCCCCTCTCCTCCCCAAGGCTCGCCTGTGGTGCTGAACTGATCCACAGCAATCTGCCAGGAGCCAGCAGGGAGAAGGAAGCAAGCTGGGAGAAGAGGCAGCTCAGATGTTTTGCCTAAATATCAGCAAGAAGCCAAAGAAAAAAAGTCCAGGTTGTGACTAAAAAGTTGTTTTTTTTTTTTTTTTAATTTTATTTTTTACTCACTGTAACATTAGTAGTTATTAGGAGTTAATTTATAGGGATCAACACCTCTGACGTTCACCTATGACCTCAAAATTAATGTTGGTCCTAAAGCTTGGCCAGTCCAAGCCAAGCTGAGGGGGAAGGAAGGTCAGTGGTACCTGAGAGGACACCAAGATGCGATGCCCAGAGAGGGGCAGAAAGTTTGGCCAAAAAACCCAAACACCACTGCCAGTGTGGGTGTGAAAACGGTGCTGAGCCCCCCTCACCTGAAAGCACGGAATATCTCCTGTACCTCTGGGTGGCTTCCCAGCTCAGGGCGCTGTGCTGGGTTTGGCCAGGGACACAGTCATGGGGTTATTCTTGGCAAATCAATCAGGGACAGGCGGTTTGCTTCGCTGGTTGGTCGCCAAAGGCAGTGAAAAAGAAGCTGTAGGAAATACGGACTGGGCTGCTGTCAGCTGGGTTAATGAGGTTACACAAGTGCGGATGGCTTCAGCAGGCTGCTCTCCCATGGGCATGGAGTGCTGCTGCCTGTGCCTTGGGAACGAGGGGAGTGGAATTATCTGAGCCCACAGGGCTCCACGTCTCCCCGGACGGATTCGATTTCTTTGATCTTTGTCGAGAGCGAGGATCGATTTTACTAAAAATATTGCAGAGCAAAAGCATTTTTCTTATTTACTGCAGCCGCATCCAACCAGGCTGTGTGAAAACAACTCCCTGGTCCCTGGAAAATGCCCTGCTGGAACTTTGCTTTTGGTATTTGTACCAGTTTGGGCTGGATTCACCAGAAACCCATGAACAACAGTTTTCTTTCCCCACTCCTGGATCACCCTGGATAATCGCAATGTTTTCAAGCTGAGAAATAAAATGACCAAGAGAAACATCCCTCCACAAGCCTGAGAGCTGAGCTCCGCCGTGGGGGTGGCCGCTGTTTAATTACTTTGCAGATGTAAAGGGTCTTTATTTAATGAATAAAGAATTTGTTTAATGAATCTGTGTGCCAAGCAAGAGGAAGGACAGTCCTTGCGCTTTGAGTTGGAAATGAAAAATGAAAAGAAGAGCTCCCAGCAATTCCTCCCCTGCCAAGAGCCAGCATCCCCATGCAGCTGGGTGAAGAGTTCTCCCTCCTGCCTACACAGCCAGGTAAACGTGGGCTGCCAATTAAAGTCCGGATTTCAAACTCTAAACGAGCTTGCCTTTGATTGCCGTGCGTCAGTCGCAGAGCAAATCATGTTTATTCATGACTCTGCCTCCCAGCCCGCCCGGCTCAGGGGGAGCTGATGCTCCCTCCACAGCCAGAGGAGCTCCTGATTCCTGGTCAGCAGCCTGGGATTCCTTCGGACAGCTCAAACCAGCCAGCCTTGCTCTGACACAGCAACAGCCCCAGGGCAGGCTGGATGGAGCAGCCTGGGCCAGTGGAAGGGGTGGAATTGCATTTATTTAAGGTCCTTCCATCCCAAACCATTCTCTGATTCCACATTTCCCTCACACCTTCTTTGTGCCCCTCATCGCCAGGCTGTGGAGCGTGGGATGGATGGGGAAGGACTCAGCTTCTCCCCTTCATCCTCCACTGAAGGGGCAATGTTTCCAAAAGTGACCAGCCAGAGACGCCTGCCAAGCCCAGCTCAGCAGACCTGGACATTTGCTCTTGATTATAAACATGTGGTGGAACAAAAACCCGCACGACTGAACAACCCCGAGCTCTCTTACCCAGACAATTTTCTTTCACAGGCTGCTGAAACAACTGCTCGTGGAAATTACTCAGGGCAGCCGTGGGAAATCAGACCCTGGACTGATCACAGTTTTGTCCTTCATTCATATTTATGTACTTGGCTTCATTTCCTCTGCTGTTTTTCCATGTATGTGTTTGTACTGAGGTCTGGACACCCCAATTAAGTCATTTTTCACACTGAATCTCCCAGGGGTGGGCAGAGCCTTGCCTTGCACTGATATTTATTGCTCTGCTGCTCTTTGCACGTGGGGATGTACATCTAGACCCTAAAACATCATTCAACAACTACCAAAGGTGAGGGCGCAGAGGTCAGGGTGGAGCACTGGGTGAGATTCAAGGGTTTCTCCAATATTCCTTTAGAGACTGGTGTAAAACAAAAAATAAAACCAGCTTGGGTGAAGGTCTGTGCCATGACCTGAGCTGTCACAGACTGAGCTGTGCCTCACTCCTGCTTTGGGAATATTGGAAACAGAACATTCTCGAGTGGCTGAAAATCTTCTCCATCTCAAGAGCTCTCCCCTGGTGGAATAACATCCTGCAAGCTTGGCTAAGAGTTTTCAGAGATCCCTTATTTCATACGAATCTTAAATGTCAGAACATTTCTGAGCCATGGAAGTCAATGGTGGCTCCCACTGGAAGGGTTAATTCTGGCTTTGGTGCAGCCACAGAATCTGCCCTTGTGAGGGGATGAAGGAGCACTTGGGAAGGTTTTTTTTTTCCCATAACCAAACCCAATTTTTATTTTGTGAAATATTCAGTATTTTGAGTGCAGGTCTGATGCATTCCTTCACACCTGTACATCACTCTCAAGTAATGCCCAGCAGAAACTCCAGATTCTGTTCTATTTACTTGCTATTTTTGAGGAACAAAATGTGTCTTTGGTGGGGTTTTTTAATTTTGTTTTGTTTTATTTTGATTTTTTTCCCTTGCTCTCCCAAGATCCACAGAGCCCATAATAAGGAGGTATCACCCTTCATCCTGAAAAAATGAGGAAGAGATTTATCACTGAGGAGGTTTCTGAGCTGTCTAGCAAGACCTGGAGAGATTTAGGGAAGTTTTATTGTGTTGTGACACAGAGAGCCCTGATCCTGGGCTGGGAGCATCACGAGAGCACAACCCAAGGTGAAGCAGAGGACTGAGACTCGATCTGGGCAGTCCCAGAAAAGTCCTCTAAAAACCTCCCATGCCTTATTTTAATAACACGCAAAAAAGTTATAATTTCTGTCATTTGAATTTCAAATCCAACAGAAAGATCTACCTGATGCTTCTATTTTAAAATGCAATTCTTTCTTCTCTTTTCTTTTCAACTCCTTTGCAGAACCAAACATCATGTTTCATCTCCAAGCGCTGAGATTAAAAAAAGCCAAAACAATTAGTGGGGAGCTGATGAAGGTGACAGGGTCATAATTAGTGCTGTTCCTCTCCAGCATGTGTTTATCATGCTAACAGAACAAGTCACTCACAGTGTTAGAGTCATGAGCTTCAGGAGCACACATGCCTTGTGCAGCTTTCGCGTTGCTGGGGCTGTTCTGCAGGTGGGAAAAAACCCCGCAAGTTCCATGTTTTAAAGCGACTTAGAGAGGTAAATAAACAGGAGTGGTTTGGATGCTGAGTGAAACTGATATTGCACAGCTTCAAAATTGCCTCTGTTTGGCGTTTTGAGCGTGGTCCCTGCTAGGAAGGGAGCAGTCCTGGTGATAATTCCGGGATATTCCAAAAGAAAATGGATTTGTGGCACCGGAGACTCTGCAGCATCTGCAGGTGAGCGCAGAGAGCAGGAGGTGCTGGAGACAAATCCCTCAGGAGCCCCAAACCAAACTGGGGGAAATCTTCTGTTCAATGAAATACTTTTAAAGAACCCTTTGTCAATACCTCCTTTCCACCCTCCCCACTCAAACACTGGTGCAGGATTTTTGCAGGGAATTGAATAATCTCCCTAAAACTATTTTGTCTTTCTGTATCCACATCTGGAAATGAGCAGCAATTACCCGGGGACGACATCCCTGTGAGAGTCCCTTGCTAATTAGGTCTTAAGTGATTAGTTCCCTTCCCATCCTGCCCTAAATCTCTGTATTTTCCCCTCCTGGTGTTGGAAAGTCAACTGGGGAAAAAGAAACAATCGGCAACTATTATTTGACGACATGCAAACAAATGTCCAGGAGGAGCAGAGCGAGTGGGAATTGTGGAAGCTGTGGAATGAACTTCACACGGAGTGTAAAGCCTTGCTCTGAAATGGGTTTGAAAATTGGATGATTCTGAAGAGATAGCGACATCTCTGCTCAAGATCCATCAGCCCTCCGCTGAGAAAGGAAGGAAAAGCTTTTCCTGCTCCAACAATCCTGCAGCTCGGCCACAATCCGCCCCACAAACCCGCTGGACAGCGTTTCCCGTGGCTAAGCCTTTGCTTTTGCTGGGCATTTTTGCATTTGCTTGGCAAACATCTGCAGGAGAACGCCCCCGAGCCATCAGCGATGTTTTTAAATCATCCCGGCTCCATCTGCCCCGCTGCAGGAGCGGCTCCACATCGCGGCAATCCTGATTAACCCAATGCCATTAGCGCCTTAACGAGCGGCTCTATTGTCGGGGTGCCGAGGGAGCGGGGTTAATAAAAAGCTGCTTTAGAGGCCTGATCTGAGAGGGAAATGCCAAATTCAGCTCCTTGGCACCTGCCACCCGCACGCACGGAGCCCGGGACCCGCATCGTTCAGCCTCGTGGAGATTTCTTGCTGCGATGTTTTAGTTCAAATATTTTAATGGGCGAATTTTAACGCAGGAAGAGTGGGAATAGGGCGTCTCGTCTCCCATAAAATTATGGCATCGCTCGGGCAATTCCCGCTCCTCTCTCCCTGCCCGGGGTTGTTTGGAGCAGAGGATGCTCCAGGTTGTCCCTCGGTGCAGGAGCAGAGACTCGAGGCAGGACACGGTGCTGGGGCATTCCAGAGGTGCTGGGAACAGGCAGATCCTGCTGGATTTGCTGGCCACACACCCCTGTTTGCCTGAGTTCTTCTGCTCCCGGATCGGCCACGCTGGGAATGCTCTTTGGAAATCGTATTGGAGTGGGGATCAATACCGGAATCGATGATGTCTGCCAGGCAGGATGGGCTCAGGGTGGCAGGACAGCGGCAGAAGAAAGCAGGGATGGGGTTTGATTAATGAAGTGAAAAGGTCAGGCAGCAGAAGAGGTGACAGGCAGGAAATTCCCTCCTAAAGGATCTCCTGCTTCCCGAATTCCGGCCCAGCAGCCAGACAAGAGCCGTGCCAAATCCCACAGCTTGGCCACCAGCTCCTAAAGACAGAGCTTTTCTGTCTGTTGGTTCAATAAACAGCAGCCTGTTATCATATTTATTTGCTGATTGAATCTGAATTACAAGCGAGCTGAGAGCTGCAGAATGGCTCTGTGGAATTAGCAGCTCAATCCCGCTCTTTTTTAATAAGGGTTCTGATTGCAGCAGTGATACATCCTGCAGGCTGCGCGGGTAAGCCTGAAATGAATTCAAAATGAAAGGAAAAAACGAGAGTGGAGATAATCTCCAAGTGTCAATTTGCCTTTTAAACCCGATTTACCAACTCCTGAAACAACCCTTTGCTGGAAATGGAGGAATTACTGAGCTGGAATGCCCTTGAGAGGATGAGTTTTTCCCCCTTAAATAAGCTGGGTTTTAATGTTTAACCGGGAGTTTCGGCAAAACTCAGGGAAAAGCCAGGTCTGGGGGCTGTCGGAGCCCCGAAGTCAGCTGCTGTCCCTCGGGCAGAACCTGCTCATCCGGAATTCAGCACTGACCTTTCGTGCTTTTATTGGAGAGGCTCCTCCGGGAGGGCTGAGCGCAGCAGGTGAGCTCTGGGCAAACACAGGTGAGGCTCCTGCTGAACTTTGCACAGATTCCCAGAGCAGACACGAGTTCGTGTGCCAGGGATGAGCATCCCAGCCCTGTAACCCCTTCAGGGATGCCCTGGCAAGAGGAAAACGCTGTAAATCCAACCCTAGCCCGTTTTCCCGATGTGCACACTGGTTATTGGGATGTTTCCACTGAAAAAAGCTCCTTGAGACAGGTCTACAATCAGTAGATTTTCTCTCCTCAAGGATTAAACAGGTGTGTGTGTGGGAGGGGGGGGGGGGGAAAGGCACCATTTGTGAAGTTTGTGGCACCATTTGTGGAATTTGATGTGAGCACCCCCAGATCCTGAGCACAGACTTTTCCCAGGCTGCACTAGCACAACAAAATTCCCCATGGATAAAAAGCCATCCCAATCCCAAGGAGAGGAGCTAACAGTAGAAAATGAAGTGCCAAGTTCACCTTCCTGCGTGTGACAATTCAAAAGATGTCATTTCCATGACAGTTTCTCTCCCTAATTAGAAGCATAATTAAAAATTACGCTTGGAAAAAAAAGAAAGCAAAAAGCAGTTTGTGCTTTTCCCCCACCAGAACAAAATCCTTTGAGGTTTGGTCAAAAAGCAAGATTGAGTGGAGCTGAACACTTGGAAATTCAATTTTCACTCCAGTGTGGGTCGGAAAGCAGTGAATTGACATCAACTCTGGGTGAAGCCTTGCCCTTGTTTGGTTTTTTGTCCAGAACTACCCAGGTCGAAGGGTAATTTCCCCTCAGAGCACAGCCCTCATTAGACACTCAAGAACTCAACAGTGAGGGCACAAAAGTGCAGGAACGAGGCAATTTCTGCTGCTCTTTGGCAATTTTGGAGCACCAGGACACTGAACCCGCCTGGGTTGGTGTCAGAGGTAAATGCAGGGAGGTTATGGGCAGAAAAACATGCAGGGCATCTGAAATGGAACTGAAATCAGAAATCTAAACTATCCACAGTCGAGGAATTTGAATTTTCAAACCTAACCTTCCTTCCGTCCATCCTGCATAAATCATGGAAATGAAACACCCCTGATGAGATACTTTGGAATTGTTATTGATTTCTGCCTCATATGTGATGGTTTTACCAACAAGGATCTGAACCAAGGATGGCAAACTCAGACTTCTGACACACACATAAAAAGAGCCCACGAACGTTCACCCTTTCACAGGAACAGCCCCATTTCTGTGATGACAGGCAGAGCTTCAGAACACTCAGCTAATTACACGCTGCTGGTAATTATTGGTATAAAAGCGACGTTAAAGGCAGATGAAAAGTGCTGGTGTCATTTTTAAGGCACAGAGTTACAGGGCTCAGAAATGTCAAGTCAAAATTTCGGTTTGAAACACAATTCCAAGCCTTTTTCACATGTGTGGTTTTGAATCTAATGACAAGCTGCAACCCTGCACTCAGGAAAATCACATTTCCAGAGGAAAGCTCTCAGGTTTTATGGATCCTGGCCTTTCTTCACAAGGGCACATCCAGACCACCCCTCTGGCACCAGAGCTCTGTTTTAAGGGAGGTTTTTTTGGGGAATTACTTGATTTAAAGGGGGAAGCCATCCTGTTGTGTGGAGTTAGCAGTTCTACTTGGTGCAGCCTGGGTTAGTGGCAGGTGTCCATGCCCATGGGAAATGGGAACGGGATGATTTTTAAGGTCCTCTCCGTGCAAAATCAGCCTGAGTTCTGCGTTTTTATGAAACCCTGCCTCTCCCAGCTCCCGTTCAGCGGCGCAGGTGGGTCAGCGCTGCCTCTGCTTTCAGCAGGCTGACAGCAGCGCAGAAAGAACTCTGTATATTAATGTAAATTACCCTTAATTAGTAAAAGACAGTCAACTTTTGCTATAGGCAAAGAGACACAAGATGGGATGCAGGGCGAGCCATAAAATCCGAGGGCTCCTACCACACACACCAGAGCCATCTGCTGAGAGCCAGCCCTGCTCTAAAGACTCCGATGCCTTGATTATGCAAATCAGGGCGATTATTCCATCCTCAAGACTGCGGCAAGATAATTACCCAACAATAAATCACCGCAACTCAAGCGGCTGCAAATGAATTTTAAGCTTTATCGCCATAATTGCAATTGGATGGAGGTTATTAACTGAGCAGGAGAGAGGACATCAGGCCCCAGAGATCCCTCCCTGCTGCTTGGGAGTGGAATTGGGATGGTTTGGCTTTGCTCAGCCTGCCGGGAAGTTCATTTTCAGGAATACGACTCGGCTTCTCTATAAATACAATTTTCACCTGCCCACTAGGGTGGTTCCGACTCTCACAAGGACTGAAGCTGAGCATAGGGAGTGAATAGCAGGGTTTTAGCAAGTCCTGAGCCTGATTTTGTTCAAATTTCTCAGCGTTTGAGAGGAAAGGCTCAGTCTGTCACCTAAACCTGGGCTGGTGGTGAGTCTTACCTGGCTAGAGTTCCTGAGCATGAGAAAGTAAATTCAGGATAAAATCTTAAAATTAAGCAAAGCACAGCTTCTGCAAAGAGCTCTACAGAACAGAGGGGAAACCCCCAAGGCACGTTTATTATAAAACTTAAGAGCTGTCATTTTTGGCTGCTTCAGGCTGCGTTTTCTTTGGGAAAAGCCACATTCCAAGAGAAAGAGCCTGGCCTGGAGTTCTTCCAGCTGTGCTGCAGCAGGAGCTGCTCGTTCCCTGTGCCACCGGTGCCTGCGGCGCTCCAACAAACCAGACGATGTTTCCTCCGAGGTTAATTTAATTTATGTTCAAACATAATCAATTATATGGATTTAGGGCAGACATTCGCTGCGCGTTTAGGTGATAAAGGATGAGATCAATTACAAACACGTTTACAAAGGAGGGAAATGCCTGATGGTTTGGGAAATTTAGAGATATTGAAAGTATTTGACGTCTATATTAACTCAAAGCCCTGAATGGGCTGGGCTTGTTTACATTGCTGCAGTCTTATTACAGGGTGAATTTTACCAGCTGTCTTGCTGAGCAGTCATTTAGCCTTAAACTATAGTTAAAACTGTCATGGTTTTAAGCAAATTATATTGCGTAAAGTAATTATTTCCCGAACTGCAAAGAGGATCCAGGTAGCTCGTGAATCTCATTTCTGGAAAAGAGGCAGGAAAGAGCCCTCCATGTAAGAGTCATGGGCTGGGGAAGGGTTTTGTGCTCCAGAAAAGGCAGAGCCAGCTGGATTTAGTGAGCTGAGCACATCTGGGTACAGAGCATGCAGGAAGGGAGCAGGCTCCTCTTCCTTAAACGCCTTGGTCATTGGTTCCCAAAACACCCTGGTTTCCTTCCCAAAGTGTTCCTGCAGCAATGAACATTAATCCGGGTGATTAACACACAGCTTTAGGCTGAGAGAAAGAGCTAAAGATGTGTTTGGGGGGAAATAAAGGACAGCAGTTAAGGGCTGGGCAGGGTAAGGGGGAATATCGTTCATGTTTGGTCTGGCAGCAGCAGGGAGAGCTCTCAGAGAACCCCAAAAATTCCCTTTACAACCCGAATTCCCCGTGTGCAACAGGCAAATTCCCTCCCAGAACCCCAAAAATTCCCTTTACAACCCGAATTCCCCGTGTGCAACAGGCAAATTCCCTCCCAGAACCCCAAAAATTCTCTTTACAACCCAAATTCAGGGTGTAAAAGAGGCAACATGCTTCACAGATCCCCAAAAATGCCCTTTACAACCCAAATTCATGGTGTGAAACAGGCAAATTCCCTCCCAGAACCCCAAAAATTCCCTTTACAGCCCACATTCGTGATGTGAAACAGGTAAATTCCCTCCCAGAATCCCAGAAATTCCCTTTGCAGCCCAAATTCCTGGCGTGCAACAGGCAGCTCCCAGCGGGACGCTCCGAAGGGCCCGAAAACCGGGATGCAGTGAATTATTTGCTGTAATCTATTCAGAGCTCTGTCTCGCAGCCTCCCAGCAGCAGACTGTGGCCCGTGGGTGGCTGTCCCTGGGGTTTTCACTAATCCTGAGCAAGTGCAGCTTCTCTGGCTCATTGAGAAGCTGCCTTTCCCCGGGTTCTGAGCCTCCCCACATCCCAAATTTCTCCCACTCCCAGCCGGGTGTTTGGCTTCTCTGTGCTCTGGAGGATGGGGGGGTGTGTGTGTGTGGCACTGAGAAGGGTCCATCTCCTCTCTGCTCTTTTCTATCTCACAGCAAAAGGAAGAATTCCAGCCCAGGACAGTCCCCTCCTGAGGGTGAGGCTGGCATTTGGGATTTGTGCTGCCCAAAAATGCAGCAATTAAATCCCCAAGAACACAACAGGGTAAAGCTGTCCATTGAGTGGCCGCTACAGCAGCCCACAGTGATGTAAATTAGAGATTTTGGATGCTGTTAAAATGTCTTTTTTCCCCCCTAGAAAGTCAGGCAGTTATTTATTGGAGATCCTTCTGAAATCCCAGCACGACAGAGGCACAATGAGGCAAAATTCCCAGAGGGTTCTGGATCCTGGAAAGGGCAGGAGTCAGCTCTGGGCTGGGTGTTTGGCTGGGAGATGCGCCAGGACTGGCTTTGATCGTCTCTCCAAGTGTTGTCAGCCTCCCTCTGGGCCTCGGGGAGGAAAAAATCACAGCTGGAGAATTGATCAGCACCAGAGATCTGCCAGCACCAGCCCCAAAACCAAACAGAAAACTGAATGTACCTGCACAAGGTGACACTGCCACCTCCCTCTGGGACCAGGCACAGGAGCAGGACAAACTCTCCAGTGCTCCGGGGCTGTGGGGACTCTGTCCCAAATATTCCCATTCCCTGGGAGCCAGGAGCACCCTGAAATCAGCGATGCTGTTGCATCACGAGCAATCACAATTAACTCTAATTACACGTCTTCACTGGCTGCCGAGCTTTGTGAAAAAAACAAGGAGGCAAGGCAAAGAAAACACCTCAGAAAAGGCAGAAGAGAGGCTCTTGCCAACCAGGTGAGTTTTTCCAAGCTGATTGCCAGCACTCAAGGTTCCCAAGGGCCTTTGTTAGCAGAGAGAAAGCACCAGACAAAGAGATGGAGAGAACAGGAACACTCAGCTCCTTACATATTTTAAAGTAACATCGTTAGGACCTAAAATTTGGGACACTCAGCTATTTGGGGGTCATCACAGCCTAATATTTCTCTGCTTCCACGGTGAGACACAGCCCTGACGACACCTGAACATCCCCCATGGGTGCTGGAACAGCCAGGAGCTGAATTTTCTGGGGTTGAATCAGAATTAATAACCTGTGCTTGGCCACGTGCTTTGAAATCCTCCTCTCGTCCTTATCTGTCCTGCAAAATATTGAATTTGGGGAGATGAGCTGTGGGTGAGAAACAAAGGCCCTGCCACGGAATCCCTTTGAGCAGCACATCTTTTATCCTTGTCCCCAGCAAGGAAATGAAGAGTTTTTCAGTTCCCAAAAAGCTGCTCTGAGAAGGGAGCGTGTGCACATCCCAACCCAGATCGTTCCTGGCTCTCTGCCCCAAGCCTGGGTTTGCTCTCCTGAGAGCTCAGCCAATGTTTTTACAAACACCACGAAGCAAATCTGGCTCCATTTGAATATGCACTGATAGCATTTCCCCACGTAGGTCCCCTGGGGATTGCACAGACCAGTTTAGAGGATACGACGGGGCAATCGATTAAAAAATAGCAAATATATGTCAGCTCCACGCCCATGACAATCCAAAACTCTGCCCTAACTTTAGTCTAAGACAGAGAAAAGGCCAAAAGGTGCCCAAAGCTCCCCAGGAAATCAGTGGCACGGGTAGGACAGATCCCTTTTCCAGCCCTCCCTCTCAGATTAGAACCTTCTGGTGACTGCTTTTGGAAGGAAAAAAACAAATATTTTGAGCCCACTATTGAGTTTATTGAGTCATGGGAGTAACAGCATCCTCCTGGCCCATCCTTGGGAATATGCAAGGAGAGGAGAATTCATTTCCTTCCCAGAGATATCAATACCCATCTTGGATTCTGAAGAAATCTCACAGCCAAGACTATTGATTTCCTGCACTTGAAATGAACTGGTTCAGTCAATTCCAGAGCTGTGTGACCAGATTGGGCTTGGGCTCAAAGGCACTGGGAATGAGCAGCTCTGGGCATTAAAACCCCTCAAGAACGGGGTGAAACACGATGTATTCCACAGCTGCCTGTCCCACAGGGGCTCCAGCGGGGCAGGACACTCCAGGTACCTCTCCCTGCAACTCGGGGACCCAAAAATGACAATTTTCTTATCGGGGGGATGCATTTCATGGGACTCTGCAGCACTCCAAGCACAAGCCGTGTCCTCAGATCACCAGCTCCTGCTGCAGCCCCTGGTTCTCCTGGCTGATGACTCAGTGGCTTCACTAAAAGCTCAGCACATTTGCTGGGACATTTCCTGATGGGCTCAAAGCACATCTGTGTCCAGAGCCTGCATTTCCCAGGGCCGGGTTTAACATGATGCAATTAAAAGCCAGCCTGTGCCAGGCTGGGTGCTTCCCCTGGCAGGACTAAGGGGCTGCCACACCCCAGTGCAGGGCACAGGGAGACAATCATCCCCCAGCATCCAATTCCGACCAAAATTCCCTGAGCCTGTTCTGCTGAGCAAAGCAAAGGCTCCCTTCACGCTCCAAGTGTGCACAAGAGGCTGGGGGTGCTGCTTGTTTTGGCAGAAGAGATGAGAAAACCGCAGAGCATTCGAGTTCAGAAGGCTCATTATGACTAATCTGCCTTCCTGAGCTGCAGGTCTTTTATTTCAGAGTCAGATATAGGCCTGCCCTGCGAGGGAACATCTGCAAGGGATGCTAATTTAGATATTTGTTCTAAAGGTGGCACAAGCTGCAGCCAGATGAGTCTGCAGCAGGGCTGGGAGGGAGCACAGGGTGGGAGAGGAGCTCTGCACGAGGACCCAGCTCCAGCCCTGCCCCAGCCTGGCCCTTTGCTGCTGCTGGAGAGGCACGCTGGGCTCTAACTGGGCAAGTGGCACTTGCTTTTTCAGCCCTTAGTGGGATTTAGCATTTCAGATGTTGAGTTTGGGGTGGGCTGTGGGTGCTGCAGAGAAAGGTTGAACTGCCTGGGCTTGCTGCTGCATTTTCCTCACTCTCCTCCTCAGCTGCACAGAGCTGACCCTTGAATTCAGGAGCCTGAAGAGCTGGGGTTTAACTCATCTCCCATGAGTTAACAAGCACCCTGCTCCTGCACTGAAACAGGGTGAGTCTGCCCCGTCCTGAGCTGGTTTCTGTGCCTTTTCTCACTTTCTATGATACCTGAGCAACATTTAGGAGTGTGTGTGATCCTCTTGTACCAATTAATAGGCGTTAAAGGGTTTGGGTGGGTTTGTTCATACCGGAGGAGGAACTGAGTGCAGACTGGAGTGGTTTGCTCTGAAAATCTTCCTCTTTTTTTTTATTTATTGGATGTTGGTGTCAGAAGGAGGCAGTCGTGACACAGAAAGCAACAAAATTTTGATAAACTCGCAGGGAAGTTCATTCTACAGCTCAGGACTGGCCCTTAAAAAAATCTCTGCCTTGTCCCAGAGGTGTCAGAAATGTTTCCTCCTCAGCATTTGTGGCCAACTGCTCCTCGGATCAGAGAAATCAAATCAAGACCCCAACGCTCTCTTCAAATCTCTCCACACCAGCAGCTGTGACAAAGCAGCAAAGTAATGAATTATCTCTCTGGCAGGGGCTGACATTCCACTGGCATTTCCCCTTTTCTGTGGCGTGGTGCAGTGCAGGAGGCACCTGATCTCCTTCCACTCCCCGTGCTGCTCTGAGTCTTCTGTTACAGGAGCAAAAATAGAACACAAGGTAAGGAAATACAGAACATTCAGGATATTTGCCAATATTTGCCCTAGGAACAGCACTCCACAAAACAGAAAGGCCCTGTAAAGAAAAGATTTTGCTCCTTATGAGAAGGTTGCACTCATGGGTTTGAAGTTTCATTTTGTTTTGGCTTCGGGTCCAGGGCTGGTGTTCTTTTGTCCATGAGTTTTTCTTGTTATTGAGCTTTATTTTCTCCCGTGACTCATCTGCCTCTAGGGCATTTACTGAAATCCTTGATACGAAATGCAAGGGAAATGAATCTCACTTTAAACTTCCTAAGGACACCTGATTAAAGTCTCCTGCAGTTTTTTTCAGCTCTTCCCATCACAGACTCAGAGACAAGGTGCATTTCTGTCAAAGGCCGAGGTGATTTGTAGCACATCTGCCATCAGACCAGCCACTATTTTAATCCATCATTTTCCGGGGGAAAGAAGAAATGCTTCTTTTCTTTAGTAGGACTGAAAAAGAACATGCACAGAGATGAGTTTTACAAGCAGTTAAACACTGTAAATCAAAAGGCTGAGGCAGATGGCAAGGAGTCAGTGAGACTCAGAGCTCGTCCATTAAACACCTCACTCAGTTCTCAGTTATTAAATTGCTCTTTTCCTGACTCAGATTGGAGCTGATTTTCTTATGGATGGCTGGATGGAAAATATTCTTGTGGTACAACTGGAAGCTCAAGGAGTCGAGGAGAGGACAAGTTCTTCTGTAAACATCTCAAGGAAGTCTTGTCCATCCATTAAATAAATATATTTATTTTGAAGCAAGCAAAATGTATGAGAGGTTTTGCTGTCCTGCTTTCCAGAAGAAATAATTGTTCTGTGCTAAGCTCATTTGGCTCCCTTGGCATTGCAAAACTCACATAAATCAGACAAAAAGGAAATTGTTGCAGTAACACTTAGAAAGTTCAGGAGAATTCAGTCTGATTTTAGCACTGAGGATGACTCAGAAAGTCAAGAGTGTACACACAACAGTTCAGGGATGCAACATCCCAGGGGATTTAGGGTTCCACCATCCAGAGAGGTTGAAAGTATCATTTGCGATCCACTCGTTTGGAGAAAACTCCCCAGAAACTGAATTTCCTTAAAGCCTCACCACAGAGATGGGGTTCGCCCTGTTCTCTCCTTGTCTTGGGCTGTTTGGTAATGTGAAGAATACCTTCAGAAAAGGTTTCGAGCCATTACTGGGAAGAAAAAAAAAAAAAAAGAGGAGCTTTCTTAGGAAACACCCTTCAGGTTAGGGACTGCTAATGCTCTGGAAGTGAGCTGGTGTTAGGGATATTAAACTATAAAAAGGTATTAAAATATTGCAACAGCAGCCATACTTTCAGGAAATGGTTTCTCTTGGTATTTGAATTGCAAAGAGATCTCTTTACCAGCACAGGGAGTGTTTAAGCAAGGAGCACTGCTGAGAATTCCAGCCGGGGTTTTTAACAAATCCCCAGGGCGTGCTGGGACTGGGAAGGATGCTGCGTCCTGTTCCCTCACACCGGAGGATTACGAGCTGCTAACAGTGGCAATAACTCCTCCAGCCCGCTTGCTCACACGGAAATCCCTGCTTTCCGTGCTGGGGGGCCGCTCCCTGCTTTCCTTGCCGTGCCAAGAGCTGTGCACACGCGGGGACAGCGCTGACCTTGGAGCTCAGAGGGTGCCAACACTCCAGGAGCACGCGGAGCATCCTTGGCAGAGCATTCCTGGTAGAGCATCCCTGGCAGAGCATCCCTGGCAGAGCATCCCTGGCAGAGCATTCCTGCCCGAGAAACCCTGACCGAGCATCCCTGGCGGAGAAATCCCGGCTGAGCATCCCTGACCGAGCATCCCTGATCGAGAAACTCCGGCCGAGCAACCCCTGACGAGCAATCCCTGACCGAGCATCCCTGATCGAGAAACTCCGGCCGAGCAATCCCTGACGAGCAATCCCTGACCGAGCATCCCTGACCGAGAATCCCTGATCAAGAAACTCCAGCCGAGCAATCCCTGACGAGCAATCCCTGACTGAGCACCCCTGACTGAGCATCCCTGACCGAGCATCCCTGATCGAGAAACTCCGGCCGAGCAATCCCTGACGAGCAATCCCTGACGAGCAATCCCTGACCGAGCATCCCTGACCGAGCATCCCTGACCGAGCATCCCCGGCGCTCACCTGGGAGTGCCTGCGCGGGGCAGGGCAGCCCTCAGGGAAGGGCTGCTCCCTCCCAGAGGGTTTTTTGGGGGTGGGAACCCATCTCTCTCCTCTGTCCGGGGCTGCGCTGGGAGCGGCTGAGCCCCTCCAGCCCCCCCGGCCCCGGCTCCGAGCTCCGCCCGGCGCTGTCCCGGTGCCGGGGCCGGTCCCGGTCCCGCATCCCCGGGGTTGGAGCCGCCCATCCCCGCCGGGGTGAGTCCGTGGGATTCGGGGGAGGAAACTTCGCCCCCTCCCCTCCCTCCCCCTCCCCTCCCCTCCGCTCCCTTCCCCGCAGCAGCAGCAGCGGCGGGCGAGGCAGGGAGAGAAGCGCTGCCGGAATTCGCATCCCGCGGCCGGCGAAGGGAGCCGGAGTGGAAACAGGTTGTTGGGATCTGTCCGTGGGAGGAAAGGGCGGCTCTGCTCAGCCGCTAGCCAAGCCTGGCCTCTGGGAAATGGAGACGGAGCTGCTGCCTCGGCAGCCGGCGGTGTGCTGAAGGAGATGGACAGAGAATTGCTGCGGGGGAGCCTGGCCCCGGGAGCGGAGCTCGGCCGCTTCCCGAGCCCCTGAAGTTCCAGCAGTCCCTGGCTCAGCCCGGGGTTTAACCACGGCAAGTTCCACCTGCACCCCTGGCAGCTGGCAGGGGTCAGGCAGGTGATTTTCTTTGTTTTTGCTCCTCTGCCTGTGCGTGAGTGCTGAATATCAAAAAGTCTGCCTGAAAGCCTGGGAGAGCTTGGGAAAAGCCACGGTGGAGAGTCGTGGTGTTTTGGATATACATGGCACAAAGTACTCACACCTCTGCTCGAGGGATTCTTATGGCTTGAAGGTAAGAGATTCGTGTTGTGCTTTTCTTCCAGAAATAGAAATGTTATGAATATCCCGGTGAGGGAACACAGACGGCAGTGGCTGCTGTGATTACCACAGCCTAGAGATGTAAATAAAGACAGGAGAAAAAGGAAAATATTTGTCACTACACCAGAAAAATCCATTAAGCCGTTCTCTTCCGCAAGAGAAGA